>NC_080784.1:33275000-33577500 GCF_028018385.1 Neofelis nebulosa | reverse complement strand
AAGTGCTCAGGGGTAGACAAAACAGTTTAGACATAAGGTACACTCAGGGATCAGATGTTGGCCGGTCCTTAGAAAGAGAGGGTCAGTAGTGTTTGTTTTGATGAAGCGTGGTTGGCTAGAGAATATAGATAGGATTTCAACTTGGACGAGTGGCCAGACTCAACAGAGTGAAGTGCAGAGCCGGGACATATGGGAAAGTGAAAACACACTCACCAAGAATTAAGCCAGAAAAAAAAGGCAGAACTGCAGAGACAGTGAAAAGCTTCACGGTGGCAAAGGCCCCGAGGAGAGAAGGAGGGAGGAACAGGCAGAGCACAGGGGGTTTTGGGCGCGGTGAAACCAGGCTATATGATACCGTGATGGCTACGTAGATGCGTGTCAAAACCCACAGAAGGTACTACACAGAGTAAACCCTAAATGTTAACTGTGGGCTTTAGTTAATATACTGTATTCATATGGGGTCATTAATTATACCGAGCATACCACAATAATACAGAATGCTAGGGGCGCCTGGGTGGCTCAGTCGGTTGGGCGTCCGACTTCAGCTCAGGTCATGATCTCGCGGTGTGTGAGTTCGAGCCCCGCGTCGGGCTCTGTGCTGACAGCTCAGAGCCTGGAGCCTGTTTCAGATTCTGTGTCTCCCTCTCTCTCTCTGACCCTCCCTCGTTCATGCTCTGTCTCTCTCTGTCTCAAAAATAAATAAACGTTAAAAAAAATTAAAAAAAAAAATACAGGATGCTAGTAGGGGAAGTCGGGGGAGCACTGAAAGGGGATGGGGGAACTGTCTGTAGTTTGTACTTAATTTTTCAGTGACCCTAAAACCGCTCGGGAAAGCAAAGTCTTTTTATTGAGAAAAAGAAACAGCAAGCAAGCCAGAAAACATTCCTAGCTTCAGAGACGATAGGACAGGATTACATCAGTGGCACGATCCTTCTTAGGGAAAAAAGTAAATGCAATCAACGGCTGGAACAAGGTTAAAATGGTACAGCAGTTATGGAAGATGATTTAGAAGGTGGATCAAAGATCGGAAATGTGTTCAGACCCTTTGACCCAACCGTCTCACCCCTAGAGGTTAAGCCTAAAGAAACAATGAAAGATACGCACAAAGATTCACGAGTGAAGGTGTCTTCCTGATATTCCTAAGAGGGGAATGGTGGAAACAATCCACGTGTCTAGTAAATGGGGGCATTATCACGTAATTAAATAAAATATGGGCAGCCGCCAAGTGTGTTTCCAAATGTAATCAAAGGTGTGGGAAAATTTTAACAGCATGAGGGGAATAATCCTAGTTTTGTTCAGATCCACGTTGACTATTTGGGGCCAGTTGCCTGGATGCAAGTCCCAGCTCTGACACTAGCTGTTTCATCTCAGGCAAGTCACGTGATCTCTTTGTGACTTGGTTTCCTCATCTTTACAATGGGAGCAAGACTGGGGTGCCCGGGTTGGCTCAGTCGGTCAAGCGCCTGACTCTCGATCTCGGCTCAGGTCATGATCTAACAATTCATGGGTCCAAGCTCCGTGTCGGGGTCTGCTCTGACAGCACAGAGCCTGCTGGAGATTCTCTGTCTCCCTCTCTACCCCTCCCCTGCTCACTCTCTCTGTCTCTCTGTCTCTGTCTCTGTCTCTCTCTCTTTCTCTCTCTCTCTCTCTCTTTCAAATAAATAAATACACTTAAATGGGGTAAGCGATGAACCACAGGAATCTACCCCCAAAACCATACTTTACACACTGTTAGCCAATTTGACAATAAATTATATTTAAAAACATGGGAGTGAGACTAGTATATATTTCAAAGAATGAAGTAAATTAAAGTCAGTAAAAGCCAGATAAGTGTCTAACCCACTAGACACTTGGGACGGTTCTTATTTTCTGTATTCTTTCTGTAACTTTCCAAACTTTTAACTATGACATGTTAAAATGTTACTTGTTGAAAGTATGGCAGCAGACACGAGGCATTAATGCACTTTGAGGACTATTCATGGATAATCAAGAGAGATAGCATTTACCTGGTAGATGATGTCCTCCAGAGATTAGACTTCAAAAAAAGCAAGGGATAAATGTAGGTAAAATTAACTTCGAACAAATAGCAAAGGGAATTTCCATCAGAGATAACCGGATTGTTCAATTGCTCATTATCTCCAGTCAAAAAATATAGAAGCTTACTGACAGCCGTACTCAAACACTTCATCTGCTGATACCTACACTGCTTATCTTGTAGATGTTCTAAACCCGTGCTGTCCCACTGTGGCGGCCGCAAGACATGTGGAGCTTGTGAAATTCAGTTAGTATCAGAGGAAGGTATGAATTCAGTACCTCGGTGTCCGCCAGTCCCCTTTCTGATGTCCTGTTGGATTCGTGCTGCTGGGGGCTTTTGTGTGGGGCGGCAGATACACAGATTCTCCGTCAGCCAAGAAAGTTCCATCAAATGGAATTGCCCTCTGTTTTGTTGTCTTCCCCATTCTTAGAGTTTAGGTCTCAAAAAAAACCCCATCTTAACATACTGGAAAAAAAAAAAAACAAAAACCCCAAAACCTAAAGTCTTACATAAAATCCCATCCCAAAGAAGGTTTAAAGAGGCAAATTCATCAGAACCAGGGAGGAGTGATGTGCTGTCATCGTGACCATGGAGGGAGAGGACAGATGTGGGAGAAGTTAAGAGGACAGCAGGACATCCTGAGCGTCAGAGGAAACAGGGTATTCCAAGGGACAAATAATAAGGATCGTGGGCTGCTCATGTATTTGCCTTCTTCTAATTTGATGGAAATCATAAGGAACCAATTGAATGAATTCTGAGAAAGAAAAAGGTGTAAAACAGTACAAAACCATCAACTCTAAGAGGGCATTTACTGATAAAGAGGGTAGTGTTCTTTCACACAGAGACCATGACCAAGGTCATTTCTCCTTAGCCTTATGAGGACTGTTCAGACTCAAAAGGTTAAAAGCCACTGGCCTTTGTTACAAACAGAGCTTGTAAACTCTTCATGTATTAGTTTTTTCAGACTAATTGAAAGTTTAGTTCAATTCCCCCAGATCAGGCCCTATTTATATGGGATCATTTGTTGCTGGCTCCTTATGGAGGGTGACAGTAGATTTGTGTCTCCAAAAAAGCGAGAGGGGAGTTCAAGTCCCTGCAGGTGGGGCCCTGGGCTGGGCGATTCCTGGTTATTTCTTTTACCCTCCAACACAGTAGCACATGAAGACATCAGTATTGCTATTATGATCCTGTTTACTGCTCAGAAAATTGAATTAAAAGTGCTAAAATATTTTGCCCAAGTTCATGTCTGAAAATAGATATTTGTAACTCCAAAACTTACGGTTTTTCTTTATTTTTCTTTCCTTTTTTAAGTGTTAAGGCCTCTAATCCTTTCCCTAAAATGGTCACTAGCCTTAATTTGGGGATTGTCATTCAGAGTATCCTGAATTCTCAAATACTTTGGGGAGGGACATAGATTGAGAGGACTTTGGATAACATTTGGATAGTCATTCCTGATGATCCTGAAATTCCATTCTAGTTTTATTCCCCAGAGAAGCTGCTGTACCTGGATACCAGAAGATGCGTGAGAATGTTCACGGCAGAGAATTGTTTGTGATTAATAGAAAAACTGCAAACAGGGGCACCTGGGTGGCTCAGGCGGTTTAGCATCCAACTGTTGATTTCGGCTGAGGTCATGATCCCGCAGTTCGTGAGTTTGAGCCCCACATTGGGCTCCTTGCTGACAGCGTAGAACCTGCTTGGGATTTCCCTCTCCCTCTCCCTCTCCCTCTCCCTCTCCCTCTCCCTCTCCCTCTCCCTCTCCCTCTCCCTCTCTCAAAATAAAACTTTAAAAAATGTCAAAAAAAACATAAAACTGCAGACAGCTCTAATGTTTATCAACAGTGGAATGGACAAACACATTGTGGTACGTCTGCACAATAGGAGAGATACTGTGCAGCAATTGACATGAATTAACTAGAGGTATATGCCTCGACTCATGTGAATCTCAGGAGTGCAGGAAGTCTAGGGAGTTTCACTCTAAAACTGCTGCCCGTCTTCTAAGCCCAAGGACCTTATGATTCACCAGACGCCAACTATATTCCTAACATGGGCAGTGATGTGGCACGGAAATATTTCTAGGGTGTAAACCTGAGGGCTGATCGAAGGGTTGTCTGCAGATGCTTAAAGCTGCTGGGTGACTCTTCACGCCAATGAAATACCTAAAATCCTTGCCCTCAGGCGGC
The DNA here is from genome assembly GCF_028018385.1 of Neofelis nebulosa. Taxonomy (NCBI): domain Eukaryota; kingdom Metazoa; phylum Chordata; class Mammalia; order Carnivora; family Felidae; genus Neofelis; species Neofelis nebulosa. Next base: position 33,573,282 of record NC_080784.1, on the reverse strand, counting down.
ATCTGGTGGGATGAAGTAACAAATGGAGCGGTACCATTGACTGACCTCTGGTGGAAATAGGAGATGGACGATGGAAATAGACAGTGCCTAGTGGATAAGCCCAGCACAGCGTCTATTACTGAATGCTAACTGAACAAATGAATACATTTAAGAATTGTGTTGAGCACACTAGCAGCTTCCTCAGGGCTACCAGTTCCCTTTCCATCCACCCATTTATTCTTTCCTCCAACATGTGTTGAACACCTACTAGGCGCCTAGCGATATGAGGGTGTGTGACAATGAATGCACTATGGTTCCTGCCCTCAAGTGGCTCACATCTATGGGAAGAGCCAAAGAAGTACCAAGTGTGTCTTTATTATTGGTTATAAGTGTGTGTGTGTGTGTGTGCGCGCGCGCGCGTGCGCGCATATGCAGAAAGGAGCACAAATAGCACAGAATGATTGGCTAAGTCTTCCCAGAGGGAATAAAGTTTGAGGTGGATCTTAAATGGTGGGGGCGGTGGAATGACAGGAAGGCACAGGTGGGGCCTTACCACCTGCTGTGAGTGGTTTCGGGACTTTATTCTGTTGACATTGGGGAGTCTTTAGGCACTGGCTTTTGGAGGTTTCCCAGGGACTAAACAATACACAAGCTAAGAAAACAAACACTCATGGAGGCATCTGGGTGGCTGAGTTGGTTGAGCGTCCTACTCTTGATTTCCCATCAGGTCCTGATCTCATGGCCATGGGATCGAGCCCTGAGTCGGGCTCCATGCTGAGCAGGGAGGCTGCTTGAGATTCTCTCTCCCTGTGCCCCTCTCCCCAGCTCGCTCACTCTCTCTCTGTAATAAATAAAATGAAAAAAAGAAAAAAAAAACACTCATGAAGGAGATTGGCTATTCTAATGAAGAGTATGTGTTTTCAACAACTTCTATATAATTATACAAGTCCATTGATTAAACACAATGTATTGCTACTTAGGTAATGCTCTGTAAATTAGAAAAGTAACTTGATAAACTAAACAAAATGATAAAATAGTAACAGCCCAGATGCCTGTTCTATTTCTGCCACACTTTTGTTAACTCAACGTTAATTCAAGCTATAAATGGCTTAAAGATCCATAATTCCACACTTTAAGTCCAAATACACTTCAAGATTTCTGTCCCAGTCTTACCCGAAGGACCATGTGAGTCTGTTCTGCCTTCCTTTGAAATGCCAACCCATCTCATTTGCTTGTCTGTTCCTTTGAAGAACTCTGGGAAGGCCGCATGGTACAGCAGCAAGGTCATGGTTTTTTGGAATCAGATAAATCTATAATTAAATTGCATTTATAGCATTTCCCGAATCAAAGGTAGGGAGTTTACTTAAGATTGTTTTTCAGTTTTTCATCTGTATGACTGTGATGTCATTATTTCAGAAATGTGAATGCCATTCAGGAATTCAGTTTTATGTTCTTTCCATATTATTGGTTAATTTTTTTCTCTGACGAACGAAAGACTATAAGGTTTTTCTGATCTAGATAGGGAGACAATAAAATTTTTGAAGAATACGTAAGGAATTAGTCACTGTCAAGAGCAGTTATCTTTTCTAGAGAGTTCTGGAGTTGTATCCTGAAACGGCGTGGGTTGCTTCTTGTAATCAGTGTCTGATTTTATGGTTGGTGTTCGTTCTCCCCAGTTGACCTGTTGGGCTTGTTAAATTGGCGTTCGAACTCCCAGAACATTAAACACAACTTGAAGAAGTTAATGGAGGTGGATGGCAGTGAGATTGTTAAGGTATGTTCATGCTTAGAAACACAGTCACTGTATCCCTAGTTCAACATTTCACATTAAATCAGTGATTAGAAGTATACGACTTGTGGGGCACCTGGGGGACTCTTGATTTTGGCTTAGGTCATGATTCTAGGGTTGTGGGATCAAGTTCTACATCGGGCTCTGAGCTGACAGCTCGAAGCCTGCTTGGGACTCTCTCTCTCTCTTTCTCTCCCTCCCTCTGCTCTTCTCCCTCACGTGTATGCAGGTGCTGTCTCCAGAAAAAAAAAATACATATATATATTAATATAATAATATAATATTAACATTATTATTAATAATGTATTGGTAATATATAATAAATACTGTTACATATAATAATATATTATTTTATGTACTCATGTATATATTTCTACATATCATATGTATATGTAAACTTGTTATCTACATCAGTAAGTAGAAGTGCCGATTTTTAAGAAATGCTATTTTTAAACCTTTCCTATTGAAACCCAATTTTCCTTGAATTTCTGCAGTATAGAACTGAACGTAAAGTATGACATAGTCTTTTTTTTTTTTATCTTGAGTTCTTGCAAGATACGCTAGATGCACTTTTTAACATAATGATGGAAATGTCGGACAACGAAACCTATGACTTCCTTGTGTTTGATGCACTGGTAAGCAGTTTTATTCTTGCAACTGGGTGGTTTCCAGTACCTCACTATTATAAATGACTGCGACGAATATTCTCCTGCATAAATACTTGTATACATCTCTCTGATTGTTTCTTTAGCCTAAATTCCTAGAATTTAAATTAGAAACAGCTTACTTTAAAATTGCCAGGGCGCCTGGGTGCTCAGTCGGTTGAGCGTCTGACTTCGGCTTAGGTCATGATCTCGCAGTTTGTGAGTTCGAGCCCCGCGCCGGGCTCTGTGCTGACAGCTCAGAGCCTGGAGCCTGCTTCAGATTCTGTGTCTCCCTCTCTCTCTGCCCCTTCCCCGCTCATGCTCTGTCTGTCTCTGTCTCTCAAAACTGAGTAAAGTTAAAAAAAATTTTTTTTTTAATTGCCTAATTATAGGGGTGCCAGGATGGCTCGGTTGGTTGACTGTCTGACTCCAGCTCAGGTCATCATGTTCTCACAGTTCATGAGTTTGAGCCCCGTATTGGGCTCTCTGCTGTCAGTGTGGAGCCTGCTTTAGATCCTCTATCCCCTCTCTCTCTTCCCCTCCCCTGCTCGATCTCTCTCTCAAAACCAAAGGCACCTTTGAGGCGCCTGGGTGGCTCAGTGAGTTAAGCCCTGATTTTTGACTCAGGTCATAGTCTTGTGGTTCATGGGTTCGAGCCCTGCATCGCTCTCTGTGCTGACAGCTCAGAACCTGGAGCCTGCTTCGGATTCTGTGTCTCCCTCTCTCTACCCCTCCCTCCCTCCGTCTCACTCTCTCTCTATCTGTCTCTCAAGAAATGAATAAACATTAAAAAAATTTTTTTTTTAATTACCTAATTATAAGCCAGGAGATACCAGGATGATCGTGGCCGTGTTGTGTGTTCGCACAAGGGAGACTGAATTCTTACATCAGAAATGAATATCAGTCTCGTTATGCACAACACACAGCACAGCAGAAAATTAAATAGGCCACACCAAGTACTTAAACACACAGCGCATTCCAAACCCTGAGATCTAGACAATGAGAGTTGATGTTAAAATCTTGGAAGGGCACAAATCGTACTGGAGTGGAGGAAGCAGACGCATCCAAACCAAGCATTGTTTTCTCATTGTTGAGGTGAAAATTCTATGTAGATTTACCTGGATGTTGCAGCAAAGGAATAACAGGTATTGCACCAGCTTGGAGAAATTGATATATTCAAGAAATGATCAGGGTGTTAAAGATGTAAGATCTTAAAGAGAATAAAAGCTACGGCGAAGTTCATACCTGGCCAGATTTATGGGAAAGAATGGTTGTGGGTTCTAGGGGACGAGGTCTGAGGTTCTCCTGGGACAGAGCAGCTGGCAGCGGTTATATGCAGGCATCCCCCGTGGTTTGCATTCTTCTGTGTTCGGTAGGTGCAATGTGGTTATTTGTAGATTACATGCCTGATAGCGATAACGGTGACAGAAGAAGGGGAAATTGAGAGGCACCTCTGATGAACTTCAGTTATTGAGGGCACTCGTGCTGCACTCAGGACAACTAGATCATGGAATATTTCAGTAGCTGTATCCTTGGGTTAGAGTTTATTTTTTCCACAGGATTCCCCTTTCTGCATCTTCTGACTCTCCCATTTTTTTTTTTCCCCGACTCATGTTGCTTGTGCACTGGCCTTTCTTTAAGACAGTGAGCTCTCTGAGGCCAGGGACGCTGGCTCTTATTAGGTTCCTCAGAGCATTTAGCTCAGTGCCTGACACGTGATCGTTCCTCTACTGACGTTAAATCAAAAGAAACTCCAAGACTTCACTTCAGCTTTGGAAGAGTAGAGTGGGTACGCTACAAAAATGGTCAAGAAAGAAAAGAAGGCACCAGGATTTTAACAACCAGCTTATTGACAGAATGCCTGGGGCCGTACAACGCTGCTATTCATATTTTTTGCCTTTGGCAGGTATTTATTATTTCACTGATTGGAGACATCAAGTTCCAGCATTTTAATCCTGTCCTTGAAACCTACATTTACAAGCACTTCAGTGCCACTTTGGCATACGTGTAAGTATTCAAGGGAAATACCTGACTATTCAGTTGGAACCACCTGGATTATTGGGTTTGCACTCTTAGGGCTGGGTTGTTAAGAAATGAGAGGGATATAAGCTAAGTAAATGTGCCCCTAAGTGCAGAACCTTGTTCTAAACTTGCAGGTGGTGGGGCGCCTGGGTAGCTCAGTCGGTTGAGCGCCGACTTCGGCTCAGGTCACGATCTCGCAGTCCGTGAGTTCGAGCCCTGCATCGGGCCCCTGTGCTGACGGCTCAGAGCCCGGAGCCTGTTTCAGATTCTGTGTCTCCCTCTCTCTGACCCTCCCCCATTCATGCTCTGTCTCTCTCTGTCTCAAAAATAAATAAACGTTAAAAATAAATAAATAAATAAATAAACAAACAAACAAACAAACAAACAAACAAACTTGCAGGTGGAAAGAGGAAACCATCTAAGTATTCCAACCCTGGTAAATGTATTAAATTCAGTCCCTGCCTTCTGGCAAGTTCCAGAAGAGATAACGCTATGTTTCTTGAAGAATCCAGAACATATGTAGATGAGGAGTTGAAGCCACTGAGAACACAGTCAAGAACAGACATCATACTCAGGATCTTAGGAGAGTTGGGTGGCATTGGGTTTAGCATGAAACCCCAAGGGGATCAAACAGTGGATTAAGCAAGACTAAGTCTGGGAGAACTGAGGATGATACCCTCACCCCTGCATCACAAGTGCTTTGTAGAATTCATTACTTACAGGATATGAGAAGATAGCATTTTTCTTTTATACAAAGGAAAATGGTGTTTGCCTCCTTTCTGTCTTTGGTTTATGGCCTCTTGACTAAGGAAAGCAACTGCCATTCAGCTCACCATGGCATTGTATGTGGCCTTCACCCCCACCCCCTCACATTCCAGTTATCGTGCCAGGAGATGTGGTAAAGAGTGACAGGCACGTCACTAAGATCGTCAGAGATCTCTTTGACAGTGGCTTATGCCAGGACATGCCAACTACTGTTGCCGATCTATCGGTCTGACTGCTGACCTGATTTGCCAGGTCGGATCATAGATCCCTTATGTCCTTTCTGAGCTAAACAAGAAGGTTCTTGGTTTTATTGGCACGGAGGTCCAGAAATGTTATAAAACATAAGTGACAGAAAAGAGGTGTTATGTGGCAGATTCACCAACCAACACAACAGACATCGTGCCCACTGGATGGGGAAAAGCCACAGATGGGCTCGTGATCGGTTTCTTTCCATCCGGTAGCCTCCCTTTCCAAGTGGGTAGTACCTGCAAGGGAGGAAATCCTACCGCTGGATCTTCATCACACAGAGCCAAATGCAGCACTCTTGGATGTAGAAATCTGGGTTTGACTTACAAGGCTTCGTCAGCTCTAATTGTGTGCTGTGGATTTTTCCTAGTACTACAAAAACCCAGAGATTTACAGAGGGGCCAAAATACCTGTGTCCTCAAACGTGGGAGTTAGAAAAAGATGTAAGAAAATGCCTTGCCTCGGACAAAGAGCAGTCTGACATCTGGGCATGCTTCTGTCTGTTGGGGTGCTCAGAAACCATGGGTATTCTCGTCAAACTGAGCCCGAGTCCGATTGAGCTTCTCCCGCAGTCACTGGAATGTCGCTCTCGCCCCATTTTGGGGATCCCAAAGAGTTGAGGCACACTGGAGAGAATCAGACTTCTTGCAGGGTGACCACGTTAGGCAGATAGTCCTTTCCTTACAGGAATGACTGAAGATGTCTGTAGGGCACCCTGGAGATTAAAATACCTTCATGATTTCAAATGCCTTCACTTTCATTTCTTGATCCTGTTAAAAAAATCCTACAAAGCGAAAGAAACCATCCCCTATTTCTATGCATAAGGGAAGCTCCAAACCCAGCAGCAGTGAGGAAACAAAGCTGCAGATGAATTTTATTTCCCTGCTCAGGGCCTTTTCTAGAAGAGATAATAGTAGCTGTGACCTCTGCTTCCTCAGTATGCCAGGTTCCCTTCCTAGATAGCATCCCCCAAACCGGAGTACCGCTTGGCCCCATTGACATTTTTTTCTTTCTCACCTTTTTAAGGAAACTCTCCAAGGTACTGAACTTCTATGTGGCTAATGCAGATGACTCCAGCAAGACAGAATTGCTTTTTGCTGCTCTGAAAGCCCTAAAGTACTTGTTTAGGTTCATCATCCAATCGCGAGTACTCTACTTGAGGTAATGGTAGCTGTAATAAGATGTCTATGCTGTCTATTGTCTCTTCATGGACTTGTCCTTAATTCTCACGCTCATGTTCAGCTCTGCGAGTCATGGTTGGCTCATGGAATTGCCACATTTCAGAACTTCAAGGCTGAAGATGGAGGTATAGACCCTGAAACCCCTAGAGAAGGCCTGCGCAAAGTCCTTCCGAGTCAGAATTTCTAGGGCAGTAATGACAACAGGACTTGGGGATGCGGGTGACTACAGTGTGCGGCTTGGTGAAAACCTTGGTTGGCAATGACAGCTCTAGGAAACAAGGTTCCTGTGGCAAGACTACCTTTAGCACAGTAAAGGACTTCGTGATGATACCGGGTGTACAAATCTAGGATCGTGAGCTCTTGTTGCTGGTGGATGGTGAACGATGGCAGTTGTCTGGGGGAGATGTTTCCTCAGGTGTGTGTTTCTTTACTGACGTCATGGCTTAGCTAGGTGATGAAACTAAGCCACAGAGATAGGATAATTCACACCTTGAATTTCTAGAATAACAGCTCCGTCAAAAATAGCCAAGACGAAGAATGAGAAAGTAACTTCTCGGGGAACGCCCACAGCCCCGTGCCATTGCTGCCTTTCAGTAACTGCAGGATTTCCAAACTGTTAAAATATATTGTTAAGACAGGTTTGGAAACTGGACAGATAGCATGCTAAAATGTTATTTGGAATAACACTGTAGGTGAGAGGGTTTCAAGTCTAGATTTGAGCATTTTTGTTGTTTTTAACATGGTATGTTTAAAAAATCATAAAACTAAAGACATTTACCATTTAAAAAGTTTGTGACATACTGTATAGATCAAAACGTTTAATTAGCTTTACTAATGAAAGGCTCTTACCAGTCAACAAAAGAATGATCAACGCCCTTGAATAATAGAAAACAAAAGCAGATAATTTACAAGAGGCAAATTCAAATGGTAAATTAAATTTCTTAAAAAATAGTCACAATATCAAAACGCTATCTATACACACACACTGTTCTTATCTATACAGTTGATAAAGATTAAAAATCTTTATCCTTTGATGAAGTTGGACAAAAATCGGTCCCGCATTTTAATGCTGATAGGAATGTAAATTTATTAAGGGCAGAAATGTGGCACCATGAATGAAAAGCAAAAACAAAACAAAAACCACAAAAAGCAAAAGAAAATACTACGTTGGTTACTAATAGCCCATCTAAGAATTTATCTGATGGAAAGAAATCCATCAGCTAGTGAACAAAGATGAATGATAAAATATGTATATTCAGCCCTTTAAAAAAATGTTAATGAGGACAGATAACGGTGTTCTTAAATAATAAAACTAAGGCATAAGACATAATAAGTGCCATATGATCCCATTTCAAAAATATAATAGGTTCGGAAACTAAAATTTTAGTAGGAATAAAATTGTAGGTAAGAGGGTTTTAAGTAGGCTGTTTTTATCCTTTCTGCCTTTTTAAAGTTTCTACAGTGGTTTTGTACATTTCTATACTTTTTAAAAACGCTTAATGACTTAAAAGTTCAGCTGGGTGAGAGACAGTCCCTCCTTCCCTAGCAGAAGAGAGCAGGGTTTACCCAAACCCAGGATTATACACAATCTCTTTAGTCTCTCTCTCTCTCATCAGACAGGCTTCCTTTATAGCTAGTTCCTTGTGTTTTGCAATTATGTTAAATTTCCACAAATTCAGTTAGGGCCTGGAGTGTCCCACTGAGGGAGCATTCCCTTATCGGAAAGTTTATACAGTGAACTCTGATGTCCAGCAACGAAAATCATCATAAAACCATAGAAAGAAAACCGTAATTTATGAAATTGAGAAATTTTTTTCCACTGATGATTCACTAGGGTGCCACCCCTGACTGACAGTGTTGCAGCACATCTAAACCATCCTTTTCAACATCATGTAGGAAGAGAACAGTGGAAAAGCCAAGATTAGTGTGGTTAAGTAACCCATGAAATTAACTAAGGGAGTTGCTGTGTTGAACTCAGTCCCTGAGCACCTGTTTATAGTTGTTCCCCTCCACCCCCCTGACTTTTTCTCATTAAGGAAGAACTTGATCTGAGAAAGAGAGCCTAGAAATCTACATTCTCTGGCTGCTTAGATCTGATAGACACATCAGTTTACTGGCCCTGTCCAGGAGCTGCAAAAGAAATGTCACCACACCCCCACCTCCCACCCTGTTTGCCCTCATCAGAGCTTACGTTCCTCTTCTGAGCTCACTTCCGGGCTGAAGTTTATCTCCATTGGGGAGACACCTGGGGAGAATTAAAACGGTAAATTGCCCACCGTAGGGCACTGAGAACTCCATTTTCATCCCTCGGTCTTGTATTAGCCCCCCTTTCTTTAAGTGCTGGCACATAGGGTGCCAAATGTTGCTCTGGGTGTTGGAGATCTAGCAGGGGATGAAACAAGGCTCCCGCTCTGACAGTGCTTGTGGGTTGTGCGGAAGCCAAGGAGGCAGAGCGAAGAAAGCGTGAGATAAATTCGGATAGGTAAGGGCTGACAGGGGAGGGGCTGGTGAGATGATAACCTGGGAGGGAGGGAGGGAGATCTCTCCAGGGGTTGGTGTTTGGGTTGAGACTGAACCGGGAGAGGCGGCCTGGGCAGGAAGAGGCGTGCAGGAGCGGGAACTGCTAAGGCCAGGGTCCTGTGGGGCCTGCGTGAGGAGTCAGGAGAGGCCAGTGTTGCTGGGGCAAGGGGAACTAAAATGGGAATGAAAACGGGGAGTGGCAGGCTAAGGACAAACGAGGAAGGGCCAGGTAAGCCGTGGTCAGGAGCTTGGATTTCCTCCCAAGTGGAATGGGAAACGGTCGAAGGGTTTCAGTTGGAGAAGCAGTAAAATCTGGCTTACGTTTCCAGGGATCCTCTCATCTCCTAGGTGGAAAGTGGATTATCAAGGGGGAAGACGCATGGACCGCCAGCGTTGCTGAGGCAACAGATCTTTTTGAACATGTCTTTTTAAAGACGGAAACCTGACTGCTTTTCTCTTTCCCTTGTTAAGATTTTATGGCCAAAGCGAAGATGGAGACGAATTCAATAATTCAATCCGCCAGTTGTTTTTCGCTTTCAATACGCTAATGGACAGGCCTCTGGAGGAAGCTGTCAAGATCAAGGTCAGCGTGGTGTAGCACGGGTGCCCCTTTCAGTGCTGTTGCTGAGGATGCTCGGTGACAACACAGACTGGGCCATGGTGGGAGAGAAACAAAGTGAATCATAATTCGTGGAAAGCTGGTGAATTTTAGAATGACTAAAGAAAGCTGTTAAGGGAAAAGCCTGTGTGTTAACTTTTATGTACATTTGTGTTCTCAAATATATTCTCAAATGGCAGTTTGCCAAAGACAGACCATCCTTTGAGGAGCTCCTGGGTGGCTCAGTCGGTTAAGCGTCCGACTCTCAGTTTCGGCTCAGGTCATGATCTCATGGTTTCGTGGGTTCGAGCCAGATCTGAGCTTTATTATTTCTTCTTTGTTGTCTATGGCCACTTTGTGAGGGAGACGTCAAGATTTTAACTACCTCCTTAGATAGAAAAATGAATTCCAAATAGTGCCTGTTGGTAATGAAGAAGGAAAAAAAAAAAAAAAAGCCATGCCACCTGACTTTTAAGGAAAAAGATTTTAGGAGATCACACCTAGCAACATTGAGCTCTCTCCTCCAGTGCAAGATCATCTGTTTCCAGTTCCCTATGTTGAGCCAAGCCTTTTCTTCCTGGGGTTAACTAGTACATCCTGTATTCATTCTGCTTGGCAACTGAATTTGCCTTTTTGTATCTTTTTCTTACAGGGAGCAGCTCTGAAGTACCTTCCCAGCATAATTAACGACGTCAAACTTGTGTTCGATCCTGTTGAGCTCAGGTAAATAGCAAAACACATTTGTTTGTGGACTTGACTTTACCAGAGAAGCAGCTCCCCGCTTGGCTGGGGCCTGGGCTGCTTACGCGTTCTCGTATTCTTCTGACCCCTTTTTGCGCTCCGTTGCTGTGGAAGATCTAAAAGGAGACACAAAGCCTGCCCCTGAGAGAGATTTGCACTTTCTCTGGGGGAATCAAGACGCGCAGACATGAAATTAACTACAGAAGAAAGCACATAATGATAAGCTTCCAGCCCCATACCTAAGTATCCCGGCTAAGTCAGATGGTGAGCGACACCGGAGCGAAGTCAGCCAGAAAAGGATTGTGCAGAAGGAGTGTTAAGGCACGTCCGCAAAGCCAGGAAAGATGTGACCGCCCTCTGACAGTTTACACGGAGGCAGCCCCGAGGCTGAGCGCTGTAGCACTCACGGAATGCAGTCTCGCCTTTACTTCCAAGGGACAGACTCTCAGGGTGTCTGGGAGAGATTTCCAGGTCAAACTCTCCATGCCCAAATCTCAGAGTAGAGGGGAATCGTGTAATGATACCTTGAGCGTGACGGAGGGCAAATACCAACCTCTGGGGTTTCTTTTGCAGCACGCTCTTCTGCAAGTTCATTCAGAGCATTCCTGACAACCAGTTAGTTCGCCAGAAACTTAACTGCATGACCAAGATAGTGGAGAGCAATCTTTTTCGGCAGTCGGGTACGTGTTCACCAACAACTACTGCTTACCGAAACTCCAGGCTTGCTGCTGCTTCAGCCAATTTTTTTTTTTTTTTTCAATGTCAATGATGTCCTTGCCAGTAGAATTTTAGGACTTAGGGACCTCTGTAGAAACCGGTTTTAAGAAGACGAAGTCAGTTCAGTATTTCCAAGAGTATCTTAAAGAACAGAATCATGCATTTTTAATTTAATTTAATTTTTTTTTTTTTTGAGACAGAGAGGGTGCACGCACGTGAGTGAGAGGCAGAGGGAGAGAGAGAGAGAAGCAGGGTTCAGTCTCCCCCAAGGTGGGGCTGGAGCTCTCCCGAAGCAGGGCTCGAACTCAAGCCACGAGACTGTGACCTAATGCTTCACCCACTGAGGCACCCAGGCGCCCCCCAGAATCATGCATTTTTTAATGAGAACAATCCAGTATTTCGTTAATTAGAGCGCTTTGTCCTAAAAATGGACCCCCCCAGAAAGTAGCAGGCAAGTAGAAAGACAGTCTTTTTAAACAAATATGTCTTCTTCGACCTGTACTTATGGTGTATTCTGGAAAGCCACGGGTCGGTAGTGCAGGGGTGTGCTGGGGCCATCTGTCCCAGCTCAGGAGAGCGTATTAGGTGATCTCTCTCAACTCTGTGCTGTCATGTCACGTGAGGAGCTGAAAATGGACCACGGTAGAAGTTTTTATACCACAGAAATTGGCAAGCACTGTGAGTTACAGGTTTGGGGGTGGGGTGGGGTGCGGTGGGGAGGGCTGTTAGTTGGGGAGCCAGATCACCAGCATACGACTGGAAAGGCAGAGGGCACGGAGGAGAGAAAACTCTCACATGGATGAAATACTCTTCATTTGGTGAGTAGAGGGAAGGCAGTGCAGCCACCGAGTTTAAATCACTGTGCTCCTGTCCCAAAGCTGAGAGGAGGAAGAGGTCCAGTAGCTGGTCTTTCCCAAAACCCAAGACTTGCAAAACAGGGACAGCTGTGGGAACTACTCCCAGGTCAGGGGCTCCCAGAGGGTGAGCCCATGTTGCATGTGTTGCCTGGAGGGTCTGAGGACCCGCAGAACTCCTCAGAAATAGGGAAAGGGGAGTGGGTTATCGGTGGAAGGCCTCCTGGCCTCGCCCCGGGGCTAGTTATGTAACTTTGGCCACACGAGGAGCCTCCTGTGAGTCAGCATCCATCTCCATGGAAGGAAGATGCTATATCATATCAGCTATGTCATATACCTATGATATATCAGCTATATCATATAGCATACCATGCTATATCATATCAGCAGCCCCTTTCGGCTGTGACACTTCCCAACCCTGTGGATTTCTGCTTAGAGGTTCCAGCTGTCGCAAGGACACCGTTGGAAGTGTGCGCAAAGCTGGTGAATGCTCTTAAGTAGAAAATGTGATGTCGTGAAACATCTTAACAGGCCGCGCCGCCCGTGCCGCTAAGCGTGCAGAACGGATAAATGAGATGTGAGAAGGATGGGGTGTTTTGCAAGCATGCACCGCGTGGTTCTAGTTAGAGGAAGTAATCTCGCTGTTAACAGTTATTTCCGTTTGTGGCCAGGATCTCTGGCCTCACCATAAAAATGTTTTATAGTAGTGAAGATCCCAGAAGAAAGACATCATAGAAAGATAAGCCCTTATTTTGTGAAGTGCATGCGCCTGCAAAAACATGATCCGAATGTCCTCAAAACACATCGAGAGGTACTAATCAAGCTCACTCAGTATTTATATGAATTTTAGAGCAGATTCTCTCCATTAGGTGGAAGCTTTCGAACATTAAGTATAACTTGCTTAAGTTTTTCATTTCATACGACTCAGCATTCAACGAACAAGCTGGCGTTTTTTTTTTATTAAAGCTAAAGAAATTGTTGAATACTTCAAACGTTTTCGCACAGGTACCCATGACAGGTGTAATTTCCTTGGCTTTTAAAATCAAGTCACGGGACTTGCGGCGCCTGAGTGGCTCAGTCGCTTAGGCGTCCCGGCTCTTGATTTCGGCCCAGGTCATGATCTCACGGTTGTGGGATGGAGTCCTGCGTCAGGCTCTGTGCCGAACGCGGAGCCTGCCTGGGATTCTCTCTCTCTCTCCCTCTCTCCCTGCCCCTCCCCCTCCTCAGAGCAAATAAAAAATAAAAACATCAACAAATAAAAATCAAGTTACGGGACTGAAGTTTCAGGCTGCTGCCTGCAGGGAATCAAGCCCCCCACTGGGCGGAGCCAAGAGGTCAGCTGCGGCTGCAGTGGGGGGAGGGGGCGGGGTCAGGGAGTTGTAGGCAAGAAGCTGGGCAGTTCAGGGGGTGCCGCCGCAGCCCGTGAGCCGCGTGCATCTTCCCTCCCAGAGTGCAGAGATGTCCTGCTGCCACTGCTGATCGACCAGCTCAGCGGCCAGTTAGATGACAACTCCAGCAAGCCCGACCATGAGGCCAGCTCGCAGCTTCTGAGCAACATCCTGGAAGTGCTGGACAGGAAGGATGTGGTGAGTTGAATCGTCGCTGTCACCCGATGCACACCACAGCACAGGCTGGTCCCTTCGCCTAGGGCAGGAAGGACTTCACGGCCTTCCCTATCTGAGGGCCCCACCCAGGGGGTTTAGAAGCCTGGCTACTGGGGCAGGCTGCGGCTGGTTTGGGGGTGATTGGAGAGGCTGCTGCTCGCTAGAGCCTTCTCCGCACATCGAGGTCCAGGAGAGTCCGCTTACTGCTCGCGCCAGCTGCCATTGCCTCTCCGGGCTTGTCACCGGTGGAGATCCCTGAGGGGACTTCGAAGAACCGGAGCCCTGTTTAGATGTTTTCAGCAGAAACCTCGGCCCTCCAGGCGTATTGTAGACATTCCTGAGCTTCTGAGCCATTCTCAGTTTAATGTCCTCACACTGATCCTTCCTTTTTGGGGCCTAGTGGCCACAGTGCACTTTCTTCTCTCGCATCTCCTCTGTGACCTAGGCATCCCTACTCCCCGAAACCCTGGGGCTGCATCTGACTGGATTTACCATGTTCTAGAGATAGCACAGCCCTTAGCCCAGCCATGGCCTCCTCTAAAGAGGCCGCAGAAGTTAGCAGAGTGTGTTCGGTTGAGCACAAACCTTACTCCCCACCCCCCGCGATGGCTACGTGGCGCCAGTGTTCCTATAGAGCAGGGAAAACGCTCTTGGCTTTGCCGAAGCCCGTCCTCTTACCAATATCTTTAGGTTCGGTTCTGCTAAAGGAATTGAAGAACACTCTGTCCCTTTTCCCGTAGCAGAATTCTTAGCTCGCCTTTCAAAGTCAACCCCAGGATGGCCACGGGCACACCTGCATTTCTGCTAATTCACGCCTCAGCCACAGAGGTCCCGGACGACGCCCTTGCCTTCTCTACCTAACCCCACCCTCAACCCACCTCGCTGTTTGTACTATTTATCTGATACTAATTATAGGTCACGCCCCTGCTCCTTTGTTCTTAAATGGGCTTCTAGAAACCACATAAAACACAATAGGTTTCCCCAAGGAATTTTGTGATTGGATTCCTAACCAGGTATTTTACAACACATAAATAATGTGACCAACCGTATCGTGATAATAATATGTTCAAAAAGTAACTTTTATGACTCAGTCATCAAAATACTAAAATGAAGCTCAAAGCTGTAGTTGGCAACAGTGAGTGTACTGGGGGCTTTGGTTTAAGCAGAGCTCCTGTGTTCTAGAAGTGTATCTATATGATCCAGAGTTGACTGGAAACATGGGAATCAGGCTGCTGCTTTTCTGGCTTCTTTTCTGGTTTCAGCATCAGCACATGTAGTTCTTTTCTTTCTTTCTTTCTTTCTTTCTTTCTTTCTTTCTTTCTTTCTTTCTTTCTTTCTTTCTTTTAATTTTTTTTTTTAACCTTTATTTATTTTTGAGACAGAGAGAGACAGAGCATGAACGGGGGAGGGTCAGAGAGAGGGAGACACAGAATCTGAAACAGGCTCCAGGCTCTGAGCTGTCAGCACAGAGCCCAACGCGGGGCTCGTACTCACGGACCGTGAGATCATGACCTGAGCCGAAGTTGGATGCTTAACCGACCAAGCCACCCAGGCGCCCCTTTCTTTTTTTTTTTTTTAATGTTTATTTGTGTGTGTGAGAGAGAGAGAGAGACAGAGTATGAGCCGGGGAGGAGCAGAGAAAGAGGGGGAGACAGAATCCGAAGCAGGCTCCAAGTTCTGAGCTGTCAGCACAGAACCCAATGCGGGGCTTGAACTCATGAACTGTGAGGTCATGACCTGAGCTGAAGTCTGGCTGACACTTAACCAACTGAACCACCCAGGTGCCCCACACGTGTAGCTCTTTATCTTTAGGCAAATCTGCAGGCACGTCAGTTTTCTGTTCCATAACATGTCGGGATGGTTCCAGATGACCTCTTAGACCTCTCGATCTCTTCCACTTCTAACCCAGTTTTTTTGTTTGTTTGTTTTTGTTGTTTTGGGGTTTTTTGGGGGTTTTTTGTTTGTTTGTTTTTTAGAGTTTATTTACTTTGAGAGAGAGAGAGAGAGCAAGCGGCAGAGGGGCAGAAGGAGAGGGAGAGAGAGAATCTCAAGTAGCCTCCACACTCTGTGTGCGGGGCTCAATCCCCTTCCGATCATGAACTGAGCTGAAATCAAGAGTCGGTTGCTTAACCAAGTGAGCGACCCAGGTCCCCCTTGTTTTGTTTTTTTAATACAGTATCTTTACCTACCTTCTTATCATGTAGAAGGACTCTTTGGAAATGACTTGAATATATTTACATCTTGTGCTGATTTAATTGACTTGAAAAAAAATTTTTTTTTTTTTTTTTTTTTGGTCTTCCTGATAAGGTTCCCTGTAATGAGGAAAAGTGTTCACAATTATTGATCTTAGAGCTCTGTTAAAGTAGTAAATTCAATCTTTTTTTTTTTTTTGGTGACGATGATATGGTTTTATCGCCCACCATCGTTTATACACCTTTGTACGTAAATGTACAAACGTGTACAAACTAACTGTATCTGTCTTCCCATACCTTCTCGTCTCCTCAGTTAATTCCAGGCTCTAATTACTGACATGTATTCCTCTGCCTTTTTTTTTTTTAGTCATCTAGGATTCCTCTTGTCCCGAAGCTAGATCTGCAAACTGTCCATATGCTTCAAAGTCCAGCTGTAGTAACACCCCATGCGGTTTTCCCAGGGCAGCCCTGCCCAGAGTCCCCCACTCCGCTACATCCCTTCATGCCCTCCTTACATCTTGTGTAAAGCCCTGCAGTTGTGATTCAGGTCACAGGCACGTCTTAAACAGCTCCCGTGCTCCAGGCACTGTGATGGATGTAAGTAAGCGTGTAGCAGTGAACAAGAGAAGCGAGTAGCTGGCCCTCGCAGAGCTGACCTTCTACGTGTTTATTTATTTGTGTTATTTTACAAGGTTTCCATGTGATCGGCAGTTGAGCAGAGCGGACCTTCTACGAGGATCCGTACGTTTTGCTCATTTATCTTTAAGCCCCAGCCCTCCTGATCAGAGAACGTCCGATTCCTTTTCCGACCTCCACCCACGGCTGGCACGGGATTCAACACACCGAGCTGGGTCTGCGGTGTGGTCTCGTTACATTAATAGAGGAGAAAGCGGTTTCAAGAGAGAGGGAGGTTTTCCGGATCATTTTCATTCAAAGAAATGGGAAGCAAGTGAATATATAATACAAACAAAGAAGGAGAGAAGGGAGGTATGAAAGGGATGCTAGGAATACTTGGTATTTTAATAAAACTATCTATCGCAGTGATTTGGCTATTTGAAGCAATAGCCGGGGGTTTCGGGATATCTATCACGAGGATAAAGGCTCTGTAAAGACAAGCTGAATATTGCTAAGGTAGAGCCGAATGAGTAGAACATCAAATCACAAAAAAAGAAGAAAGGAAAAGTAAGAACACGTGTCTGTGAGGTGCTGTTTGCTGTGCCCACCAGCCCACCTAACGCCTGTAAGGGATCTGTTCTTTTTTTTCTTCCATGCGGGAACACGGAAGTTCAGCAAAGGTAGATGATTGCCCAGAGTCACATGTGACAGAATCAAAGTATTGAGTCCCTGGGTGGGTCTACTCCTTCTGCCAAAACACCACAGACAGGGGCTCGACCAACAGACATTTATTTCTCATGGTTCTGGAGATGGCAAGTCCAAAGTCAGGGGGCCGGTGCGGTAGGATTCCTGGGGAGGACCCCCCCACTCCTGGCGTGAAAACAGCTCCTTGCTCTCTGTCCTCACACGGCCTTTCCTCAGTGTGTGTGTGGAGAGAGAAAAAACAATCTGTCTGGTGTCTCTCCTTATAAGATCAGGGCCATGCCTTCCGGTCATACTTGCCTCCCCAAAGCCCATGTCTATGTACCATCACATGAGGGTTTAGAGCACCAGCATATGACTTTTGTGGGTTGTTTTAATTAAAACAAACAAAAAAAATTTTTTTTTAAGTAATCTCTGTGCCCAACATGAGGCTTGAACTCACGACCCTGAGATCAAGAGTCACATGTCCTATTGACTGAGCTGGCCAGGCACCCCCAGCATATGGCTTTTTTGTTTTGTTTCGTTTTAATAAAGAATTTATTTATTTGGGGGGGGATAGAAAGGACAGAGAGAGGAAGAGAGAGAATCCCAAGCAGCCTCCGCACTGTCAGCGCAGAGCCTGATGCAGGGCTTGAACTCACAAACTGTAGATCACGACCTGAGCCAAAATCGAGAGTCAGACACTTCATCAACTGAGCCAGCCAGGCGCCCCAACCCTAGCGTATGACTTCTGAACACAAACATTCAGTCAATAGCAGTCTCCTTGACTTGAATTTCTTAGTGTTTTTCCTCCTACACAGAAGGTAGCAAGAAATTCGAATTTTTGCCTTTTACTTCCCATGCATGTGCCTCGTTGTCCTGGGCTACCCGATGTGCTCAGTGTCAGGACTGAGATCTCATGCCAGGGAGTTCTGAGATCTCCTCCCAGAACTACGTGGAGTTGGTGGCCCCCTTGATCTTAGAGTGCGCGGACGATCTGGGCTGCTAGGGGGGGCGTCCTTCCCCTGCCTCCCGAGGCTCATCTTTGAAATGTTACACCCGATCATTTTCAACGGATTCCTGAGTAGCAGTGTCTATCATTCTGTGAGATTCTTTTTCCCTTTTCGAACAAGAGATTACTTTGCAGGGAAGAGCCGGAATGAGATTTAAAGAGAAAACTCACTTGTCCAAGGTTCTTTGCGGGAGAAGTGAAGCTGAGTCAGAAGAAGTTGGTGTCGATTCCTGTGTTTCCCCCTCAGGGCCCCACGGCGATGCACGTCCAGCTGATCATGGAACGGCTGCTGAGAAGGATCAACAGGACCGTGATCGGGATGAGCCGCCAGTCTCCACAGATCGTGAGTGTCGCTACAGGGGACCCGCCACCGCTGCCACTTCTCAGTGTCTCACCTGCCCTTTGGGGGTCTTCCGGACCAGTGTCTTGGGGCCGGGTTCCCACAGATCCCTCTCACGGGTCACAGGCTGTGCCTGCATGCCGTGTGCCCTGAGGAAACTGGGGGGGCTCTAGAACCTCACAAGGTCACACAAGGGTGACCTTGTTCTAACTGCCAGCGGATCTTGATTCCAACACTGATTTTTCTCTTGAGGGAAAATGATCCAGCAGGAGTGGGGGAGGAGGGAGGGCAATGGGGGAGCATTGTTGGCGACCCTGTAAACCCGACAGTGCAGGTCCGTTCTAGAGGAACGATGCTCATATCAGTGATGAGACAGAGCCTGTTGCAATACGTTCCAGCAGATACTGAATCAGTGAGCACCCTGGGTAGGCAAACTCAGCCCCCATTTGAGCTCATACTCTTTGAATATTTGTTTAATATTTCATTTAAGGAAAACCTAAACCTTGGTGAGCAGACGATGAAGGGTTTTGGTGGCTGCGTTCAGTGCTTCCTCTGTTATCGCAAGTAGTTGTGTTCTAAGTCTCAGTATGTGATATGCATGCGCCGTCTGGATCGACCCTTATTGGGGTGATAATAGTAACACTATTTAGTACTTCCTGCTGTAGTGATAATTAATAGAAGTGGTCATTAGCTGTTTTTTTTTTCAAGTTTTTAACATTTATTTATTTTTGAGAGACCGAGTGAGTGGGGGAGGGGCAGAGAGAGAGGGGGAGGCACAGAATCCGAAGCAGGCTCCAGGCTCCGAGCTGTTAGCACAGAGCCGAACATGGGGCTCGAACCCACGACCAGTGAGATCACGACCTGAGCTGAAGTCACACGCTTCACCGACGGAGCCACCCAGGTGCCACTTCAGCTAGTTTTTTGTTTTGTTTTGTTTTGTTTTGTTTTACCTGCCAGAAGTTATTTTAAGCACTTTACGTGTCACTGAAACCTCACACACCTCCTACAGGGTGGTTCTGTCATTAGCTCCATTTTTCAAATCAGGAAGCATTGCAGAGAGAGCTTAAGAAACCTGCCTGAGGAGCTCCTGGGTGGCTCAGTCGGTTGAATGTCCAGCCCTGGATATAGGCTCAGGTCATGATCTCTCGGTTTCATGAGTTTGAGCCCTGCCCCGGGTTCTTCACTGGCAGTGTGGACACTGCTGGGATTTTCTCTCTCTCCTCCTCACTCTCTGCCCCTCCCCTGCTTGCCCTGTCTCTGTCTCTTTCAAAATCAATAAACTTAAAAAACATATAAGATTTTCCTGAGAAGGGAAAATTTGAACAAAGACTTGGAGAAGGTGGGGGGGGGGGGAGGGGGAGTGTGAAGGTGTGGGGAGGGGCCTTTCAGGCAGAAGCAGTGGCCAAGGCAGAAACCTTAAGATGTCCCTTGTAAGCTTCAGCTTTGGCGACAGAGCTGGTCCAAATAGGGATACAGAGACGTGCCTGCTAAGATTAAGACTCAAGGCGATCCGAAACAGGATCCACATCTTGCACTAAGGTCTTGCACTAAGGTATTAATCGGTAATTAATTAAGGATCCAGGGCTTGCACTAAGGTATTAATTGGTAATTAATTGTTCTTGCCACGCCATTGCTGCCACATATGTGAAGAACATATAAAGAAAGGCAGTTGTTCAGGAAATGATATATTGGTTTTCAGGTAATACTTAAGATGTCGTAATTTAAATGTAGCTCTTCAGCCTTCTTTAGCAGTGAGATAGTTCTCTTCCGCTCTTGCTATTTCTAGGAAACCCGGGCACCTTCACAAAGTTTTAACAGAAGTCACAAACAACTTCTTAAACTAACCGGTTTCAGAATAAACAGATAATATTCAGCGGCCTTTCTTATAACAACGGTACCTATTGAGGGATTATAAAGGAAAAAATCTCATTTAATTTAGTCGCAAAAATATGAGAGTGAAAATAAAACCAGATGGGGCGCCTGGCTGGCTCAGTCAGAAGAGTATACAACTCTGCATCTCGGGGCCATGAGTTTGAGCCCCACGTTATATGAATAAATAAGTAAAAACTTTTTAAAAAGTAAATAAATACAAGACACACGTAAATGAAGAGCCACATAGAAGTAAGAGTGGAGGGGACTGTGCTGTCAGATTTGAAAACATAATGCTACAATAAAAATAGTGTTGGACTCATGGAATAGAGTACATACATCAACAGAACAAAACTGAGAGCATTTAAAAGGAGACTTCAGATTATATGACAATTCTGTTAAATAAGGAAAGTGGAGATTTTTTTTTGACCATGAGTTCAAAGTTTTTTATTTTTTATTTATTTTTTTAAATTTTTTAAATTATTTATTTTTTCTCAATATATGAAATTTATTGTCAAATCGGTTTCCATACAACACCCAGTGCTCATCCCAAAAGGTGCCCTCCTCAATACCCATCACCCACCCTCCCCTCCCTCCCACCCCCCATCAACCCTCAGTTTGTTCTCCGTTTTTAAGAGTCTCTTATGCTTTGGCTCTCTCCCACTCTAACCTCTTTTTTTTTTTTTTCCTTCCCCTCCCCCATGGGTTTCTGTTACGTTTCTCAGGATCCACATAAGAGTGAAACCATATGGTATCTGTCTTTCTCTGTATGGCTTATTTCACTTAGCATCACACTCTCCTGTTCCATCCACGTTGCTGCAAAGGGCCATATTTCGTTCTTTCTCATTGCCACGTAGTACTCCATTGTGTATATAAACCACAATTTCTTTATCCATTTATCGGTTGATGGACATTTAGGCTCTTTCCATAATTTGGCTATCGTTGAGAGTGCTGCTATAAACATTGGGGTACAAGTGCCCCTATGCATCAGCACTCCTGTATCCCTTGGGTAAATGCCTAGCAGTGCTATTGCTGGGTCATAGGGTAGATCTATTTTTAATTTTTTTGAGGAACCTCCACACTGTTTTCCAGAGCGGCTGCACCAATTTGCATTCCCACCAACAGTGCAAGAGGGTTCCCGTTTCTAGGAAAGTGGAGATTTTTAATAAATGTTACTTGGAAAATCTATGAACAACGTGGAAAAAAATTTGACTTTATTTCATGCTATAACCAAAATCAACATCAGATGGAATGAAAGGTCAGTGGAAAAAAAAGTAAACACTAAAGCAGCTAGAAGAAAACATAAATTAGTGTATACTTTAAAAAATTATAGTATGGGGCACCTGGATGGCTCAGTCGGTTGAGTCTCCGACTTCGGCTCAAGTCATGATCTCACGGCTGGTGAGTTCGAGCCCCACGTCGGGCTCTGTGCTGACAGCTCAAGCCTGGAGTCTGCTTCAGAGTCTGTGTCTCCCTCTCTCTCTCTGCCCCTCCCCCACTAATGCTCTGTCTCTCTCTGTCCTTCAAAAATAAACAAATGTTAAAAAAAAAAAATTAAATATACATATAAATTGACAAAAATATTAAGCTATTCAGTCCCTTTCTCCCTAGCACATCCATAATCACACGTGCATAACATGCCAGCAGTAACTGAAAGATTCTGGAGCTGGAAAGACCGGGAGCATTCATTTCCCTCTCTGCTCATCCACTCTCAGTTTTACGATCTCTTTTTCCTCCTTGCATCCCTCCACAGTCAGATTTGTGCCATTTCACACATTTCTGAATGGACTACAACTCTCTCTGTCTCAAAAAGCAACCCAGGGTCCCCAGGTTGTTTGTATTGTAACTAGTCATCTAGCTGAGATCTTAGAGTCAGTGTCCATCGACCTACAGGTCTCTCTACAAGCCATACCAGTAAAGGGATGAGTAAAGCCCTCCACATTCCTTAACTGAAACCTGGAAGGAGATCATTTTCAGCAGCAACAGCAAAGCGTGTGCCTTGTAGACCGTCAGGGCGCAGAATGTTGCCAGTTTGGTAGGGTCCCTGTTTTCCGGGAACTGGGTGGCGAAAACCAAAGTTTTGGTAACTCGGTGGCCTAAGGCTTCTGGATTTGTGTTTCTTCTCTCCTTCCAGGGGGGTTTTGTGGCCTGTATGATTGCGATTCTGCAGCAAATGGACGACAGCCACTACAGCCACTATATCAGCACTTTCAAAACCAGACAAGACATCATTGTAAGTTGTCTTCATCGGGGCCTGGTAACTTTAAGACTTCGTATATTCGGCGCACGCACACCCAGACGATAACCCACACTGAGCGTGTGATTCCCTTCCCACCTACCTCCAGTGCTACATGTCTGTCCACGGCGATGACAGAAAGGAAAGGGTGGATTCTCACTTTCTGTCTGTGATAGGTTCTGGGGACTACAAAACATGTCCCAGGAAGCCCTCACTCAGCCTCCCAAGTCTCTTGGATTTGGAGAGAACCCTTATCTAGAAACATGTGAAAGATCCTTTTTGCTCTCAGAAGAGAGGAGTACCTCATCTTCAGGGACAGCGGTCACGCCCTGGGAAGGATTCTAGGAGGCAAAGACGTGCACAGCACTGTGTCTGTGATGTGCCTGCTGCCATCATTTCCAGTACTTGCTGGAAAGGGAGACAAGAAGGGGAATACTTGCCCCTTAGAATGTCGACAAGGCTGGGGCGCCTGGGTGGCGCAGTCGGTTAAGCGTCCGACTTCAGCCAGGTCACGATCTCGCGGTCCGTGAGTTCGAGCCCCGCGTCAGGCTCTGGGCTGACGGCTCGGAGCCTGGAGCCTGTTTCCGATTCTGCGTCTCCCTCTCTCTCTGCCCCTCCCCCGTTCATGCTCTGTCTCTCTCTGTCCCAAAAATAAATAAAAAAAAAAAAAAAAAAAAGAATGTCGACAAGGTATCCTAAGCTGAAAACATTCCATTCTCTTTTGTTTTCAGCGAGAGAGAAAACCGTTCTCGCGATTACTGTTTAGCAGGCCACCGAAGGTTGCTGCTTCCCCAGGATCCTTCCCTGGAGGCAATAGTCAGTGGCCGTTCAAACATCCCTGAACGTGTCGCCTTAATCTTGTAAAGCGGTGGGCTGGACACGGCGGGGTCAGTAACCCAGTGTCCCGTTGCCCACGTCCTTGCGGCGGACAGTCTCTCACGATCAGTGCTGTAGTCTAGGCTCTACATTGTCTACTCTCTGTCTCTGTTATACTCGTAGTATGTGGTCCGTGCACCCAACGATATCTAGCTCTTTCTCGGCCAATCGACTTCCTTTCTGTGAGGCCCGCACGATGGAAAACCACACAAGGAACTGCACAGAAAGTGCGGTGCAGTGGCAGGAGTAGTAGATTCAGGGATAAACTATGTCACTTCATCTGGAGGCTGCCATAAGCCTCCTCTTAGGCCGTACCCTGCCAGGCGGCCCATAGCGTACAGGGGCCCATAGCATTAGGCAGGTGTGGCTGCAGAGACCAAGTGCGAGGGAGTTAGGACAAGAGGAAGGCAGGGGAACGATGGAGGCAGATGGTGTAGTGGGTTTAAGAACACAGGCTTTAGGGGCGCCTGGGTGGCTCAGTCGGTCAAACGTCCAACTTCGGCTCAGGTCATGATCCCACGGTTCGTGAGTTCGAGCCCCGCGTCGGGCTCTGTGCCGACAGCTCGGAGCCCGGAGCCTGCCCCGGATTCTGTGTCTCCCTCTCTCTCTCTCTCTGCCCCTCTCCCGCTCACGCTCCGTCTCTCCATCTCTCAAAAATAAACAAACATGAAAAAAAACAACGAAAAACAACACAGGCTTTAGAGCATCCAAATCTGGGTTTGAATTCTGGCTATTTTACTTCCTTCTATGAAATTTTGGGCCAGCTATTAAATGTCACTAAAGCTCGGTTTCTTCATCTGTAAAGCTAGTACCTATGTCGAGGGTTAATGTAAAGGAGCACTGATTGAGTCCACACCTGGGAATTACCTAGCTTTGTGCTTGGCATGTAGTTAATGACTATGAGGACTCGCTATAATAGTGACTTTGTTATTATTATTGTCATGTAAGATAAAGTTGACATAAAAATAGTTTAGTGACGCTAAAAATTTCCCTCAGAAAGCAGGTAGAACAAGGGAAGTTCTAGTAAATTCAGGCTCTTGACAATTTGGTTCTATTAAGTAGGCGAAAGAACAGGTTTGACTTGTGTTTTCTAGAACAATGGTAAGCTCTTCCTTCTGTGTTGTTTAACTAAAGGAGGATTCTTATCCCCATGAGAGAACTATAGTCATCAGGGGTAAGCCTGCAAGGGACAGCCAGGCCTTTTGATGTCCAAGGGACTCTCCTTTCCCTTCCTCCTGCTACCTTCTGAGGAAATCACTTGGAAGACTTTGGGAAATGGGAGATAAAGTGAGATCTGGAATAATCTATGAGTTGTCTTTATTATATTATACTGTCACTGTTTACAATTAATTTAGATTACCAAGAGTTGAATGTGGAATCAGCATCGGAA
Source organism: Neofelis nebulosa (assembly GCF_028018385.1). Taxonomy (NCBI): domain Eukaryota; kingdom Metazoa; phylum Chordata; class Mammalia; order Carnivora; family Felidae; genus Neofelis; species Neofelis nebulosa. Next base: position 33,548,411 of record NC_080784.1, on the reverse strand, counting down.
GTGGATAACTTGGGGACATCTTGGGTGGCTCAATTGGTTGAGCATCCAATGATCTTTCAGTCACAAGATCGAGCCCCACATCCAGCTCCACGCTGAGTGTGGAGCCTCCTTAAAATTCTCTCTGTCTCTCTTTCTCTCTCTCTCCTTCTCCCTCCATTCCTCCCCCTCCTTCTCGCCCTCCTTCCCTCTGCCCCACCTCCCCTGTGTGCTCTCTCTCTCTCTCTCTCTCTCTCTGAAATGAAAAATGAAAATGAAAAAAAAAATTTTTAAGATTTATTTATTTTTGAAAGAGCACAAGTGGGGAAGAGGCACAGAGAGGTGGGCAGGGGCAGGGGGCGGGGTGGGGGAGAGACGATCCAAAGCTACGCTGACAGCGGCAAGCCCAGTGTGGGGCTCAAACTCACAAACTATGAGATCGTGCCCTGAGCCGAAGTTGAATACTCAACCGACTGAGCCACCCAAGTACCCCTAAAAATTTTTTTGATTTATAAGTGGATGACTGGCATTTAAACTTAATCCTTTCTTCACACACCATGAATTCATACTGATTTGAGAGAAAGAGTTAATAGACTAGTTAATGCGTTGTGGGCACGCTTAAAATGTATGATGAAGAGGGGCACCTGGGTGGCTCAGTCGGTTGAGCATCCGACTTCGGCTCAGGTCATGATCTCACGGTTCGTGAGTTCGAGCCCCGCGTCAGGCTCTGTGCTGACCGCTCAGAGCCTGGAGCCTGCTTCAGATTCTGTGTCTCCCTCTCTGTCTCTCTCCACACCTCGCCCACTCACACTCTGTCTCTCTCTCTCTCTCTCTCTCAAAATAAATAAACATTAAAAAAAAATTTTTTTTAATGTATGATGAATTTTAAAACTCAGGAAATATGTCTATGATTTGAGAACCGAGGATAGAAAAGTTTGACTCTCCGTTGAGCCAAAGGAAGGTTCAAGGGTAGCCCAGACCTCAGAGCCAGAACCGTTCCCCCCTCCTGTGCTGTGTGGCCGGAAGTTAGCCACCCTGCCCCCCCCCCCCCCATCCCGGAGGAACATCCTTACAAATGGAGCCCAGGCCGCCTGCTTCCCCACCACTGCGAGCCTCCTGCTGCGTGATGTTAACTCAAAAGATACAACTGTGCGGTTGGTGCCGGAGGAATTGGCCCGGATTCTCATCTCAGGAATCCGAGTGGAAAATATCTAAATTTAACCAACTAATAAATACAAAGCTTGCAAAACTTTTTAGCTTTGAATTTTAGCTCAAGTCGTTCTATTCCTAAGCTGAGTTTTGCTCCCAGCCCCACCCCCCTGCCCTTTGAGTAGAAGAGCTCTTTTTCAGACATCGTGCTCTGTGTTCTTTCGCTATTAGTTATTACCATCATTGCAGGACGCGGCTGCCATCTCTTTTTAAGGGCCCTTAGGACCCTTCCCCCCAAGCTACCCATGGGAACATTCCTGGAATAGGAAGAATCCTGACTTTGCTTTTTATTTATAGCGGTTTTGTTCTGTTCTAATAATAATGAAGGAGGATTGGACTCAAGAGTTATCAGCAGTCTCACCCTTGTTGGTAAATTCATTCTAAGTGCGGTAGTCTGTTCCATCGACGCTTGGCAGGAGAGGACTAAGGCATTATGGATCTAAAGTTGGGGCCCAAAACCCCAGGCTGTCTTCCCCGCTCTCCCACTTCCTAGTTTCTACGGCCTTAAGTCTTTCACTTTTTTCACAGGCCTCAGTTTTATCAGTTATAAAATGTGGACAACTGTTTTGTCCTTGTCAGATCCTTAAAAACCTTATGAAAAAGGTAGGCTGTAATTTCGGGCTAGGGCCATTGTGTTCTGATGGGGAGCTCCCTCCAGTCACTTTTTCCACAACTGCTCCTTTGTTCTCTGCAGGATTTCCTCATGGAAACTTTTATCATGTTCAAGGATCTGATTGGAAAGAATGTCTACGCCAAAGACTGGATGGTCATGAATATGACACAGAGCAGGTAAGACAGCCCCAGGGCAGGGCATGAGTCATTTGACTCTGAATTACTTGGCTTTCTTGACCAGGTATGGGCCCTCCCATAGAGTGCTATTAAATCTCTGCGGCCCATCCATGCTCTGTAGAGCAAGAATTCCCCTGTTTCTGGATTGCTGATTCTTTGCTCACTTCTCACCTGAGGCTCTCTGCTCAGGTGTGGTCCCCTCATTGCCCAACTCCTGTCATCCTCGGCTCTCCCCCGGTGCCCCTTGGTGGCTCTGCAGCACCCTCATCATCATGACATTCAGGGCCTCTGCAGCCTGAATGTCTTCCTGCTTTTCTAGCCTTGTCTTCCACGATTTCCCTCGGTAGCACAACCTGCGCTCCAACCGAACTGGCCTCTCTCTGGTCCCCAAACATGTGCTGTGCTTTCCGTTGAGCGGCTGCTTCCACCTCCAGTGCCTTCCGCGTGACCTTTGGCTGTCAACCTGCCACCCGTTCCTCAAGGTCCTTCTCAAATGCCATCTCCAAAGGAAACCTTTCCAACCTGGATGTCGTGTCCTCTTCCTTTTGATTTCCCCGTAACTCTTTGACACCCCCTCCACAGAATTTTCCGTGTTCTTTGTTGGGTCATGGTTCTGTTCACAAGTCTCAGGTGACCCCCGCCAAGTGGCAAACTTCTTAAGACCAGAAACCCTCTCTTTCAAGGCAGACCTTAAGCCAGTGCTTTCCAGTTGTTGGACCACAATGGAATGGAAGCAAAAAAACTGCATATATATATATTTTTTCCATAGTTTCAGAATTTTATTTATATATATATATATATATATAATAAGATTTCAGAATTATATATTATACATATAATATTAAGATTTCATAATTTTTTTAAAGAACTAAATAAATCATTCTAAGAGCTGTTAACTCTTAGAAAAACCCTTCCTAGCTATGTACAGATTAAAGAAAAAAAATCGCATCAGTATCACCAGACTTGGAAAGACAGGTGTCACAGTAGAGTGCAAGAGCCCTGTCTGAGGCTCAGGAGACCTGGTTAATCGTCTCAGCTCTACCCCTAAGTGGCTACATTGTGGAGCAGCCCCCAGTGGATCTCGTAGACCATTCTAGAAACTGAACAGTGCCGTCTCCAGACTGCTCTGTCGTTGGTTTCTGATGACCTCAATAGATGTAAATGTCTTATGCTGCAGAGCCCAAGTTTGGTTTGCTTTGGTTTTTAACATAGATGGGAAATGTTTTAAAGACAGAAAGGTGCTTTCTTTATCTGGTGTTTTCTCCCTCAGGGTTTTCCTTCGTGCTATAAATCAGTTTACTGAGGTTCTCACAAAGTTCTTCATGGATCAAACAAGCTTTGAACTTCAGGTAAGCATGGCTACTCACATCATTATTCCTCAAATTCTCAGCCACAGCAAGAGAACTGTTGCATTTTGGAAAACGTCACTTCAAATTTTATCATTTTCTTACTGTGTTTTTTTTTTTAAAGATCTTATATATTTTTTTACTTTTTAAAATATTTATTTTTGAGAGAGAAAGAGGGAGAGACAGAACACAAGTCAGTGAGGGGCAGAGAGAGAGAGAGACACAGAATCTGAAGCAGGCTCCAGGCTCTGAGCTGTCAGCACAGAGCCCGACACGGGGCTCGAACTCTTGAACTGTGAGATGATGCCCGGAGCTGAAGTGGGACACTTAACCGACTGAGCCACCCAGGCGCCCCTATCATTTCCAGATGCAAACAGTTTTCTTGTTTTTCTCTCCTTTCCCTAAAGCGCACATTCCTGTCACTCCGTCCTTCAGACAGTCAAGTCGAGTTTTTTTTCTTCTTTCCGTAAAAGTAATACAGGTTAAAAAAAGAAAAAAAAAAAAAAAAAGTAACGGCAGAAAACATAGGAAAGCAAAAAGAAGGACATTGAAAGACAAATAGCCCTACCTTCCGTTGTTAACACAAATACATGCATACTCAGGCTTTCAGCTAGGCACACAGATATTTCTCTGCCTACGAGTGATTTGGTTTCTAAGGAGAGGTTTCTGTACGTGCTTGTTTGAAAATCCAAAGTGATAGCAAAGCAGGTGCCCGCGAGCTTCATCTTCATTCATTTATTTATTCATTCATTCATTCGTCCAACAAATGTTAGACGGCACAGGGTGCCATTTTAGGCCCTGATGAAGCCAGACAAGTTCCCTGCTCTCATTCCAGCAAACATTTTGTTGCTGATATGCTTTTGCTGTGTCATGGGGCTTCGTTTATAACTGCGAGACTTTAAAAGTGGAGACTCATAAGAAAAGAAAGTTATATGTGCATTTACATATACGTGGATGTGTGTGTGTGTGTGTGTGTATCTGTGCCAAAATGGAACACATATATTTGCTAGTTAAACATAATATATATATATATACACATATATATATACACACATATATATATACACGTATATATATATATATACACACACATATATATATATATATACGTATATATATATACACACGTGTATATATATATACGTATATATATATGTGTGTGTATATATATATACACCAAAACGGAATCAAGCTATGCAGTTCTTTGGCAACCTGTTAATGTAATTATTTTTCTCTCGTCTTTTCAATGATATTAAACACTTCCACCGTATTTTTAATGGCTGAATACAGTCTGTTGCATGGCCGGGCCATGATTTATTTAACCAGATTCTTCTTAGGAACATTTAGATTGCTTCCATCTTCTGCTATTTAAATAAAACAGTGAGGGCCTCCCTTGCTTTAAATATTTTTAAATACCCGTCATTATTTTGCCAGGATAAAGTCCTCAAGTATTTACTATTTCAGAAGTTTGGCCGAATTTTAAGGCTTTTGATACACGTTGCCAAACTGCTTACTATAAATAGGTGCATTTACTGGCAGCAGTTTTCCTTTATCTCAGGAGTAAAGACCAATATAATAGTCTGGATTTTTTTTAAAAAAACTTAATAATAATATTAAGTGTTAAAACTTTTCAGGGTTGAATAAATGAAACCCGAGAAAGAAAAAGGAGCCTTGTGGATTTTATTTTGTTTTTCTCATGAGTTTCTGCGAGTGAATTTCTACCATGTGGCGCGATCTTACCCTGACCCTTATTAATGTTACTTTCCATTTCTTTTCACCCACACCATTAAATTTGAGCAGCTCTGGAACAATTACTTCCATTTGGCGGTAGCGTTTCTCACCCACGAGTCCCTTCAACTTGAAACCTTCTCTCAAGCCAAGCGCAACAAAATTGTCAAAAAGTAAGTGTCCCCTTAAAACTTGCTTAAGGTTGGGAGGATGACTCTTCCATTTGTATTCAGAGCAAGAATTTTGGTATCCCAGAAATTAACTGGATAGAGTCCCTCCGGCCCCCCACCCCCTCAAGGTGTTAGCGAGATAGGTTTTTTTTTTTTTTAATTATTTTTTTTTAATTTCAAAAATGTTTTTATCTATTTTTGAGAGAGAGAGAGAGAGAGAGATCAAGTGTGACAGGGGAAGGGCAGGGAGAGAGGGAGACACAGAGCCTGATGTGGGCCTCAAACTCGTGAACCCCGAGATCATGACCTGAGCCGAAGTGGGACGCTTAACTGACTGAGCCACCCAGGTGCCCCGTGAGATAGGTATTAATGTAATTATTTTATAGGCTTTAAATTTCCTCTGATTCACATCTCTTTTCTCAAGGCCCCCTTCATTTTCCCATCAACCGTTGCCTTTTTTTTTTTAACTGGAATCCATACTTGGAGAGGCACCAAGGCTTGCCAGGACTCCAGTCTCCAGGAACAGCTGCCCACCTGCTGGCAGCTTACCCAAATTGCAGGCACAGCGCCCCTCCCACTCAGGCATCACAAAGCAAGGTCCTCTGGCCCCACTGTTTTACCTCTCAGTCACTTCAGCAGAGGAGCCAAAACTAACACATCACCTAAAAAGGCCCTCCACATGCCTGGCTGGGGATTCAACAGGGACATATGTGCAAGAGTGATGAGAGATTTAAGGAAGCTTTTCATTGCTTTCCTTTCCGGTCTGTTTCAGAGTTCACAGGGAGCCTGGAAACTCAAGGCTGTGTAGTTTAATACAACGCGAGAAATTTACCATTGAAAGGCTGCGAAATTGGAGTTCTGATCCCTTGCTGGGATGTCTGGGATTCTAGGCAAATTTTCTACCTCTGGGTTCTCCCGAAAACACTGAGATTGTTGGCTAAGAGACTGAGATTTCAATCTCAAAGATGAGACTAAATCAGGTTTTGTAGATTTCCCTGCAGCAGGTATGGAGAAAGAATTGAGTTTCAAGATGGTAATACCTGCGTCTCATTCTTTAGATTATCTTAAATGACATAACTTCTTTCAAAGATGGATTTGATATTGGTCAAACAATCAGAAGTGAAGTTAGGTGGCACCAAGTCTGATAAATAAAGTGGCTAGTTAGGCTTAATAGCCTAAGGGTTTTGATCAAAGGGAAGTCTATGTAAAATACATATGCATATGGGCAAAGATGTACCTTGGGAAAACATTTTTATTAATGTTATACCAACACGAATTGTTTTTTTCCTCGGGATTTCTCTTATTTTCAGTAGAATTAGCATCAATAGCAGTATTGACAAACAATAGGAATAGTTGTCATTTATTCTTTATTATGTGCCAGACATTAACTAACATACGCTTACCCAATGTAAATAATAAAATGAGGTATTTTTGTGAAAATGGAATCGTCAGAGAAATTTGTTTTGTTGCTGTTGTTGTTTTAAACAAAAAGTTTTTAAAGGTTTTTATACTGGTTTCTGCAGGCATTTACAAAGGTGGAATTTGAAAACAATGTTTGGTACAATGGGTATAAAATGGAGAATGGTGGCCACAGCATGGGCCATGGGTCCATATTAGAGTTCCCTGGGAACGTTGGCCACATCTACCCTTGGCCCACCCTATTTCTGTTTTTTCCAAGCCCCCAGCGTCTAAGGTGTGTGATGTGGGGTAGCCTCAGGCCTGTGTTTTCTGTAAGAGATACCCAGGGGATTTTGATTCATCCATCCCCAGCCACGAACCACTGAATAGATCCATGGTTTCTCTCTTTCTTTTATCTTTTTCGTTATTGATTCCTGTAAGGAAACTTCTCAGAAATTATTTTTCTAATCCCACTCCCCACCCCCCCCATGAAACATTAATACCACAGATACGCTGCATATCTGATTAGGTACTATATGTATATTTGTACTCTGTCCATAAGAATAGTAAGCCTTCTTTGCGCCCCCAAGGACCAACTTTCACCCCTCTGGGGACCATCTAGAGCTTCTCAACGAGAGTCCTTTGTAGAACATACTGGTGTGGATGTGAGTTTTTCAAATAAAAATGTATAAAGTCAGCATATTTGTTAGACATCAGTCACATTACCATATAAATCATGCCCCATTTCTCTCTCTTTTCACTAGTGCTTGTTACATTTTCTTTTGTTTCTCTCCCTGACAGCAGCCAGAATATCCCTCACCCTTCTCTCTTCAGTAAGTTTGACAGTTTCATTTCTCAGTTATTTTTCCGCATTTGCATTTGGCCCCCTCCTGCTAGTTAAGTCCCTTCTCCATGTGGCCTCGTTCTCTTTGGGGGCTCATTTCGGTACTGACTGTGGCCTTGCCTCGAACCTGTCTTAAAGGTGGCCCTAGACAGGCACAGGCTGTTTTCACAGGCCTCATCGTTTTCATTTCCACCTCAGATCTTTCTGTTGTTTATGATCTTCTTCCTAGATATGGGGACATGAGAAAGGAAATCGGCTTTAGAATCCGGGACATGTGGTATAACCTGGGTGAGTGTATGACCTTGAACCGTACAACTCCCGTGTAATAAGCATCCCACGATGGGTTCTTTTCTATTTTAACTCCCAGTAACCCTGACATTTATTTGTCTGTGTGTCTAGAAGGGAAAGTTGACTTGTCGGTCTTTCATTATAACATCCATATGTTATCAGGAGACGATGTTGTTTAGTCACTCACTTCTGAATTCGAGGTGATTTACCCACATGACCTTTTCCTTTTCTTCCGTGGAGGAAGGTGGGAACACTTTACTGCCACCGAAATCACTTTTTAATATCCCCGCTTACTTTCATTGCAGGTCCCCACAAAATCAAATTTATCCCCTCCATGGTGGGTCCCATTCTGGAGGTCACACTGACCCCCGAAGTAGAGCTCCGGAAAGCCACCATCCCCATTTTCTTTGACATGATGCAGTGTGAGTTCAACTTCAGCGGAAACGGCAATTTCCATATGGTAAGGAGTGGCAGAACTTGGATCTTACTAATGTGCAGATAGTTGACTCTTGCTTAGTTTCTTTCTCCACCAAGAAGCAGTAGCCTGAATTATACAAATCGAAGTTGCTTTAAAAACTTCATTTACTTTTCACGCCGTAAAGCAGTTCGAGGGAGAATCAGACATTCCTCCACGTGGCCTAGAAACCCTTTTCACTGCATGTGTTTAACTATCTCTGGGTAATTCAAATTTGACATCATGCGTTTTAATCCTGCCAGTTGCAGTGTAGCTGAGAACATAATGCAGTGGGTTGGGGAAAAGATGCTGAGGCCTCTCTGGTTTTGAGGTCTCTCTCAATTTGCATGTCTTTCCCGTGCCTCAGTTTCCTTATCTATAGAGTGCTTTGGAACTGAAGAGGCCTTGTAGCTGTGAAGTTCTGCACAAGCAAATTCCATTGCCAAGACTTAGCCAAGAAAAAAAATAAAATAGATAATTAGAATCATTAGGATTAGTCAAAACAGGAAAATAATATTGGGGGAATTTTTTTTTTTTCCAAATGTAAAACAAAGGACAAAGTAACATGAGACTCGTCTAGAGAGTTTTGATGGGGCTCTGGTACCTGATTAATGGATGACATGAATTATGATCTTCCCTGTAATATGTCGGAAAGTGTTCACAGTTCAATAAAGGGGCTGTGTCAAATCTAGAAAGGTTGGCGGGGCGTCTTTCGTGGCTTCTTCGAAGGGTATCTGGCGTTCTCCTGGGAAATTCTAACTCTGCTTTCAGTTTGAGAATGAGCTGATCACAAAGCTGGACCAAGAGGTAGAAGGGGGCAGAGGAGATGAACAATACAAGGTCCTTCTGGAAAAACTGTGAGTATTACAGAAACAAAGCCTCAAAGTTGACGCGTCATGTAGTGAGGGAGAGAAGTAGGCTTCTGCTGCACAGACAGCCTAGTCGAGGAGTCCCGGGAAGCTCTGGGGTCACCGCCACAAATGGTCCCGGGAAGAGGGGGGGGGGTGGTTTAATGGAGTTTACACCATCCACTGTTGACATTTGTTTGTCTGATGTGACTCAAATGTCCGTGTTTTCCTGGCCAGCCCGGCCCCTCGAGAGCAGAGCAGATGGAAGGTGGAGGGGGGCGGGGGATATACAGAGCGATGGCATTTTGCCCAGTGTTTGAATTGCTGAACTTCACCAAAAGTGCTATCGCCTCTAATTAGAGCTTCAAAGCACCATTTAAAGGAGGAAGGAAAAAACATTTCAAAGTCCACTTTACCTTTAAACATATCTTATGCCCTATAGAGGGCCTCTAAGAACACCTGTTACATCTCCAGCCAGGCTGGTCGTTGCACTGCCCTACGCACCTCCCCCACATCCAACATTTTTATTCTCTCTCTGTGGTTACTCCCTACCCCCGCCCCCCACACCTACCCCACACACCCCTCCTGCCCTCTGAATTCTCCTTTGCTCAAATGGAATTACAGTGTAAAAGTGTGGTTCAAAACACTTGGAATTTGGAGTTAAAGAAACCTTCAAATCCCGTTTTCTCCATATTCTAGAAACGTGCCTTTGGACAAGTGTTCTAATCTCTCCGATGGCCCTCTTTTTTTTTTTTTTTTCATCTACACTAACAGCATGTACACTTTGGTAAGGGTTGAGGTGTAAATGAGGCGATGCATCAGAATAGTGTCTATTACAGAGCCCATGCTGACTGAGCGTCACTGCTCTGGGTTTGTGCCGATCACTGCTGTCATCCTCAAGTCCTCCGTCGTCCACGGCGCTCACTACCCTAGACTAGTCATTTCTTGTGTCCTCTGAGCCTTTGTGATTTTGACCAGCTGTGTCCCCTGTTGATTGGGTATGTGCCCCGGTCGCTTCGTTGGCCACCTCTTTTGTGGGTGTGGCACGTACTAGACCGTGCTTGAGGATGGGTACTCCCAAGGTCGTTTTCTTCTTTGTTTTTTTTAAGATTTAAAAAGCCAGAACACTGGGTGCTCAGGAATTGAGCTGAATTGATAACTCAGCTGTATTTTCTTTTCTTTTTTTTTTTTTTAATGTTTATGTTTCAAGAGACAGAGTGTGAGCGGGCGAGGGACAGAGAGAGGGACAGAGGGACAGAGGGAGACACAGAATCTGAAGCAGGCTCCAGGCTTCGAGCTGTCAGCACAGAGCCCGACACAGGGCTCGAACTCAGAAACCACGAGATCATGACCTGAGCCAAAGTCGGACGTCTAACCGACTGAGCCACTCAGGTGCCCCTCAGATATATTTTCAAGAACCAAAAGTCTTTCTTGTTTCGTTTTTAGTGGATGACAAGACCCATTTGTTGATCTTTTCATCCCATTTCCATTAAGTCCACCTGTTTGAGTTACCTACCTGCCACATAATCACTTTTGTAATTCAGATCTCATAAGGGGATTAAATGGAGAAATTATATACATATACACGTACACAGTTTACAAATGATAAACTACCCATTTTTTAAAATCCCAAGCTGACTTTTCACTATATGATGTTTTGTTTGTTTGTTTGTTTGTTTGTTTCATTCTTTCTGAGTCTCAGAACAATATGCCTATACAAATCTCCAGTGCTCAAGAATAATCCTAAAGTCTGGGCTAATTCTTTGAACCCGTTTCTTTCTCTTTTTTCCTCTTGTTCTCTGAGTGTTTTTTCCAGTTGTCAAATCTAAGAAGCCCCTATAGAAGCTTTTCTCTGTTTGAGTCCAACAAAACAGGAATTATACCAAGCCTCAGTTTATTTATTTACAATTTTGTAGTTTTGTGGCGGTGGCAGTTAAATAGCACTTTTGTCCAAAGAGCCACATGTCTGGATGTGCACTAGATTCCTTGTTTCCTCTAGACCGGGCATCGATCCAAGGCTTTCCAAAATGTCCACAGGATACCCCGAAGTGCTAGGCCTTAGGGAGAATAAAGACATTGAAAAGATGGTCTCTTTCAACTTCAGTTAGAGTGGTCAGATAGCAGACACACACCTTTGGGGCAAAGGTTTCCATTTCTGTGGTGTCGACAAAAGGCAACGAATACAGATAGAAGCTGAAAGATGGGCATTGTGGGCTGGGGTTCTAAGTGACAGTGGGATTTGAGCCACGGCCCTGAAGACAACTTAGAACTTGAGCCACCAGGAGGTACAGCGTAAGAGAAGGCGCCCCGAGAGAGAGGCCGGGATTGCTTCAAGGGTGTGTTTCTCCTAGCCTGGGGCCCCCTGCTGCTAGGACCTTGGACAGTGCTCATTAACGGTGCTGGAATGACAGAGTACGGAACGCGGGCATTTGTCTCTACTTCCACCCTTCCAGGCTCCTAGAACATTGCCGGAAACATAAATACCTCTCCGGCTCTGGAGAAGTGTTTGCGCTCCTGGTCAGCAGCCTGTTGGAGAACCTCTTGGACTACAGAACCATTATCATGCATGACGAGAGCAAGGAGAACCGCATGAGCTGTACCGTTAACGTGCTGGTAGGTCCCAAGACCCTGGGTTGGCGAGGGGGCATTGCAGGGCCAGCCCCACAAGCAGAGCTCAGCTCTGAGTCGATCTCGCAGGCACAGAGGTGCCCTGAGGCCACCTTTACAGAGTCTGGGTCCTGCTGAGTCTAATGGGAGCAGCTGACTCAGCTTTGGACTCGGATATCCGCTGCCACACAGACCTGGAGAATAAAAGTGGACACAGGGATAGAAAATGCCACATTAGCTCTGAACTCAGCTCTTACTTGAGGGCCATCTTTCACCTGTTTCTGTGTCTTGTTTATATCCAGTTGCTTTATTGTTTGGAAATATTGGGCATAGGTGAATATGCATCAGAAACCCTGTACCATGAGGGGAAAGTCACGGAACCCTCATGGTGCCAGAGCTCTGTGGTCTTGCCTTTCCCAGATATATGTAACTGGGACCACCGACCTCAGAAGCATAGGCTGCCATGAATTCCTCTGCTTAATAGACAGGAAGAACCTGGCACCACTGACTGCCTGAGAAAGAAGAGACCATCAGTTGACTTGAGCATCAGTTGGCTATATGTTCACTTAGAGGATTTCCCTCATGTTTTTTAGACGAACGGTCCTAAAAACGTTCTGCAGTTTATCTACTTTATAAATGATTACTTCCTTTCTTTGTAGGGGTGTTTGTTAAAGGGTGAAATTAAGTCTGGAAAGGTGACTCTGTTAAAAAGCAAAAGTCGTGGTTTGGCCATTTTTGATGACCTTTGGTTTACATGGGTATTTTTGACTCCCTTTTCTCGGTAGAATTTTTACAAAGAAAAGAAGAGAGAGGACATATACATAAGGTAAGCTGAAGGAGATTTCTGCTTTTGCCATTTATGCCATGGCTTTATTATTTATTTCTTCAGTTAACAAATACTAAGTCCCAACACCACGCTTGCTGCTTTGAGAGACACCAAAAAGTGTGTCATCTGCCCCGGGCCCCCCCAAAAGGGTAAGCTCTCTAGACAGATATGTAAGCACAGTACATAGGGAGACTGGTGTCGCGATTCCAGGAAAAGATAGAAAACTGGCCAGAGCAGTCGGGAAGCAGTCAGCAGAGGCATGGCCATGTGCCTTCCTGTCCAGGACTGCTGAAGTCCTGACCACAAAACGAACTTGGATTTAAACTGGATGTATTTTCTTAGGGAGAGATTCCATAGTTCTTATTAGCTTCTCGGGGGGGGGGGGGGGGGAGGGGGTCCGTGACAATTTTTTTTTTAATGGTTATTTATGTTTGAGACAGAGAGAACGCAAGCAGGGGAGGGGCAGAGAGAGAGAGGGAGACACAGAATCCGAAGCAGGCTCCAGGCTCCGAACTGTCAGCACAGAGTCATATGTGGGACTCGAACCCACGAACCGTGACATCATGACCTGAGCTGAAGTCGGATGCTTAACCGACCGAGCCACCCAGGCGCCCCATGACGCTAAAAAAAGAAAAAAATTAAGCATGCCTGTGTTAAACAAAAAGTACAGTAGAGTAGATGGAATGGGAAAGATACACAGGCAGGAAGCGGCACAGCGGGTTAAGTGGATGCGAAGACGGGAAGTAATAGATTCCTTGGTCTGTGAGAAGGAGGAGGGGAGAAAAGATGGGGAAGAGGCCGTGGTCTGGTTGCCTAATGAGGTGACCCTGAGCCCCAGAGCACCTCCTGTGTCCCCTTCTTACCAGGTACTTGTACAAGCTGCGGGATTTGCACCGAGACTCAGAGAACTACACAGAAGCCGCCTACACGCTTCTCCTACATGCTGAGCTTCTGCAGGTAAGTCGGTGGGGGAGGCTTTTTTCCACTGGGCGGGAGCCAACTGGCCAGCCCTTTGGGACCAAATGCCGCAGGCTTCCTGATTCTGACGGGAAAGAGCCTTGTCCAAGGGAGACCCCTGGAACCCAAGAGTTAGTCGAATACCATCTGAAACAAGCACAGCGAATTTCCTGACCAGTGTTGGGAAAATGTCGGTTATCATTTATTTAAAACTCCTTTGGAAGCAGAGCACAGCTCACAGGTCTCTAGTAATGGACAGTCTAACTGAAGAAACCAAACACGTTGATTAATATACGCAGCATATTAATAGATGTAAAAAAAAAAAAGATTGTGCAACTGTCAAGAAATAAGTTGCAAATGAGCATACCAGTACTTTCCTATTTATACTCTCTTACTGGGTAAAAGCGTGCCATGGATATAAGCACATCTGTACATCATGGTGTGTAATTATTCCTGGTCCCGACCAGTCCTCTAACTTTGGATTCTCGTATGAACCGCTTCTTTCAACATCGCAGTGTCGGAGTGACCAATAGACAGCTCACGCTTCACCCGGCAGCAACTGTTATTTCCCACTGTGGGTGGGGGATGATCTGTTCCTACCTTCTCCTTTCTGCCCATTTTACCAAAGCGCACCTCGGTCTACCCAGGGGCTCTGGCAAATACCTGTTGTAATCTTTTTTTCACCGCCCCCCTGTCGTGGCTGAGCAAGAATCATGGGCCTGTAGAGTTAGTGAACACCTCTGTCAGGGCACAGACTTTGTGGGGGGGGGGGTGGTGGGGGGCGGCGGTGGGGGGAAGCAGTTAAGATTTAGTCTCTTACTGGGAAAATTTGAAGTCTGTAGTACAGTATTGTTGTCTGTAATCATTATGCGTTAGATGTTCAGGATTTATTTATTCTCTGGCTGTACTGGTACCCTTCAAGAACATCTTCTTGACGCCTTGGTGCCTTCTGTTTGCATGTGTTTGGCTTTGTTAGGTTCCGTACATAAGAGATACCACGTAGCATTCATATAGTATTTTCCTTTCTCGGTCTGGCTTGTTTCACTTAGCATAATGCCCTCAGGGTCCATCCATGTTGCCGGGAAAGGCAGGATTTCCTTCTTTCTCGCGGCTGAATGCTACCCGATTGCATATCTTCCGCAGCTTCTTTATCCGTGTATCCATTGCTAGACGCTTAGGTTGTTTCCTTGCCTTGGCTATTGTGAATCATGGTGCAGTGAATGCAGGAGCCTAGAGATCTTTTAGAGATCCTGATGTCATGTCCTTTCCATCCACTTTTATTTATTTATTTATTTATTTATTTATTTATTTATTTATTTTAATGTTTATTTATTTTTGAGAGAGAGAGACAGAGCGTGAGTGGGGGAGGAGCAGAGCGAGAGGGAGGCACAGAATCCGAAGCAGGCTCCAGGCTCCGAGCTGTCAGCACAGAGCCCGACGCGGGGCTCGAACCCACAAACTGTGAGATCATGACCTGAGCCGAAGTCGGACACTCCACCGACTGAGCCACCCAGGCACCCCTTTTCTATCCACTTTTTTTTTTTTTTTTAATCTCCATTGCTGTTGTCCTGGTCCATTGTCTGTCCCCTAGAGCACCATGATAGCCTCCTATCGTATCTCTTTGTCTCTGTTCTTGCCCCAGCAATTAATTTTCTTGTATAACTTTATTTTATACTAAAAGAACACAGGTACGTTGTTCTTAGCTCTGTGATTAAACACAGGACTCCTCTGCCTCACCACGTTCCCCAGGGCAACCATTCACAATCCATATTCAAGTTCAGGGCGCTAAAAAGCTTATTGTGCGGGGGTGGGGTGGGGGAGGGCCGGTTGACTGTGGAATGATCACAAAGAGACTCCCTTGTGTCGGTGACCATAGGTCTTTTCATTTGTGCTGCTCAGAAAGTTAAACACCCTACCCTGGCATAAAGTATGCGGGGCGGATGCAGCTACGCCCCGCCCAGGTAGCTACTGGATTTAGGGTGCCGTTTACGAAGTACGGTCCGTAATTTTCCTCACTGGGATGATAGTCCATCTTTATCACGTAGTAAAGGGCTATACAGGGCAAGTCGCTTTTGTAGATTTGCTCAACTTTTGCATGGTCTGAATGAGTACTCCATCCATGCACCAGCACCACACTGCCCCATAGTATGTTTTACTACCTGGTAGTTACTCTTCACGGCTGTTCTTTTTTCCGAGTTTTCCACCCCATTCCTCTTGGTTTGTTTTTCCATAAGGACTTTGGAATCATGAAATTTAACCAGAGATCTAGGGAGAATTTCCATGCTTATGGAGTAGCTGTTTTCTCATCCAAAAGCATGATAGGACTTTCCATTTGTTTCCATTTGTCTGCTTTTGTGAATGTGTTAAACGTTTTCGGATGGAAGTCTTGCATATTCCTTGTTATGGTGATTCCTAAATACCTTTTCTCTTTACTTTAATTACGGCAAAATGCACATAACATAAAATGTATTGTTTAAACCATTTTTAAACCTTTCTATAAACTTTTTGTTTTTAATGTTTGTTTATTTTTGAGAGAGAGAGCATGAGCAGGGGAGGGGCAGAGAGTGAGGGGGACAGAGGTTCCGAAGTAAGCTCTGTGCTGACAGCAGTGAGCCGTGATGGGGGCTCGAACTCACGAATCATGAGATCATGACCTGAGCCGAAGTCGATGCTTAACTGACTGAGCCACCAGGCATCCCTATTTAAACCATTTTTTTTTTTCCAACGTTTTTTATCTATTTTTGGGACAGAGAGAGACAGAGCATGAACGGGGGAGGGGCAGAGAGAGCGGGAGACACAGAATCGGAAACAGGCTCCAGGCTCCGAGCCATCAGCCCAGAGCCTGACGCGGGGCTCGAACTCACGGACCGCGAGATCGTGACCTGGATGAAGTCGGACGCTTAACCGACTGCGCCACCCAGGCGCCCCAGCTATTTAAACCATTTTTAAGTGTACCATTCAGTTTCTTTATGTACATTCACGTTGTGGGGGCGCCTGGGTGGCTCAGTCAGTTGAGCCTCCGACTTCGGCTCAGATCGTGATCTTACGGTTGGTAAGTTCGAGCCCTGCATTGGGATCCGTGCTGACAACTCAGAGCCTGGAGCCTGCTTCTGATTCTGTGGCTCCTTCTCTCTCTGCCCCTCCCCTGCTCATGCTTGCTCTCTCGCTCTCTTTCTCTCTCAAAAATAAACATTTAAAAATTTTTATTAAAAAAGTACATTAAAATAAAAAGTACATTTTATTAAAAAAAAGTACATTAAAAAAAAGTAATTTTTGTTAAAAAAAAAAGTTGTGGTGCCTGGATTATCTTCTCATTTTGCGTTTTTTCTGTTGGGGTCTAATATTTTTCAGAGTGGTCATCTATTTATAGGAAATTCTTCTCTAAATTATTTCTGAGTTTGTTAATTTTTGTGCCGCTACTTAATTCTGTCACTGTCGGGGGTAGTTTTTCAGGTGACATGCTTTATGAAGGGATGGATTATGAAGAATAGAGTCTTGGTCTATACACAGTGATAGGTGTACCCCCTCCTGCCCACTGTTATACTTCTAATTTTTTTCTTTCATCCAATTGTCTGAGTGACACTGTCACTGAACGGCAGCTTTGCTGGTCGGCACCCTCGCCTTTTTCCTAACTTTTCACGTTCAGCGTGACACTTGTTTTGAAGCTGGCATGTGCCTTTTGGGGGGAGGGGGTAATTTATGTGCTTAATAAATAATCTAAACACTGCAATACGGCCAAGTTGAAAATATACACAAATTTGACTTTTACTAGCTGAATACTTGTTACATCGATCTCCTTTGATTAATTGACTTAGTTAATCACCGCGCTATGTTAATTTCTTTTGTTCCTTTTGTTTGTTTTTCAGTGGTCTGACAAGCCCTGTGTACCCCATTTGCTTCAGAGAGACAGTTACTATGTCTATACCCAGCAAGAGCTCAAAGAAAAGCTGTATCAAGAGATCATTTCATACTTTGACAAAGGCAAAGTGAGTTTGGTTTTTGTTTTTGTTTTTTGTTTTTTGTAGTAGGGGAGGGAAGAAATTGGCTGCAATATTGCAATGCCGTTCTGATGCTAACTACCCACGGTTAGCAGAGACCCCTCAGGTGAAGTGAGATAGTCACCAGTAAAACAGCCCTCTCTTTAGACAACCAGCCACAGTTTGGGGGACTCTGGACCACCCACACGTATGACCAGCTGACAATAAATTTGAGCGGAGAGGGTCCTATCAAATTTGATAGGTCCCTCAAATTTGAGGGTCCCTCAAATTTGATAATATGCCAGAACAACTAACACAACTTGGTAAAGTGCTGTGCTTACGATTACGAGTTTTATCTCAAAGGGCCCAAATCAGAACCAGCCAAATGAAGAAACACACAGGACACGGTCTAGGAGCGTCCCCAATGCAGGGCTTCTGTGTCCTCTCCCTGTGGATTCAGGTCACATCACTCTCCTAGCAACGCGATGTGTTCACCATTCGGAATCTGGCCTGAGCTCCTCCTGTGCATAGAGTCTTTGCTGGGGTTGAAGGCTTCATTAACTGACTCAGTGGCCACACGAGCGAACTCAGTGCCCAGCAGCCCTCTCCTCCCTGGAGGTCAAGCTGATACCATGTAGTTCAAGGCCCCAGCCCTCTAATCCCATGGGCTGCGGTTCTGGCAAGGCCAGTGCCCATTCTGAGACAGACCACAGGCCCAGTGTGTGTCACCTCATTAGTAGAACTTCAGGTGTGGTCTGAGGGTCCCGCCAGAAACAACAGAGACACTCTCATCACTGGGGACATTCCAAGAGTTTAGAAGTCCCCTCTTAGGAACTCGGGACAGAGACTGCACGAATTATTTTCGAACAGTGACTCATGACTCACTCTTTTCTTATTCCCATGTGTCTCTTGGAATTCTGGTATTTTTCATGGGAGAGGAAATGGAGAGATAGATTGAAGAAGTCAGTAGACATCAGTTATCTTGAAGACGCGTAACCCCATGGAGAACGTACCGGGCGGCCCAGGGCCCGGCTCTCCGTGACCCTAATTTCATCACTTAGGCATTGCTGGGTGCCAAGAGCCAGCACCATCATTTCGAGTGCATTCTCTAGAGATTGTAGGCACATGGCATGCCTGGGTGGCTCCTTGCCAGACTGCACAGGTAATAAGCAACCTGATTGCTCCAGGGGCTCTCGGGAAGGTAAAGTAAACATGTGAACTGGGCAGGAAATTGCGGAGTCTCTGGTGAACTGGAGGAAGCATGTTCGGCTGAAAGGCTTTAAAAAAAAAAAATTTTTTTTTAACGTTTTATTTATTTCTGAGAGAGACAGAGACAGTGTGAGCGGGGGAGGGGCAGGGAGAGAGGGAGTCACAGAATCCGAAGCAGGCTCCAGGCTCCGAGCTGTCAGCACAGAGCCCGATGCGGGGCTCGAACCCACGAACCGTGAGATCATGACCTGAGCCGAAGTTGGACGCCCAACCGACGGAGCCACCCAGGCGCCCCAACGTTTATTTATTTTTAAGAGACAGACAGAGTGCGAGCAGGGGAGGGGCAGAGAGACAGGGAGGTACAGAATCCGAAGCAGGCTCCAGGCTCCGAGCTGTCAGCACAGAGCCCGATGCAGGGCTCGAACCCACCAGTCGTGAGATCATGACCTGAGCCGAAGTCGGCCGCTTCACCGACTGAGCCACCCAGGCGCCCCTAGCTGAAAGGCTTTTACAATGGAGAAAATAGTATAGAAGGGATAACGGGGGGAAAAGGAAAAAACGGTGTGCTATCCAAACAAAACATCCTAGAGTTGACACGTTTCAGAGGTCTGGGTAGTTCTTACGGACTGCCACTTCTGGCCACTATTCCTGATTGATCAGTGCAACTTGTTGGTTAAAAATAGACAAATGAACAAGCCAACGCATCCTTCAGAATGGGAGAAGATGTTTGCAAATGACATATCGGTTAAAGGGCTAGTATCCAAAATCTAGAAAGAACTGACCAAACTCAACACCTGAAAGACAATCTGGTTAAGAAATGGGCCCAAGACATGAATAGACTTCTTTTCCAAAGAAGACATCCAGGTGGCTAACAGACACATGAAAAGATGCTTAACATCATTCGTCATCAGGGAAATTTATATCAAAACTACCATGAGATAGCACTTCACATCTGTCAAAGTGGCTCAAATCAACACAAGAAACAACAGAGGTTGACGAGGATGCAGAGAAAGGGGAACCCTCCTTACCCTGTTGGTGGGAATGCAAACTGGTGAAGCCACTTTGGAAAACAGTATGGAGGTTCCTCAAAAAGTTAAAAATAGAACTACCCCATGACCCAGCAATTTCACCACTGGGTATTTCCCCAGTGGATACACAAATACTGATTCCAAGGGACACATGCACCCTGATGTTTATAGCAGCACTATCAACAATAGCCAAATTATGGAAAGAGCACAAATGTCCATTGACTGATGAGTGGATAAAGAAGGCATGGCATATATATACAATGGAATATTACTCAGCCATCAAAAAGAGCGAAATCTTGCAACATTGTGGATGGAGCTAGAGTGTATTATGCTGAGCAAAATAAATCAGTCAGAGAAAGACAAATGCCGTATTATTTCACTCGTGTGTGGAATTTAAGAAGCAAAATAGATGAACATAGGGGGAAAACATGGACAAACCATAAAACAGACCCTTAACTATGGAGAACAAATTGAGGATTGATGGGGGAAGAGGGTGGGGGGTGGGATAAATGGGTGATGGGTATTAAGGGGGGCACTTGTTGGGATGAGCACTGGGCGTTGTATGGGAGTGATGAATCACTAAATTCTATTCCTGAGACAAATATTACACTGTATGTTAACTAACTGGAATTTAAATAAAAACTATAAGCAAACAAATTAATTTATAAAAGCCAGATAATCACCTTAATAAAATAGCTACCATCCATTTAGTACTGGTTACTCTTTTTGGTGATTTCCAGACTTCCCTTTCTAATTTAATTCTCCTTAAAACCCTATTAGGTAGATACTGTATCTTTTTTACAGGTGACAAACTTGAGGCCCAGAGAGCAAGTATATTTGCTCAAACACTTTGCTCTCTGCACCCCTTTGCCCTCTTAAACATCATTGAGGATCCCAAAGAGCTTTCTTCCCCCTGGATTATATTAATTGATACTTCTACTCTTAGAAATTGAAACAGAAAATCTTCAAAAATATTTGCTTATTTGTTCTCTTAAGGCCATTTTTACTATTAATATAAATCATATGTATTAAAAGTAAGTATATATTCCAGGGGCACCTGGGTGACTCAGTCGGTTAAGCGTCCAACTTCGGCTCAGGTCATGATCTCACGGTCTGTGAGTTCGAGCCCCGCGTCGGGCTCTGTGCTGACAGCTCGGAGCCTGGAGCCTGCTTCCGATCCCGTGTCTCCCTCTCTCTCTGCCCCTATCCCCGCTCGTGCTCTGTCTCTCTCTGTCTCTCAAAAATAAATTAAAAATGTTAAAAAAAAATAACTATACATTCCATAAAAATAGTGATTTGAGTAGCATCGTTTGACACGTTTGCAAATCTCTTCAGCATCTGGCTGAACAGGAGACAGCAGGATTCTCCTGTCTGCTTCTGTGTTCAGTCTCTCGCGGTATTACACCTGTTGTCGTCCCTGGGAAACCCCGTTGTATAAGAGGCTGGGGCTTGGGAAAGGCAAATAGCGTTATTGTTACTAAGGAGATAACGTTGCCTTCTGGTCCCCCTAATAGGGTCTTGGGGACTCGCGGAGACCAGGGACCACACTGTGAGAAGCGCCGTGCTTGGCCATCTCCCTGCCTCTTACATAACTTAGCATTTGGAGAGAACTTCTCTGATACTGTTGACTGGCTTCCAGCTCCAGATTCACCTGATCTGGAACGGGTTCCATATGGCAGATTGCAGAGCCTTTGCAGGGTTCCAGGCACTGAAGTTTCAGAGGGGCCAAATTTGGCAAATGATTTTTAGAAGGCTTAATGTTAAAAGGTGTTATAACCGTATGTGAACTGTCCCTACATTCCTTCAGCACCCAGAAACAATGGAACACAGCACCTGGTTAATAAGGATCAAGTAGGAAATTACCAGATGCTGTGTTGTTTATAGTGTCCATCTAAGAGGCGTTTATGAACTATCAAAATGAACCGAGGGCTCAATCTGGGATGCCAGCCTCAGGCACCACATATGTGCAGTAGGCTGTAACTGACAGTCATAAATGGTTAAAAAAGGCATTTTTCTTAAAACTCCCGTTGGCTAAGTAGATAGTTTGGTTAGGAATAGGGAATCAGGGGCGCCTGGGGGGGCTCAGTCGGTTAAGCGTCCGACTTCGTCTCCAGTCATGATCTCGCGGTCCGTGGGTTCGAGCCCCGCGTCGGGTTCTGTGCTGACAGCTCAGAGCCTGGAGCCTGCTTCGGATTCTGTGTCTCCCTCTCTCTGTGCCCCTCCCCTGATGGCGCTCTGTCTCTTTCTCTCAAAAGTGAATAGAAAGCATTAAAAATTAAAAAAAAAAAAAAAGGGAATCAGTGTTCTAAATTAGAGAAACCGCTTCCCAAATTGCACGCAACAGTATGGTTAGCCTTTCTTCCATTTTCTTCTCCTCCCAAACATCCTTATTCAAAGCACACACACACACACACACACATACACGCACCCCAGAATCAGAACCAGAGCTCACACCAACTTCCTTTCCCCTCTGACAAGACTTCCATGCTTTCAAAACCCAGGTTTGGGAACTGGTTCCTCTCAACTCTCCGTGGTCTTTCGTGCTTTGCCCTTTCAATGCCGTATTGCGTTGTTTAGGATGCACGGTATTCTTCATGTTCTTGCAAATAGAGTTATAGAAGGTGTGCCCTGGAAAGCAGCCAAGATATAGTAGCGTCATCATGTCAGAAAAAGACAAAGGTTTGGTTGATCCAGGAGGTGAGGCGTGGTGAGAATGTCTGCAGAAACTCAACCCACCTGACTCCTTAGTCACTGTCAGCGACTCTCCCCTGACTTTCACAGAGGGATCACCGACTGCTTTGTTCTCTGCTTGTAACCCTACCTTTCTTTTTCTGAAGATGTGGGAGAAGGCCATCAAACTGAGCAAAGAGTTGGCTGAGACATACGAGAGCAAAGTATTCGACTACGAGGGCCTTGGCAACCTGCTGGTGAGTCCCGGTCAGAATATATCAAGCCTCCAGAAGGAGTGTGAAAATCAGCATTCATGCACATGTTTTAGAACATTTGAGAAAGTCGAGATAAACAGCCTCCTTTACCATGGAAAAGTAAACCGTGCTCAAAAGAAAAATGAAAAAAAGATGAGGTCCAAAAAACGTTCGCGTTAACTTCCAGATTATCTCTGATAAAGAGCTCGAGATCCTTGCCTACAGACCTCTTGCCCCTGTCTGTGCCTTTTGTCTCTCTAAGGACCCTCCGTATTCCTGACCCATCTCCCCTCTCCCCTCGCAGTTACTCTGCCTTCTGTGAACACGCCCCATATTTCAGATATTTCCTGACATCTTCTGTTCATC
The DNA here is from genome assembly GCF_028018385.1 of Neofelis nebulosa. NCBI lineage: Eukaryota > Metazoa > Chordata > Mammalia > Carnivora > Felidae > Neofelis > Neofelis nebulosa. The sequence continues at coordinate 33,525,467 of NC_080784.1, read as the reverse complement.
AAAATTACTTGTTCTGTGGCCCACATCCTCAGGGTCCTGCTGGTGGCACAGATCAGCTATTTAACATAGCAAAACAAAAATAACCCTCTAAAGGTCCAGTGGTAGGCCAACACAGCGTTCCATTTGATAATTGTTAGTAGAGGAATCACAAAAGGTCAGGCCACCCATTGTTAGGTAATAATACAGTTGACCCTTGAACAACGCGGGATGGGGAGGTGAGGGGCGCCAACCCCCCCACACAGCTGAAAAACCGCACGTAACTTTTGATTCCCCCAAAACTGAACTACTAATAGCCTATTGCTGACCAGAAGCCTGCCTGATAACATAAACAGTTGATCGACACGTATTTTGTACGTGTATTCTATATTCTTACAATAAAGTAAGCTGGGGAAAGGCATTAAGAAGATTGAAAGGAAGAGAAAATATTTCCAGTCCTACACTGTCTTTATCAAAAAAAAAAAATCTGCCTGTAAGTGGACTCAAACATTTTAAACGCATACTGTTCAAGGGTCAAGTGCATTTTATTTGAGGGGATAGTTGTCAAGGTCACTTGGAAAAGAGCTTGCCCGCGTGCTGTGCCAGTTCCTACTCTCACACACAAAAATCACTTACTCATTTCCTGAACTAAACCGAGCTGTTCGTGATGTAACGTGTTACCCTTCGAAGCAAACGCTGTGATAGAAACCTTCACCTCAATAGAGTAGTAATGCAGTCATGGGACCATTGTGGGAGGGGCCGGGACATGCCTCAAAGACCCCAGGTCTGGCGACCTGTTTTGCTTTCTTTAAGTCTGACTCTCAGCCCTGGCTGGGAAACCTATTCCCGTGGGAAGGATTGAAATTAGGGCTGGTACCAGATCTTGAAAAACAGAACATCACCACCACCTTCTGGGCACTTGTGGCTGAACCAAGGACTTTAATCCAAACCACCTGTGAGAACCAGAAGATTCCTGATCTTTCCTCACGGGTCTCTGTTTCAGTGCAGCCACCCTCCGTGAATCTCAGAAAGAGCTTTTGAACCTTTTAGGGGTCCTGAACCCTCTTCAGGAAACTGTCCACCACTAAACACTGCCCCCCTCCATAGAGGCATATGCACACGTGTGCATCTTTCTGCATGCAGCTTTAGAGATTGCTAGACCCTCCAAGGCTCATTCACGGACCCACGTCCCAACCCTTTGATCCAAGAAAAGGATAACGTCTTGGCCCACGAGATATTTTCCAAAGACTTTTCATGTATCTGTTGATCCATGAGAAACAACAAAGCGAACAATACTCTGATCTTCCCCACCCCTCAGTGGTGCCCTTGTAACCTCCCTGTGGAATGCCTTGTTTTGTTTTCCAGAAAAAAAGAGCCTCGTTTTATGAGAACATCATTAAGGCAATGAGGCCTCAGCCTGAGTACTTTGCCGTTGGATACTACGGACAGGGCTTTCCTTCTTTCCTACGGGTAAGAATCCTCAGGGTGGTCCTCTAAGCCATTAAGCCATGCCATCTGAAGGAGGGAAGGTATTCATCTCTGTTCCAGATGGGCCTAGTGTGTTAGCAGCTGGAGGCCCATGTTCTCACTGTGGGAGGTCGGGGAGGGAAACCACTTCCTGCGTGGCCGGCGTCCTCACCCCACGCCCCCAGCCTCTGGTATTCTGGCAGCTCGATTGTAAAATGACTTTTCCCAGGTGGAATGAAAAGGGGAAAAACAGAACCCTCCCCTCCACTGGTCTGCTGCTACAGATCAGGCTGGGGGAAAGTGTGGATTGATGTGTTTCCTTGTTTATTTTGTTTCCAGCCAGGGCCAGTTTGAAAGCAAATATCCCAAGGACGGGACTGCGAAAGTTTCACAAAAATAAAAACAGGCGTTGTAATAGTGAAAAGGACCGTGTTTTTCCTTCTCAAAATTTTCTATAACGGGATACTGATTCTAAAATCTAAAAAACAAACAAAATCGTATTTTTTCCTGCACAAATGGAAGCCTCTTTAGAGGTAGCCGTGTTTGGATGTATGATCCATTTTCCTTCCCCTAACTTAAGAAAATGTAGAAAGGAAGTACTCTGCATGCTGCATCATTCCCAAGGAGGAGGTAACTCATTCATTCATTCTGTAACATCTGCTGAGTGCCCGCTGTGTACCAGGCACATACTAGGCAGATTATAATCAGATATGGCCCTTACTCTCATGGCATTTACAGCCTAATGGGTATAATGTTAATTGAATAATCATGCAAACAAATGGAAATTGAAACTGACCAAAACAGGTATCCTGTGCTGTAAGCGTTGGTTAACCAGGGAGTATTTACTGAAATATTAACCCAAGTAAAATTAAAACTTATGTTCACATGAAAAAAAAATTCACATGATTGTTTATAGGACCATTATTTATAATCACCAAAGACTGGATACAACTCAGGTGTCCCTTAGTTGATGAGGGGATTAAAAAAAATGTCAAAGAGCCATGCAATGGAATATTACTCAGTAATTAAGAGGAATAAAGTACGGGGGCGTCTGGGTGGCTCAGTCGCTTAAGCATCCAACTCTTGATTTTGGCTCAGGTCATGATCTCAAGGTTTCGTGAGTTCGAGCCCAAGTCAGGCTCTGCACTGGCAGCATGGAGACTGCTTGGGATTCTCTCTCTCCCCACCTGTCTCTCTGCCCCTCCCCGACTTGTGCTGCCTCTGTCTCTCCCAAGATGAATAAATGAACTTAAAAAACATTTTTTTTAAAGGAATGAAGTTCTGATACATACAAGCATGTGGGTGAATCCCGGTGCGTTGTGCTAATAAGTAAAAGAACTTAGAGCATAAGGTCTACGTACTCTCTGATTTTCTTTCTTTTTCTTTAATGTTTATTTTTTATTTTGAGAGAGAAAGAGAGCACACAAGTGGAGGACGGGCAGAGAGCCAGGGAGAGAGAGAATATGAGCAGGTTCCACACTGTCAGCAGAACCTGATGCGGAGCTCAATCTCACCAATCGTGAGATCATGACCTAAGCCAAAACCAAGAGTCGGACGCTTAATGGACTGAGCCACCCAGGTGCCCGTCTCTGATTTTCTTTATATGGCATCTGTTACGCTTAGCGTAGAGATGGAAAACAGATGAGCCGTCATCTGGTAGCTGTTGGGGAGGGTTGGGCTTCACAAGTATCAGGAAATTTTGAGTGGTAGTGAAACTGTTCTGTATCTTGATTGTGGTCATGGTTATGTTTGCCAAAACTGGCAGAATTTTACAGCAAACAGGGTAGATTTTACTCTATGCGAATCATGCCTGCGTTCTGTAAGAGTCGAGAAAGACTTCCTGGGAAATTGCTGTTCCGACTGCAATGTGAGCTTGGTGTTATGGAGATCAGGGTGATAGGAAGAAACATTCCAGGCAGAGGAAGTGGCAGGCGAGGGCATGGCTGTGCCTGGGAATGAAAGACCAGCACGGTGGTCACAGAGAGAGTGAGGTGAGCAGGGAGTTGAGGCACAAAGTGTGGGGGAGATCACACCGGGCAGGGCCGTGGGGTTGCCCCAGCTGTGTTGTCAACATCCCAAGGGCAGGAGGGAGCCATTGTGGATTCTAGGTGTTGGCAAGGTCATCGTCTGGCTGGTATGGGCAGTGGTCGGATGTGTATAGATAAGCCACTAGAAACTATCGCAGATTTTGAGAGAAGGGATGTCGGGATGGCCTAGGGAAGTAGGTGTAGGAAAAATGGAGGGATTTCGTACTTGGTGATTATTGTTGGGCCATGTGCGTGACAAAGGAGGAGAGTAGGTCTCTGGCCTGTGTACTAGAAGGGCTGTGGAGCCATCCACTAAGAGCAGTAAAGGAAAAGGATAGAGTCAATCCGTTCATTGAATAAATATTTATTGAACTCTTACTTTGTGCCTTGTTATATTATAGGCATGGGGGCACGGTCCAAAGCAACCCAAATCCTTGAAATAATGGAGCTTATATACTAGCTTAGACACACACACAAAATGTAAGTGAGACATTTAGTATGTCAGACAGCCTAGAACAATGCCTCACACCGTGTAGACGCTCCATAAGTATCAAGGAGAAGACGTCAGGGAAGGTGAATAGAGAGGCAGGTGATGGGGGTGGAGCTACAGTTTTAAATGGAGTGAATAGGAAAGGTGTCAGTAAGGAAATGACACTTGAGCAAAAACCTGAAAGAAGAGAGGGAATAAGGCAGACAACCGTCAAGAGATGAGATGGGGTACCAGGCAGTGAGGACAGCAGGTTCGGAAGCCTTGAGCCTGGAAGTGCATGACTAAGAGGACAAGTAGAGAATGGGGGCAGATGGCTCTGGGTACCGGATCGCAGAGGGCCTGTCCCATCTTTATACGTTCTTTGTGAAAGTCTGGTTTCGGCCATACTCCATGTGAGGTAAATTTGGAACATCCGAAAGATGCAAGTCAACAATCTGACGTATGGATCCAGAACTCAACGGAAAGTTCCCGGCTGGAGATAAAGTTGGTGGGTTATTTGCACCTGGATGAGGTAGCGTAGGGAAAGAGAATGGGGCACCAAGGGGAGAGGGTCTAGGAAGGAGCCTTGCAGTAGGTTCTAGTCTTAAATCGGCCCTCAGTCTCGGCACTCGAGTCCTGGTAAGGCAGTGGTGCCTGCCATACTTGCGTGTGGCTGCTGTGTCACATGACATAACGGACGTGGGTCGGTGGGCCAGCCAAGAGACTAGACTTTCCAGTTGAGACATCGGGGTCCAGATCATCGGCGGGGTGACTCTGTGATGTCGGCCAAATCCTATGACCTCCGCCTTCTCTGATGTGTAAATTGGAGAAATACTGCCCACTCCACAGGGCCGTTTTCAGAAGGAAATAAATGGCACGTAGGAGTGCTTTACACGCCGTCAAGTGGTTTGTGGATGCTCTGTGTTATCAAAGGTGCTGGAAAATATAAATGCCTCCTCAGTGATCTAACCTACGTGCCCTTCTGTCTTACGGACTATTTCCCCAAACTCAGACTATCTGACATTGTGTTGTCCGCTTCCCCCCAAGCCCAGCCCGGTCCCCTTCGTCCCCGTTTCTGTCAGCGGCACATGGCTCTTCCTGCTCCCGGGCCAGGCATCCCCGAATCCCCCTTGATTCTCCCCATCTGCTGGCCCTTCACCAAACACCAGAGTCAAACACCAGATCTCGTAGCTTCTCCTTCCCCCACTCAGTCCTGCCTAGGATTCCTGCAGCTGAACGTGCACTCCACTGTTCAGACGAGCCTGTCCGGGCTGCTTCTGTCATCCTTTCACTCCCTCCTTGCAGAACCCCCAGTACGTTCCCTGGGCCTTCGGAACCTGCCTTTCACTGGTCTGGCTCATCCAAGCTTATTTCTTCTACCTCAGTTCCATCCTGCCTGCCCCGTGGCCTTATCCTTCTGTTCACTTACCGTGCCTGTTTTGGTGGTCCAGCCCTTCTCTTTTCCTCTCCTTACCCTGTCTGTCCACCTGGGCCCGGTCAATCTCAGCGTCGTCCCTGAAGCCCTCCCTTGCAATCCGGGCTGGTCCGTGCTGACCTTGTGCTTGTCTGCTCCCGTTCACCTTGTTGCCCACGTCCCACACGTAGTGCCACCCTGTGCTCAGCTTCCTTGCCTGCCGCCGCTTTGCCTGAACGATGGCATTTCACGAGGCAGGAATTAGTCACATAAATCTTTCCCGGCTTGGAAAAACTTTCATCATCCCTTCTCAAAGATCTGGCCGTTTCGACTGCCATCAGCATTTTTCCTACAAGATACATTGCCTTCAAGTTACTTGTATCAACTGTCATATTTACTTGTTTTCTGTTTCTGCCAGAAGCTGAGTTTTGTGAGAGTGGGGGCATCATCATATCCCTCGTGTCTTAGCATGTCCACTGTGTTTGTCCAGTGCGTGTTGGTTATGTGAACGGACAAGTAAATTCTAAAAGCGATTTTCCCGGACAGTATGGGCCCTAGTTTTAGTTAAAAATGGCTCATGTCTGGGCTGCCAATGCTAAGTACTCATCTGTGATGAGCAGGTGAGCAGAAACCTTCAAACCGTGGCTGCGTTAGAACTTAACTTGGGCGACATCAGCCGTGAATCAGATTACTCCTAAGCCTGAGACTTAGGAAACTTCTTTCTTTAAAAAAAAAAAAAAAAAAAAAAAAAAAAAAAAAACACCAATTTTATTAATTTTGTTAGAAGAAGAATGTAGGTTAGAATGGAGAGAACAGTATTTAGTGCAGTTATTTTCCTTGAGACGTCGACATTGCCCTCCACGGTGGTTTTCGGGATAATCTAGGGACTGCTCTAAAGCATTCCTGTTCTTCCCAAGTGAAAGTTTGTTGTGTTGACTCTCTTCACGCATTCCCGTCCTGTATGTCAGTGCCACTCCAAATGCTGGTCCACAGACCGTTACTGGATCTTGATGGGAGGAGGGATTGCCTGGGAAGAAATCGCTGAGAACGTCTTGCTATGGGGGAAAAAAAAAATCCGCTAAATTCAACACTGTGCCCGGTGACATCACAGATCCATATCAGGGCACAAGCCCCTCATTGCCTTGTGGATGAGTGCAGAGCACTCCTCTGGTCTGTGGTCGTTGGGCCACACTATGAGAAGCACTGCAGAAGCAGCTTTATGCCCTTGACCTTAATGCCCGAATCACCCATGAGCTCTTGCCGGATAGGGTGGTTGGTGCAGGGCGCGCGGTGAGTATTCAGTGAGAACTTGATGGCGCTTTGGCTGGGAGGGCATGGCTTCCTCAGCACCGGGCTCTCCAGGGCTCCTTCACGCTTCATATTTAACTTCCCAGCCTTGCTGTCTCTGACCTGCAGAACAAAATCTTTATCTATCGGGGGAAGGAGTACGAGAGGCGAGAAGACTTCAGCCTGAGGTTGCTGACGCAGTTCCCCAATGCCGAGAAGATGACCAGCACCACGCCCCCGGGAGAGGAAATCAAGTCGTCCCCAAAACAGTGTATCCTTGCCTTGGGGAGACACGGCCCGGCCCGGCCACAGAAGCTAAGGGTTCGGTCCCCCGACCACTCGTTTAACCATTCTGACTCAGCCTCCCATTCTGTGTCAAAGCTTTGGGGCCCTATGTCCTTAGCTCATGGTTACGAAGTAGAGGAGAGAGACAGTAAGCAGATCTTGAATAGGAAAGGATGTTTTAGAGCCAAATGGAGAGCTTGAGGACAGAGCGTTCCTGTTCAGAATCCTGGATCCTGGGTAAAGATGTCTGGCTCCTCTTTTGTAACATGCAATGACTTATTGAAAAATTAATTACATGCTTTCTTTTTTTTATTTTTCAGATGTTTTTATTTATTTTTGAGAGAGAGAGAGAGAGACAGAGTGTAACTGGGGGAGGGGCAGAGAGAGGAAGACACAGAATCCGAAGCAGGCTCCAGGCTTTGAGCCGTCAGCAGAGAGCCCGACACAGGACTTGAACCCACGAACCACGAGGAGCCACCCAGGCACCCCTATTACATGCTTTCTTATAAATAAGTAAATAAGCGAGCTCCATGACAAAATTATTTTTGAAGCCTTTTCACGTGTTTTGTACTAAAATAAAGATGTTCTAAAATTGAACAGTATTCGGAATAAAGAGAGGTAGGTAAGACAGAGCCGGTGTGGCATGGTAGATAAAAAAACAGTCTCTGGAGCCTCAGTGCCTGGGTTCGAGTCTCAGCTCTATCATGTACTATGTCTCTTAAGGGCAAGGTCCTTAATGTCTATGCTCCTTCGTTTTCCCATCTATAAAATGGGGATGGTGTTCATTCTTTCTCATGGAATTTTTGTAAAGATGGAGCAAATATATGTCAAAGATTAGTAACAATGCCTGGTATTAATACAAATTCAATAGATATTGCCTATTATCATAGGTACCGGTGTAGAAAGATTCACGATAATAACAGACCAATAGACAGACCTTTAAGAGAACAGCGACCCGTTAACGCACAGTAGGTGCTTGGAAAAAGACTAGTCTTTGAGGATAAATCCTTGTTTGGGTTATGAGGGTTCAGAAAACCACCGAGCTGCCTCTGTGGTGTGGGAATGAAAAGAGGTCTTCCAAGAACTGAGTCCCTGTCGCTTGGCCCCCGGCCCTTCCTGCGTATCCACCAGACCTTGTCGAAACTTCTTCGTTCCTCCAGGTCTTGCTTTCTCATATACGAGGTGTGAGTCTGTTTTCCCTCAACACCTAGTAGCACTTCTGTGAGGATCCAGATAGAAAGGAGATCATTAAAACGCTCTGTCAGCTAGACCGGTGTGAGGCCCAGCCCGGTGGTGCTCAGATTTTCTCATGCGTGAGGATCACCACGGAGAGATTCTCACTGAGCAGTTGTGAATTCTTTTTTCTTTTCTTTTCTTTTCTTTTTTTTTTTTTTTTACTGCTTATTTATCATTGAGAGAGAGAGCGTGCATGTGTAAGTGGGGGACCGTGAATCCGAAGCCAGGCTCTGCTGCACTGACGGTGGTGAGCCCAATGTAGGGCTTGAACTCACGAGCTATGAGATCATGACCCGAGTCAAAGCTGGATACTCAACGCCCGGAGCCACTCAGGCGCCCCTCAGCAGCTGTGAATTCTTATTTTTTATTTTTTTTTAATTAACGTTTATTTATTTTGGAGACAGAGACAGAGCATGAACGGGGGAGGGGCAGAGAGAGAGGGAGACACAGAATCCGAAACAGGCTCCAGGCTCTGAGCCGTCAGCCCAGAGCCCGACGCGGGGCTCGAACTCACGGACCGCGAGATCGTGACCTGAGCTGAAGTCGGACGCTCAACCGACTGAGCCACCCAGGCGCCCCAGCAGCTGTGAATTCTAATTCTGTATTCTGAGTACCTGTCTTGGTGCCAGGGTCTAGAGACTTCACCCAGAAATCCCGGAAGTCACTGTTCTGTCCGGACGCATGGCCTGAAACTCCAGTTTAAATGCTGCAGATTTTGAAACGGTAGATCTGCACTGGCAAGGGCCAGAGATAAAAGGTTATTACTAATTCAGACTATCAAGTCAGAGACTCAGGTCTTACCCCCGAGCTGGCTTTGAAGCCTGGCTTTACCATTTACCAGTTACGGGCTCTGGCTCATCTCGGAGCCTCCGATTCCTCATCTGTAAAAGATTTATCACATCCATGTGTTAGTTGTGTTTTATTAGAGGTAACGTATGGAAAGCCTACTTCAGGGGCGCCTGGGCGGCTCAGTCACTTAAGTCCTACTCTTGATTTCAGTTCAGGTCATGATCTCATGGTTTGTGAGACTGAGCCCTGCGTCAGGCCCTGCACTGACAGCACGGAGCCTGCTTGGGATTCTGTTTTCCTGTCCCTCTCTCTCTGCCTCTCCCCCTTCCCCCCTCCCTCACAAGGAAGGAAGGAAGGAAAAAAAAAGGAAAGACAGAAAATCTACATCAGTCCCCAGCTATGGCCCTCAATAAACAAGTACTATCCAAAGATCCCAGAAATTCCTATTGCACAGGCTCTAGAGTCTGGCTATTTCAGAGGCATGCTTGTCCAAAAGAAATTATTTAAAACTGTGTCTAATCCCCGCCCCCCGATATTTCACTGATGCCTATTTTCCTATGGCAAGGTTGTTTTGCCAGGTGTCTGACCAAAAAATGTCCTAGGATTGTGGCTTAATCAGGCATTTTGATAATACGTAAGGAAACCCTGTTTTCCGTGCGGTCCTGGCATTCAGTGAAAAAGAATAATTAATGCAGGTACCATGATGTCCCATCTGTAAAGCCGGGGGGGGGGGGGGGGGCGGAACAAGCAGTCCTTTCTGCCTGTGACAGCTTCATGGCCCAGCCCCTTTTCCTTAATGAGCTCGTCAGACATGCAGTGTTTCACCGTAAAGCCAGTGATGAGCCTGCCTCCCAGCTACAAGGACAAACCAGTTCCAGAGCAGATCTTAAAGTAAGGAGGGGTTCTTTTGGTTTGTTTTTAGAAACATTTTTTTTCTCTGACACACTTGATCTAGAAGTACCTCAACACCAAAGCCTTGAACTCATTACGGTTTGGAAAACCTTCTGTTGTCTTAAACCTCTGGAGCTGCTCTAACAGGATATACCACAGACTGGGTGGCTTATAAACAACAGACATTCATTGCTCACAGTTCTGGAGGCTGGGAAGTCCAAGGTCAAGGCTCCAGCGGCTTTGGTGTCTGGTGAGGACCTGCTTCCTGGTTCATAGACATCGACTTCTTGCTGTGTCCTCACGTGGCAGAAAGGGTGACGGATCTCTCGGGTCTCTTACAAGGGCACTAATCCCATTCAAGAGGGTAGAACATAAGCACTTACCACGGAGGCTACTTCCTAATACCATCACGTTGTGGGGGGGGTGGGGGGGGTGTTAGGATTTCAACATATGCACTTGGGGGGAACCCAAGTGTTCAGACCACAGCAACTCTTTATTTTCAGTATAAAATATGAGCTTGGTAACTCAAAGGGATTTGGGCAGGTGGGGTGGGGGTTGGGGTTTTTTTAGGCAGAGGGAGATCAGGAATTTCACTGTTAGGTTTTGGATCTCCTGGATCTCAATTCCACCCGGAAGCACTCACTTAGGAGTGGCTGACCTCACCTTGCCTGGTGGGTTCCCCAGTGATCACAGGTCCCGGTCTTTTTCCTCAGAAGCTAAGATATTAGAAGGATTGCTAGAACTGCGATAAAACTATTACAAATGCAATCACAAATATGGATATAAGTACATACGCCTTTTTATTTTTTTTATTTTTTTATTTTATTTTTTTTTTTAACGTTTATTTATTTTTGAGACAGACAGAGCATGAACGGGGGAGGGTCAGAGAGAGGGAGACACAGAATCTGAAGCAGGCTCCGGGCTCTGAGCCGTCAGCACAGGGGCCCGACGCGGGGCTCGAACTCCCGGACCGCGAGATCGTGACCTGAGCTGAAGTCGGCACTCAACCGACTGAGCCACCCAGGCGCCCCGATACGCCCTTTTAAATGGCGAGCTGTGAATGGATTCGTAAATAAGAAAATTCAGATGTGCAATAAAATGTGCACCCCCTCCCGCCTTCCTTATGAAGACTGTGTCTGTTTTGAGATCGCTTAGGGGATAAGACTCGGTCTGTGGAAGACGCGGCCCAGGGCTTATTGAAGTTTGCTCAAGGAGCGCCTGTACTAAGAGAAACTCCAGTGTTGTGGCGATGTCTCTCTCTCCCCAGCTACTACAGAGCCAATGAAGTACAACAATTCCAATATTCCCGGCCATTCCGGAAAGGAGAAAAGGATCCAGATAATGAATTTGCTGTGAGTCCACCCACTCTGCCCTCTAAAACAAGGTCAAGTTGCCATCCAAATGGAGGCTTTCCACCTGACCGACACAGACAGCAGAAACGATGGCAGCACGAGGGGTAGAGGTTCTACGTGCTTACTGCATAGACAGCAGGCCAGCTCAGTGGAAAGCTCTAGACTGGCACCCATCCAAAAAAAAGGGCTCTACTGTGGGGCTCCGATGTTGTGTTGAGTATGATTTGAGCAAGCCACGCCTCTTGGGACCTCACATTTCCCCTCTAGAACGTGAGAGGGCCCAAGTAGATGACCCTTTGCAGCTTTAAACATTTTGATGCCCATTCACTAAGGAAGCATTTGAGAACAGAATCTCACTGAACTCAACCCTGGCCATTTCAGCCTGGGAACTGACACTTTCTATTGTCTTTCCTTCCACCAGACCATGTGGATCGAAAGGACCACGTATACGACTGCGTATACCTTTCCTGGCATCCTCAAGTGGTTTGAAGTCAAACAGATTTCAACGGTGAGTCACTTGGAATCGGAATTCAGAAAATTCTTTTGTGTCTCCAAATATAATAAGGGCCTTTGTTAAGTGCCCCTCCGGTTCTCACTAGGCTGGCCAGCCTCCTCTGGCCAACTTTGTTTTCCAAAAGAGAAATAAAAGGCATGCTTGTGTAATAAAACTCCTCTGTAAAACTGATGTTACAAACCAACCCTAAAGGTCACTCACAGTGAATGACTCTTTTATGACCAAATGAGTCTTGTCTCCTCATAATCCCACCAAGCGCCCCAAACCATTTTCAGAACGTCTCCTTGGAGTTTCCTGCCAATCAGATTCTTCTCTCCCAAAACATTTCCTCTTCTTTCATTCGTGGCTGATCACATCTACCAGTCCCCCCACGCTCTCCCTTCTCCAGCACTCCCAAAGCTGACCCTTTTACCTTCTTAATATTTATTAAATCTGTTTGTTTGTTTTTTCCAGCTCTCCTACTACTGTACCCTGTTTTAGTCCCTCGTTCATCTCTGGTGGAAAAAGCCCCCTCATTGGCCTCCTGCTTGGGCCTTCACAGGCTTGTTTTCCACACTGTCTCAGAGTGTGAGTTTCCACAGTGGAAAGCTGACCGTATCATTCTCATGCTCAAAACCTTGCCGTGGCTCCCCAGTGCCTAGAGCATAAAGCCCCTGCTCCTTAGGACACACATGCAGAATCTTTGTGACTCGGTTCTGCCACCTCATCTCTTCAGGAATCTTCTGGAACTAAACTGCTCATTCCATGCTATTTCAGCCCTCCTTGATGATGCAGCGTTTTCCCTGCCCAAAGTGGTACTTCTCAACCTAACTAACTCCCACTGAAGTTCAGTTAGGTACCTGCTTCGCCAGGAAGCCATCTCTGAAACTCCCAATTGGGATTAGATGCCCTTTCTCTGTGCCCCGTTGCAACCCGGTTTTATTTCTTTACATTTTTTTTAACGTTTATTTATTATTGAGAGAGCATGAGCAGGGGAGGGGCAGAGAGAGAGGAAGACACAGACTCTGAAGCAGGCTCCAGGCTCTGAGCTGTCAGCACAGAGCCCGACGCGGGGCTCGAACTCACAAACCACAAGATCATGACCTGAGCCAAAGTCGGACGCTTAACCGACTGCGCCACCGAGGCGGCCCAACCCAGGTTTATTTCTAACAAGTTACTACCATGCTTACATGTCTTGAGATGCCACTAAAACCGTAGGCTCCTCCCCGCCATGAATTCTGTCTTAATCACTTTTGTAACTGTAGAGCATAGCCCGGTACTTGGCATGAAATACACTTTGAGGAAATATATCCTGAACAAATCTGAACGGAAATCTGATGTCTTCCATGCCACTAGTAATAATATCGCTATCCCTCAAGTGTGAATATGATTTTTGGACAGAGACTTTTGGAATCAGGCTGTGGTAGGAGGTCATTTGTCTGGCAGTGGCTAAAATGAAGAACGCGGGTTTTCTTGAAACCTGGCTTTGAACGCTTGCCCACAGGAATTGCTTGAACCTATATTGAATCTTATTTCATTTTCGTCCCAGATTCAGCTTGGATACTCTTTTTTAATTTTTATGTTTATTTTGAGACAGAAAGAGCACGTGTGAGCAGGAGGGGCAGAGAGAGGGAGAGAGAGAGAGAACCCCAAGTGGGCTTTGCCCGATTAGCACGGAGCCCGGGGGCAGGGCTCGATCTCACAAATCATGAGATCGTGACCTGAGCCAAAGTCAAGAATCAGACGCTTAACGGAGCCACCCAGGTGACCCCAGCTTGGATATTCTAATACATCCCGTTATTTCTGGCTGCTTCTGACCACAGAACCCATACTAAGGTGACTTAGGTATGGTTTGAATGCATGGCTTCCAAAACTTACCTTTGCTTGTGGCAGAAACATCGAGCCCCTTGCCAGTGAACTTTTGGGACGTTGCAGAAGTATCTTGGATCAGATATCCTGCTACTCTCTTGTCACTTATCTTCTCAGAAATATCTGAGGAAGCTTTGCCTAAAAGGCCATCATTATTACATCTGCCTTTCTTTTCCCCCCAGATTTCTGGTAGACCTTTTGCCCCGAGAAATTATCACTACTATAGCTCTAATTTTTAGGTCATCCTTGTACTTTCTAAGGACATTTTAAGTAGTTTACTTCACAACTTAGCAAGACCATTTCAAGTAAGTGTGGGATCCAAATAGACATAACCTTGACAAGCACAACTTTACTAGTAGTTTTATAGCCTGGTGAGAATTTTAAACTTTTTATTTTTTTAAAAAACTTTTTTTTTTTTAAATGTTTTATTTGTTTTTGAGACAGAGAGAGACAGAGCATGAACAGGGGAGGGGCAGAGAGAGAGGGAGACGCAGAATCAGAAGCAGGCTCCAGGCTCTGAGCCGTCAGCCCAGAGCCCGACGCGGGGCTCGAACTCACGGACCGCGAGATCGTGACCTGATCCGAAGTCGGACGCTCAACCGACTGAGCCACCCAGGCGCCCCGAATATTAAACCTTTTAAAAGGAACACTTAGGGGGTGCCTGAGTTAAGCGTCTGACTCTTCATTCCGGCTCAAGACATGATCTCACAGTTCGTGAGTTCGAGTCCCACATCAGGCTCTGCACTGAGCACATGGAGCCTGCTTGGGATTCTCTCTCCCTCTCTCTCTGTCCCCAGCCTCTCAAAATAAATAAATAAATAAATACTTTTAAAAATAAAATGAGAGGAACACTTAGGATTTTTTCAAAACTTGCCGTGAATTCACAAAATGCCCTTTCACTCCCTTGTCCACTGTCGCAGGAGGAAATCAGTCCCCTGGAGAATGCCATAGAAACCATGGAACTCACCAATGAGAAGATCAGCAACTGTGTTCAACAACATGCCTGGGACCGGGCCCTCTCTGTGCATCCTCTCTCCATGCTGCTCAGTGGCATCGTAGACCCGGCTGTCATGGGGGGATACTCCAACTATGAAAAGGTGGGCTGGGCCCTGGAATCCCCACTGAATCCCATGTCATTCCGTGCCTCTCGCCCTGTGGCTCTGTGCGGCTGGTGCATTAGTTTCTTACGACTTGGCTGAGAGAGTTTTTCACTGTGCCCTTTTTACGAATGAGCAAATGAAATTAATGAAAAGCTGATCCCTGACCTCACACCTCCGAGAGATCCTCAGCAGCTCAGGCAGGGTTGGGCCACTGCCTGGTAAAGAGTCACTGACAGATCAATCTAATACACCATCTCTGGTTGATTTACCTGTTGTTCCCTCTCCCTTTCTCCACCGAGAAGTAGAAAGCTTACAGGCGGCCCCAGAGGTAAAGATGCTCTAGAACTGAAGAAGCACCCGTGGGAAAGGCAGAACTGTGCTCTATCTAAAATTGGCTTCTAGGGGCACCTGGGTGGCTCAGTCGGTTAAGCGTCCGACTTCGGCTCAGGTCATGATCTCGCAGCTCATGGGTTGGAGCCCTGCCTCAGGAACTGTGCTGACAGCTCAGACCCTGGAGCCTGCTTTGGATTCTGTGTCTCCCTCTCTGCCTCTCCCCCACCCACACTCTGTCTTCTGTCTCTGTCTCTCTCTCTAAAATAAACATTAAACAAATTTTTGTTTAACGGAGTTAATGTATCCAACATGTAAAAAAACATGCAATTAATGGAGGCAAGATTTTTAATTATTCACTGTGTTTCCAGTGGCTAAGTAATTTTGGAGTCCTCTTGCTGGATATAAACAAACATTTGGCTACTATGCTCCTGCGGAGTAGCCGGGAGAGTGAGTGGAAAGAAAAGGAGATGAACGAGAAGGGCGAGTGGTTATTAGGTGGGCTGATTCTGTTATTTCCATTTATACACAATGTCCTGAGAAGACCAGGGGCTTTAGAGTCAGTCACTCCTGTGACCCAATCCTGGCTTCCCATTGGCCACCGTGTGCCCTCGGGTGAGATACGTTACCTCTTTGAGCCCCAAGCTTCGTACCTGAAAAAATGAGGAAAATGCCTACCACGCAGAAGCGGCTGGACGCTTATCTTGTATATAAGGAACATCACAGAACACTTGCCTTATAGTTGAGGCTTGATCGGTGTTGACTTCTTCCTCTCTCCTGTCTGCTTGGAGACAAAGGTGATCTGAACGGGCAGTGCTCTGCGGCTGTTGCTATAACAATCTTCTTTTTTCTCCTTTCCCTTCAACCTTTCAGCCTTCAGAATCACTACACTTAGCAGCTGGGAAAGACGCAACACCAGAGATCAGCTTCTTGTTTGCCCGTGCTTAGTGTTGATAATAACCTCCAGTGTTCTCATGGAATTCAATACAAAACTAGGATCCAGAATATAATCCTTTTTTTTTTTTTTTATAACGTTGTAAGGATTGTGGTGGGTTTTTGTGTCCTGTAAACTATCTAGTACTAATTTCGATGTGCTTTTCCAAGTGTTGTTTTTTTTACAGAATGGCCCTGTTCGAATTCAAATTCGTATATGCCAGTAATCTGTGAATAGTATGTAATTTCGTATGAAGTTTTTTCCAATGTCAGAGACTTCTAATTTAAAAAAATTTTTAAAGGGGAAGTTGGTTACGTACACAGATTTCAAGACTTTTAAAAATACTAAATTGCACTTTTAATCAATATGGTATGCGTTTGTATATTTTGAAGTGTAAGAAAAAAGGTAAATTCCTTGATCGCCATGACCCCCACGGCAATTAATTTGGGGAATCTACCATCACCTACCAATACAGGCGACCTATCTTAAAGCAGCCCATTAATCACTGCCGTAATTCATCAGCCCTTTTCTCTCACAAGGCAGGACTCTTCGAAAAAAACTGAATTTCAGGGCACTCTGCTCTGGTGGTCCTTGACTCAACCAATGTTCTGGGAATCTCAGTGCCTTTTATCTTACATCAAAAAATCGTTTTTAACTTTTGAAGATTCAAACTGCTTCTGTTTGGAGGGTGAAAGTGGATGAAGATTAAAGCCATACTACTTTTTCATTCATTTCTCCCTAACTATGAATCCGGCTACAGCGTGTGTTCTCCAGATGTGCTGTCCTGCTTCCTGTTTGTGATACTCAGCCTGCATATATTTATAGCCCTTGTGGTGTTAGTTTGCTAGGGCCGCTGGGACAAAGGCACAAACAGGGTGACTTAAAACACAGTCCCGGAGCCCAGTAACCTGAAATCCGGCATCAGCAGGGTTGGTGCCTTCTGAAGGCTGTGAGGAAAGATCTGTTCCCTGCCTCTCTCCTAGCTTCTTTTTTTTAAAAAAAAATTTAAATGTTTTATTTATTATTTTTGAGAGAGAGCGAGAAGTGGGGCAGGGGCAGAGAGAGAAGGAGACACAGAATCGGAAGCAGGCTCCAGGCTCTGAGCTGTCAGCACAGAGCCCAACGCGAGGCTCGAACTCAAGAACCGTGAGATCATGACCTGAGCCGAAGTTGGACACTCAACCGACTGAGCCACCCAGGCGCCCCAGCCTCTCTCCTAGCTTCTGAGGGGTTGCTGGCAACCTTTGGCACCCCTTATCCCTCTTCACACAGCGTTCTCCCAGTGTCCAACCTTCCCCTTTCTATAAGGGCATCAGATACGTGGAATCGATGGTTCGTCCTACTCCACTGTGACTCCACTCTGACACTCCATGGTGACCATAACTACATCTTCAATAATCCTGTTTCTAACTAAGGTCACATTCTGAGGTACCGGGGCTAGGACTTCAACATAGGAATTGGGGCAGGGAGGAAGCCAGTGTTCAACCCGTAACATCTTCACGCAAGGTTGAATTTGAACATGCTCTATGTTCCATACCAAACTGGCTGGTCGCTGATCACTTTTTTTTTTGCTGTTTTTTTTTTTTTTTAAACTGTATCCTGTAGTTTCAGGAGCTCTTGAGTCTACCTACAGGTTGAGGTGACTTCCATAGTATTGGAACAGAAGAGTGAGGGGAACTTTGAGGGTTGGTCTTTGAAAGCACTCTCAGAAATGATGGCTATGGTACAAGGAAAAAAAAAGTTTTCCTGTTTTGACTTTGTTAGAAATGTTCACCACAGGCTTTTTAATTATTTTCCCCTCATTCTGTCTTGTTTTATTTTATTTCTTAGTGTTTTCTTCCTTTATTTATTTCAGAGAGAGAGAGAAAGTGCGAGCAGGGGACGGGCCCAGGGAGAGGGGGACAGAAGTTTCAAAGCAGACTCTGCACTGTGAGCACAGAGCCAGATGTGGGGCTCGAACCCATGAACTGCAAGATCATGACCTGAGCCCAAGTCAGACGCCTAACCAACCGAGCCACCCAGGCACCCCAATTTTGTCTTTGAAAATGGTCTGTTCGGGGCGCCTGGGTGGCTCAGTCGGTTGGGCGGCCGACTTCGGCTCAGGTCATGATCTCGCGGTCCGTGGGTTCAAGCCCCGCATCGGGCTCTGTGCTGACAGCTCGGAGCCTGGAGCCTGTTTCGGATTCTGTGTCTCCCTCTCTCTGACCCTCCCCTGTTCATGCTCTGTCTCTCTCTGTCTCAAAAATAAATAAACGTTAAAAAAATTAAAAAAAAAAAAAAAAGAAAAAAAAAAGAAAATGGTCTGTTCTGTAACATCTACGATTATAGTTTGAGTTTGGGTTTTGTTTGACTATTAGAGGGACTTTGCCCTTGGGACCACGAATGTTGATTGACAGTGTTACATGTGACATAGTTTTGACATACAATAAGACGCAACGCAAACTGCATTTAATATTTACGAGACATTTTTGTGTGCATTTAATATTTACGAAACATTGTCCTCAAAAGCGCCTTCTGGATCGATGAGAACTAAGAAGGTGTGGATATTTATCTTCCCTCAGTATAGGGGGGAAAATGTGATACAGCTTATAGCAGCAGGAAAACTATCAGGCATATCCAGCCTGTTAGTTTTTTGCTTTTTCCTTTATAATATCCGTGCACTTAATCTACTGAACAGCCTTCAGATATTGGCATTGGCATTGGTCCTTGGGGCAAGTTCTTTCAATGAATGCCAGTCTGCTGTGCTGCTGATTATTTGGTTTGTGCCCTTGTGTGTGTCTGGTGATTGTTGAGAAGGTGCTTGGATTAGGCATTGCCCAATTTCAGAAAGACCGCAAAAGAGCACACACCTTTAGAACCGTCCACGGTGGCAGAAGGGCTGTCCCAGGTAAGGAAGGAGGATTGCCTTAGTCATTTCTGGTTTGTCAGCTAGAACAAGACATTTGTCCCCCTTCCAGGCTCCCCTCCCCTCCCCCTAGGGTCAAGTACACAGATGGGAACGTGTTCTAATTAATACTCTCCATGGGCGCCTGGGTGGCTCAGTCGGTTGAGCGTCCGACTTCAGCTCAGGTCACGATCTCGCCGTCGGTGAGTTCGAGCCCCGCGTCGGGCTCTGGGTTGACGGCTCAGAGCCTGGAGCCTGCTTCCGATTCTGTGTCTCCCTCTCTCTCTGCCCCTCCCCCGTTCATGCTCTGTCTCTCTGTCTCAAAAATAAATAAATGTTTAAAAAAAATTTTTTTTAATACTCTCCTGTGCCCCGTTTTTAGGCTTTTTTTACGGAGAAGTACTTGCAGGAGCATCCAGAAGACCAGGAGAAGATTGAGCTGCTGAAGCGACTGATAGCATTACAGGTATGCTCCTAGCGACATGTATGGCCAGACAGCGCTCACTCGCTCGCTCTCTCTCTCTCTCTCTGTCTCTGTCTCTGTCTCTACTTTAATGACCAGTGAGAGAAAATGCAGCCATCCCACCCAGTCTAGCAGTGGCTTATCCACAGACGTGCTCCCCAGCTCGGGAGGGTTTGCCTTTTCTGTCCGCCCTTCCCCAGTCGCGGGCCTGCTTGTATCCTTGCGTGTTTCTCTGAGCCCTTGACCCCAGGGTGGCCGGTGCCCAAGCCCTACACTGACACGTAGCTTTCTCATTGGATACGTGCTGTGTCTACGAGTTTACCTGTCCACCTTCACCCCCATCCCTCCCCAGCCTCCCAATCTGAAAAAAATCCCCTTTCCTAAACCGTGTCTCCTTCCTTTCATGCCCCTTCTTCCCAGATGCCCCTGCTGACGGAGGGGATCCGCATCCACGGGGAGAAGCTGACAGAGCAGCTAAAGCCACTGCATGACCGGTTGTCGTCTTGTTTCCGGGAGCTCAAGGAAAAAGTGGAAAAGCTCTACGGCGTTATAACACTGGTAGGCTTTGTCTAAGGAGCCCGTTGACTTTCTCAGCCTCTTTACCGGTTATGATGTTGATCAGGTTTTCAGTTGCCAGCTGAGTCCAAATAGCAGAGGTGTGGCAGGAGAACACGGGGGACGGGTCTGGAGAAGACGTGATGTGCTGTTGGTGACCTTCCGCGGTTGACATACTAGATAGAGGTACTCGGACTTGAGTGACCGTCCGAACCACCTGGAAGGCTTACGAAAACACAAATTGCTGGGCCACATCTCCAGAGCTTCCGATTCAGGAGGTCTAGGGTGGGGTGCCCAAGGGTTTGCATTTCTTTCTTTCTTTCTTTTTTTTTTTTTTTTTAATTTTTTTTTTTAACGTTTATTTATTATTGAGAGACAGAGAGAGATAGAGCATGAGCAGGGGAAGGGCAGAGGGAGGAGGAGAGACAGAATCCGAAGCAGGCTCCGGGCTCTGAGCTATCAGCCCAGAGCCAGACGTGGGGCTCTAGACTCACAAACCGCAAGACCATGACCTGCACCGAAGTCGGACGCTTAACCTACCGAGCCACCCAGGCACCCCAAGGGTTTGGGTTTCTAACGTGCTCCCAGTGGTGCTGATCCTGCTGGTCTGGGACCATAGTGTCCGGGCCACTCTACTAGCATTTGGGAGCATTGCTGGTCCCAGATGCTGGTTATTACTGTCCCGTTTAGCCCAATTCTTAGTGTTTTTCCTAGACTTTGTTCCTTTTTTATTTTGACGAAAAGTTGACATTGTTCGCACCCCTGAAGGGGAGAAAGAATCGTGAAGTTCATTTTGCAATGCAGATAGTGATTTCGTCATTTGTTCCGACAGTTCTGACACATCTCTCCCCACAGTGTTTTTGTGCCCGAGAAGTTGGGTGGATTGATGCGCGCGCTCAATAAGCTTTTCTCTCTGGGGCACGTGGCTGATTCAGTCGGGAGAGTGTGCGATTCTTGGTCTGGGGATCATGAGTTCAAGCCCCACACTGGGCATAAAGGTTACTTAATAAAAAATAAATAATACCTAATTTTTCTCTGCAACAATCGATTGCATGCCTGGATCCAGCTTCATTTTTTCTGCTGTTTTTAATGAGAGTTCGTTCACCTTGCTCTCTTTAACTGTCTTACTCTTGAACTCCGATTTTCCGATTCTCTTTCCTTGAATCAAAGCTCTGCATTTCTTTCCGGGTAGTCCTGTCTGCCATTCCCACACCTCCACCGCCGCTACCTTTTTTCTCCTGAGCGTCTTTGTAATCGTTGCTTTCAGTCATCCAGGGGTTCGGTTGTGCCTAACTTCCTGGTCTACCACCACTTAAGAGCTTTCTTCTTGGAACATTTGTCTTTTATGTAAGTTCCAAGGGGAAGGATGTGAGTTACACCTATTTAAGTCGTTTTTATTAGATCCAGGCCAATATTGGCATGCAAATTTGATATGGTGGCCAATTGGGGCGATCAGTCCTACTGAAGACATGTCTTAATGATAGTAAATTGATGCTCCTTTACTTAAGAAAGATTCACCATTTTTTTTCCTCATTCTGTCATAAGCGTCAGGTCTACAGTATCATCTGAAAGTTTCTATTAGGCCAGTATTTTACCTTTTTAGCGGCTGAAAGAAGATAAACTGGAGGAACCGGAGAAGCAGACAGAGGGTTTTGCTATTCTTGGGGGGCGTAATGAACAGCTCGGTTTTTCTTCTCACACGGCTGACAACAAATTATGGGGGATTCTCCTCTAAGTCTTAGAAACGGGGTAGATTTAACCTAATTGTGCTCATAATTAAGAATATAAGTATTTGCAGGGTGCCCGGTGGCTCCGTCGGTTAAGCATCCAACTCTGGATTTCCGCAAAGGTCATGATCTCGTGTTTTGTGAGTTCGAGCCCCGTGCCTGCTTCTGCACTGACAGCACGGAGCCTACTTCGGATCCTCTCCCTCCCTCTCATTCTCTGCCCCTCCCCTGATCAGCGCTCATTCCGTCCCCCCCCCCCCAACCAGCCCCTGTCTCTATCTCTCTCTCTCTCTCAATAAATAAACTTAAAAAAAAATAAAATATAAGTATTTGCAGTATTTAACAGCTGAGGCAGCAGTGGGTGCCAGCCGATACAAATGGCACTTGTCACAAACAGATGGGGAGCTGCACCAGTTCCTATGGGCTGAATTCCAGGTCCGCTAACCACGAGATGTTCTGCGTTCCTCAGCCACCCAACTTGACTGAGCGGAAACAAAGCCGCACGGGATCCATTGTACTACCCTACATCATGTCGTCTACGCTACGGAGATTGTCCATCACCTCGGTGACTTCCTCTGTGATTTCCACCTCTTCTAACTCATCTGATAATGCTCCTTCCAGACCGGGATCTGATGGGTAAGAGTTTGATTTTTAATTGCCAGGGGAGGCGAGGGGGGATTATCTCCTTACTAACCTTTTCCTTTTGTCACCAAAGGGAGACTTGGTCAATGTAGATGCGTCATCCTTATGAGGGAAATAATCTGGAGTATGTGGTTAGAATCCTGTATACCATTCCCGTCGCCTTCCTCATGAGGAAGATCATTATTTACATACTTTCCATATTATTTACATAACAATAATAGTTAAGAAAAAAAGGGATGATCATCACCTATAATCCTATCACATCCTATCAGCCACCCTATCACATTCTGAATTATTTTTTGTTCATATTAACTTATAGTCATTGTTTGAGTGTCTTTCCACCTGAATCCGTTTTCAAAAGTCATCTTAAAATTTACATTTATGTTATACATCGGCAATATAATGACATGGTACGAAACTCCAAGGCACTAGAGGGATATGTCGGGAGGCATCACCCATCAGTCCTTAACTCCTGTCCTACCAGTACCGCTCTCCTGAGGCAAGTGGTGTTGGCCTGCAGGACCCTGGTGCCTTTCCAAGCTCTTTCGACACACACGAGCAATACCTAAATATATGTTCTTCCCCGCACTTTCTGCTTATATTCAATGGAAACATAGAATTCTTTCTTTACCTTGCTCTTTTCACTTACTGTGTCTTGAAAATCCTTCTGTTTCAGAACGTAAAGAGCCTCGTCTTTTCTCTGAGCTGCAGGCATCCCGTGGTATGTCTGCATCAGGATACATTCCACGGGTGTCTATTGATGGATGCTTAGTTGACCCCAGTCTTTTACTGTCGCAGCAGTGGGGCAATGACTCACCTTAAAAATAATTTATTTCGCAAATACACAAGTATATCCGTGTGAGAGAAATTCCAGAAGTGAACTCGCTTTGTCGAACATATATAGTTGCAATTTTCAAAATTATTCCTGAACTGACTTCCGTAGACATAGACCAATTTGCAGGCCCCCCCAGCAACATATAAGGGCACCCCGTCACCCCCACCTGGCCTCCAGATTGTGTATTATCAGGCGTTTTAATTTTTTGCCAGTTTGATAAGTGGAGAGTATTTTCCTGGTATAGGATTTTGGTTTGGTTTTATTTCTCTTGTTTTGTACGAAGCTGAGTGTTTTCATTTTTTAGTAGCTGTATTTTATTTTCTGTGAACTATGGTCAAGTCTTTGGGGTACACTTTTCTGTTGTGTCTTCTTTGTTCTGAGAGTTGAAATACGTCTTCCAATTTCTCCTTTCTCTTTTGACTTTGTTTCTAATTTCTCATTTAGTTGTGCTGACATTTTTTTAATAAAAACAAACAATTAAAATTTTTTTTAATAAAACAAATTAATGTTTGATTTTATGACTTCTGGGTTGTATATCATAATTAAAGGCCTTCCCCATTCTCAGGCTACAAAAAAATTTTTTTAAGTTTCACTATTCACCACTAAATCTGTGATTCTCTGAAATTTATTCTAGTATAAAGTGTGAGGTATGAAGTTAACTCTTTTTTTGGCTGTACAGCGACCCTTTTCTCCCTATAACATTTTTTCCTCTACTGATTTGAAATGTCAGCCTAATTAAAAAATGAAATTCCTAGATGTTCTTTAGTCTACTTGTAGACTTTTCACCCCATTTCTTTGATCTCCCTATATGTTTATGAACTAGTACTAGGTAGCTTTAATTACTGTAGTTTTAAAAGGCTTTTACTTTTGAATAGTCCTTTTCAGAATCTATCTAGCTAGTTTTACTCATGCTCGCTTTTGCATTAACTTGTCTAGAATCCCATGGCTATTTTTACTGAGATCATGTTAAATTTCTGGACTAACTTTGGGAGGATTGATGGCTTTTGACACTGAGCCTTTCTTGCCAAAATCATGGAAGTGCCCTTCCATACGTTCAAATTTAAAATATTTTATAGGGATGAATTTATAATTGCATTCTTTCTGTTTAAAAATACTATTTAAAAATATTTTACTAATTATATAACTCGTATATATACACGTAGAAATTTTTCAAAGTACTAGGAACTTAAGAGAAAAATGCTTATTATGTCATCACTCAGAAGTAACCACCGTTAACGGTTACCTATATAAAATTTAAAAAAGCATATGTACATTTGATACAATTGGAAAAGCCTGGTGCATACCATTATGTGACGTGCTGCTTAATTTAATGTACATGATGAGTCTTTAACAACATTATGTATTTTAGAGTTAAATGTAAGTCTAGTTGACTCAACGTTTCATCTTAAATTTGTAACTCTGTATTGTAATAATTATACCACAAAAATACCCTGTCTGAACGGCCCCTCCCTGGAAATCACGTGTTTAATATTTCCTAAATTATCTATCAGTCCTTTTCCACTGACAGATATTGTTACATAGTTGCAGCTATAGCACAGATATAGTTTGGTAAATTGCTTTTTCTCCTTTATTATTTTATTATAAGCATTTTCCATGTTGCTGTGTTATTTTATTATCATCTTCGATGGCTATTAACCATTGCATCCCATGAATGTGCCCTAATTAATCCTCCCCCTACTATAGAATATTTAAGCTGTATCGTTATTTCTTTTTTTTTTTTTTTTTTTTTTTTTTTTAACGTTTATTTACTTTTGAGACAGAGAGAGACAGAGCATGAATGGGGGAGGGTCAGAGAGAGAGACAGGGAGACACAGAATCCGAAACAGGCTCCAGGTTCTGAGCTGTCAGCACAGAGCCCGATGCGGGGCTCGAACTCATGAACCGTGAGATCATGACCTGAGCTGAAGTCGGACGCTTAACCAACTGAGCCACCCAGGCGCCCCTGTATCGTTATTTCTAAACAGGTAATCATCAAAGTTCATCATAAATTTAATATGAAAACATTTAGCTTATATCAATATAAAGTGCATTTCAATTATTAAGAATTGTACCAAACACGTGTACTTACAGCTTTCTGGTTATTTTGGATACAGTCTCCTATCACTTCTTGGCCTTTTGGTTAAGATCAAGTGTAGGATGCATTTCTAGAAGTATACATTACCTAGTCAGAAGATGCAATTCGTTACAATTCTGATGTCAAACAAGTACCAATATGTAATGTCAGACGCAATAGAGTACTAGGTTATTTGCACTATTGCTAATCCTTAGCATCACTAAATATTAAATAATCCTGGATTCATTGACTTTGTCTCTTCTATGTTTTTTTTTTTTTTCCACGCCATAAAGAGACACTAACTACTTCGTGGAAAGCATAGAAGTTCTGTTCAGTAAGATTCTTTTCTTAAATAAACTGTCTCATTCAAAAAAGAAAAGGTTTGAAACAGCTGTTGAAAGTCAAAGACACCAAGATTACTGATACCCTAGGGCAGTAAACAGAGAACAGGTGAGCGGGGTCCTTTTCTTGCCATGACCCAGTTTTAAGGTGGATTATTGATCTTGCCCAGATTTCCCCAGTGAGTAAGAAGTCACTGTACTGTTGTCTGACACTTATTTAGGATGTGTCTTTAAAGCACCTCCAACTGATCCTCAGCTAATGACCCCGACTCTCCCCATTACCAATGTTATGTCACAGTATTCATTAACACTTTCATGGGGATTATTGGATGTGATATCTATAAAGAGCCAGTTCTTTGTTGGTAAGAAGGTAGACTGTATCCATCCTGTTTGGCATATGGGAGGCTTAGGCACAGAAAGAGAATGACTTTTGGAAACCCAGCTCGTGTTAAGGGGAAGCCAGAAGATTTACACAGAAGGCCAACTACGTGCTACCTGCTTAGAGCACCAGCCGAGTCGGGGCCCCAGAACAAAATTGTTTAGAAAAAATTTAATCTTTGATATTTCAGAAAAATCACTGAAGTAACCATTATAAGCAAAAAAATAACACAGACCCTGGGGGACCCCACAGTAGTTATTTTATGGTTTAGTGTGGTTCCTAATGAGGCCCTGGTGAAAACTCACATCTCTGACTGTTGGTCTAGTGACCCTCAGCCTTCAGTGTCAGTCTCTCAGGTGAAGTCATAATTGATTCCATAGAATCTGGGGTGGTTGTTTTCTTTCTCCCTGACCAATTACTGTTTGAGGTGATTTTGTTTCTTTGTTTGATTTGGCTTAGTCGGTTTTAAGAATAATTAGAGTCCTGGGGTGCCTGGCTGGCTCAGTCCAAGAGCGTACAACTCTTGATCTCGGTGTCATCAGTTTGAGCCCCACGGGGGTAGAGATTAGTTTAAAAAAATAAAATAAAAATCTTTAAAAGAAAAATGAGCAGTAAGAGTATTTTTTGGAATTTAGTTCTATGATATTTATTTAGTACAGATTCAAGATAAATAATAATGAATGGCTTCCCCTTAAATATATGAGCAGTTGAAACAATACCAAAAAATTACAAACCCATGCATGCTGTCTTAAAAAAATAATAATAATAGAAAAGGAGAGAATAATTTGAAATCAGAAAAAGAAACTGCAGTCAACAGGCATTTCCCAGTGACTCCTTACTCAGACTTCCCTGGAACTTTCTTACCCTTTACATTCACAGAGCAAGGCAAACATACTTTGCAGAAAGGTGGACTACATATATCAAAATTTTTAAATGAGGGGCACCTGGGTGACTTAGTTGAGCTTCCGACTCTTGATTTCGACTCAGGTCATGATCCCAGGGTCATGGGATTGAGCCCCATGTTGACCTACTTGGGATTCATTCTCTCTCCGTCTCTCTCCCTCTCTCCCTCTCTTTCTCTCTCTCTCTCTCTCTCTCTCTCTCTCCGTCTCTCTCCCTCTCTCCCTCTCTTTCTCTCTCTCTCTCTCTCTCTCGCGTGCGCGCTTTCTCTCTCACCCTCTGCCCCTCCCCGCCCTTTGCACACTCTCTCTCTCTAAAAAAAAAATAAAATAAAATTCTTATTAAAAATTTTTAAATGATTTAAGAAGCATATCAGCCAAACAGAGTGAATCCTGTTGGGGATCTTGATTCAAGCAAACCACTTCCAAAAATTTATGAGAAATGTAAACAATGGATACTTGATGAAATTAAGGAATTATTTCATTTTGTAGCACTGATGATGGGAGTGTACTTATGTTATGCAGTAAGTCCTTGCCTGACTGAGGTATATACTAAAATACTTACAGATGGAATGATATGCCATCTAAGAATCATTTCCAAATGATCCAGTGAGGGGCTCAGAATGTGACTTAGGTGGGCGTAAGAAACTAGACTGGCCATGAGTTATCATTATTGACACTGAGTGATATATACATGGGAATTTATTATATATTCTCTTCTCTTTTTTATATGTTTGAAATTTTCTGTAATAAAATGTGAAAAAGTCTTTGCCCCCTCCAAATACCTTGTCTTAATATTTACATATTTAATAGCTAGTGACACTAACTTTTTTAAATTATTTGGGTTTCTGTTTTCATGAAATACCTATTTATATCCTTTGAAAATTTTTAAAAATTGGGGCGCCTGGGTGGCTCGGTCAGTTGAGCGTCCGACTTCGGCTCAGGTCATGATCTCACAGCTTGTGAGTTCGAGCCCCGCGTCGGGCTCTGTGCTGACAACTAAGAGCCTGGAGCCTGCTTCGAATTCCGCATCTCCCTCTCTCTCTGCCCTTCCCCCACTCACACTCAGTGTCTTTCTCTCTCAATGATAAAAATAAACAATAAAAAAAATATGAAAAGTTTAAAAAATTGAACTCCTATTTTTCTTTTTGGTTTATAAAAGTTTCTTATATATTAAAGATATTTGGCATCTAAAATATGTCCAGCAAATAGTTTTAGTTGACTGATGATGCTTTCTGCCAAATGAAAGCCTTTATTATTTTTTTTTTAATTATTTTATTTTATTTTATTTTATTTTATTTTATTTATTTATTTATTTATTTTTTGAGACAGAGAGAGACAGAGCATGAACAAGGGAGGGTCAGAGAGAGAGGGAGACACAGAATCTGAAGCAGGCTCCAGGCTCTGAGCTGTCAGCACAGAGCCCGACGCGGGGCTCGAACTCACAGACTGTGAGATCGTGACCTGAGCTGAAGTCGGACGCTTAACCGACTGAGCCACTCAGGCATCCCCATTATTATTTTTTTAATACTAATAGCTCGTAGCTGTTTCTGTGTTGTCTTATTTCATACCACAGCTTTTGTGTGTGTGTGTTTTATGGACTTTATTTTTTTGGAGCTTTTTTTTTTATGATTTATTTTATTTTTTAGAGTGAGAGACAGTACCTAAGTGGGGGAGGGGGAGGGAGGAAATCAGGGAGAGAGAGAGAGAGAGAGAGAGAGAGAGAGAGAGAGAGAGAGAGAGAGAGAGAAATCTTAAAGCAGGCTCCACACTTAGCACAGAGCCTAATGCAGGGCTCCATCCCAGGATCATGAGATCATGACCTGAGCTGAAATCAAGAGTGGGACTCAACCAACTGAGCCACCCAGGCGCCCCCTAGAGCCGTTGTAAATTCACAGCAAGATTAAGAAGAAAGCAGAGATTTCCCAGTAAAGTGTCCTCCCACACTGGCCCAGCCCCCAATATCATCAACATCCCCCACCAGAGTGGTATATTTGTTACCACTGAGGAATGCACACTGACACATCACAATCATCCAAAGTCCGTAGTTTACCTTAGAGTTCCCTCTTGGTGTTGTAGTTCTGTGGGTTTGGACAGATGTATCATGTGTAATAACATGCGTTCACCATCGTAATATCAGACAGAATGATGTCACTGCCCTAAAAATCCTCTGTCCTCTGCCTGTTCATCCCTCCAAACTTTCTATTTTTATGGAGCAAAATCTATCAATTTTTAATCAAACCAAGGCTTACTAAATACCCATTCAGAAGCCAGAAGCAATACCCATCATAAAAGGTAAAATATCTTTTTTAACCCTGCTTGTTTTTACATTATCCCATAGTCATTCCCTCTGTCCCTGTCTCCCCCCAACCCCTACTCCACCGTGGGAGAGTAGGTTGCATACGTGCTGTTTTAAGAACAATCATATCGTCTTCCAGAACTACATACGACAGTCCAGCCCATACGTTCAGGAAATCTCTCATCGATACAATACTTTAAGCTCTAACCCATATTCCTGTTCTGTCACTGGTCCCGCCAATGTCTTTTATACTTAGCAACATCTGGTACAGGATCCAATAAGGATCCCATGTTGAATTTTTTTCTTCTTTAATCTGAAGCAGATTAGCCCCTCCTTATCTTGGCTTTCACACCGTTGACATTTTTGAAGATTACGGACGGGCCAGTTATTTTATAGGATTTCCCTTCATTTGGGAGATTGGGTTTGTCTTATTTTCCCTTGTGCTTAGGGTTCGGGTTATACATTTTTGTATGATGTCGTTTCCTTTTTAGGTATCATATCCAGAAGCACAGTATGTCCATTTGTCCCCCATTGGTGATGTTAATTGACTGTGTACGTGATGAAGGTTTTGACCATTTTCTTTGCTGTGTACGGTTACTATTTTTCTCCCCTTTGTAGTTAATAAGTAACATATGGGGAAATATTGTGAGACTGTCCCGTTTCTCGTCAAACTCTTGCTCTCTCTCCGTAGCATTCAATCGGGATCCTTGAATGAATTAGTTGTCACTATGGTTCTTGAAAAATCTGTCACTGTAATAAAACCATTTCAGGAGGACACATATATACTAGGCACTTATTCTAAGCATTTTGCAGTAGCCTTGTGAGGTAGGTACTGTTAATGTCCCCGTTTAACAGATAAGGAAACTGAGGCATGGAAAGATTATCTGCCCAAGATCACTCAAGAAGTAAGTATAGGTAGGATTTCAGCACAGCTGGCTGTCCCTGGGGCATGTGCTATTATCCACTGCAGAGGGCTTCTTACTCGTCTTTTACTGCATGAATTCTGTCTTTGCTTGTAAATATAATAAGACTTTCTCTTCCTGGGATAAGATGAATATTCAGAGATGTTTTCCTCCTGTACTGTGACGGTTTCATTTCTGTACACGTATTGGGATGTTTAATTGGCAATTCGAAATGCACATTTAGAGCCCGAGAAGGAAGTCACAGGTCAAGGTTAGATTGAGGAGGCATAACCCCCTGGTCTTTCTGGACCACATTTTGACTGTCGGGTGGTCAGTGTTTTGTGATTTTGCCCCTGTGCTTGGCCGATAGGTCAATCCTGGAGCCACTCTTGGAGCGCAGAGCTTCGTCAGGTGCCAGAGTTGAAGATCTCCCCCTCAAAGAGGACACGGAGAACCGGATCAGCAAGTTCAAGAGAAAAGACTGGAGCCTGAGCAAGTCCCAGGTCATTGCAGAGAAAGCATCAGAACCTGATCTGATGGTAAAAAAACAAATGAATGAACGAACAAAAACGGGGGGGTGGGGCAAGCAAACAAGCAGCAGAGGTTTGCTAGTGCTTTCCCCCCTAGCCGGGCACATCGCCATTCACGTCACAGCTGGGAGTCACCAGGGGGCAGCCCGGCCGCGCCTCCTCAGGACCCAGCAGCCTGTGGCAACGTCAGATCTTAGACTGGGTGAGGAAAAGCACATATGGAGAATCTGGGCATCTAAATCAGTAGTGGTGCAAGACCTTGTACCCACAATGTAAACATGTGGGTTGATGCTTGGAGTTGTGGTTCTCACCACCATGTTCCATGAGTTGGTCCAAACACTGTCCTTTCTCTTCTCTTAACTTTAAAAAAAAAGAAAAAAAAAAAGGGGGGGTGCTTTTTTTCTTCATGAGCCACATCAAGGAAGGCAAGACCAGCCTTCCCTGAGAATCAAGATGGCTCATTTCCAACCTAAATAACATAATCCAACTGTGGTCAAAATCAGGCTCGTGGCTGGCCAGAAAATAAAGCATGATTCAGTGATTCCCTGTGCTTGTCTTTGCCACGGTCACCACATGGCAGGCTGGCAAGCTCAAGAATGGCTCCTGGAATTGTTCCCTCTAACAGGCAAGATTGTTCAGAGCGTTGATGGGCTCGGCCTTTTTCACCATGAGAATGCTTTGCTGTGTCCCCTCCCCCACCCCCACTAGAGCCCAGCCAGAAAAGCACAAAGGCCAAAGAGTCTCCAGTTGTCGGACAATCGGCTGACGCCATTTCATGGTTCTTCACCTCCTCAGTCAACACCCTTGAGCCCGCCTCCACTCACTCCTAAAGCTACCAGGACCCTAAGTAAGTTTCATATAGAGATAGACAGAGAGATGTAGCTGTATCCTTTATATCTGTTTTAGTAGGAAATAGAGTATGTTTATGGATCTGGGCAATTTTTAGCCAGAACAGCCACTGTTCTGTATATGAGATTATTATAAAGTTGATTCATTCTGTGGTGGGTGGTATAGGACAATCAAGAGTTTGAGAAGGAGTGTTTGGGTTGTGGGGACTCGTTAACCTTCTCTGTATAGTGACCCAGAGGGTCTCACTACTCCTTTTCTGATTGTGAAGGTATAAATGAGATAGAGTCAGATGGGGACCAGACAGGAAGCAAGTAACTTACAAACCATTGGGTCGATATCCCTGTACTTTGTATAGGAAAGGGTCCCCAAAAAGGACAAGAAATAGACCTATTCTCTATACCATTTACAGTCAGGCCTGGGGAATCAGCAATAACACAGTGCCTGAGAAGAATGACAAGGTATCCTTGGTAAAAAGAATGGAGGAGTAAATCATTGTGCCACATGGGACATAATAGTCAATCAAGAGTTAGAGATAATTAGGTTAAGGTTTCCTGGAGGAAATGGATATGGCACCGTTCAAATGATAAAACTAAGACAGTTCAGTCCAATTTAACCAATACTTACCGACCACTTACTTTGTGACATTTTTTCCTGAGCCCTTGGGAAATATCAGAGAATAGAGCAACACCATAAGTTCTAGAAAATGTCTTTATCTCCAGCATAATAGTAAAAACCCTGAACAAAAAATGGGATTTTTACCTCAGAACTTCGTGTGAAGCCTTCTGGTGAGTAAACGGCGCCTACATGTGTCATGTATGGGGCAAGAGATCTTTTCCATTCTGGCCACAGAAACCATAGCCTATGATCTTAGCCATTCGATTGACCAGGCTGAGGTGGTAAAATGGCAAGCAGAGGTTCTATAAGATGCCTTGATGAATTCTTCTCTCTGCCTTCATCTACTTGTAACATTTCTAGGCTCGCCATCTTTGCAGACAGATGGGCTGATGACTACTGGTGTCCCGCCTCCCCCTCCCCCCAAAAGCAAGCCCTATGAGAGCGGCCAGAGGAACTCCACAGAGGTAGGGAACACCGGCCGGCCCTGGGGTCAGAGAACACCACTCGTGGGAATGGAGGGTCGGTTTTCCACGCTTTTTACTGGGCAGGTTTCCCAGAGATGTGTCACTCTCATCAACTCTTGATTCATTCCTGAAATCATAAAAACAGGGGAGTTTGCAGTGGGAAGTAATGAAACCCAAGTAGACTTTGTCATGAGACTGAAGGAAGAGGTGTTCTCTGTACGTCACTGTGGGCACAGGCGAGTGACCTTAGTCGTGAGTTCTGGCTCACATTTGAAGAGTTTACTCCTTCTGAGTGAATGCAATGACCTCTGATGAGTTTCCTTTGTTCATTCAACAAATATTTATTGAGTACCTACCGTAGATGTGCCAAGAGCCCTAGTGTTGGGGACATAACATTTTGGTGAATATCTGATAACTCAGAGAGGACAGGGGAGGATAAATCA
Organism: Neofelis nebulosa; assembly: GCF_028018385.1. NCBI lineage: Eukaryota > Metazoa > Chordata > Mammalia > Carnivora > Felidae > Neofelis > Neofelis nebulosa. The sequence continues at coordinate 33,492,647 of NC_080784.1, read as the reverse complement.
GTCTTCTTTCCCTTCTTGCCTGTGTAGACAAACTCAGATCAGTTAGAAGCTAAAGCACAATGTCAGAAAAGTGGCGGAGAAGGCAGGTTAGGAAAAAAGGGAAGACTCATTTGGTTCTTGTTGTGTCTCTTCCCTCAGATTGCTCCCCCACTGCCCATCAGAAGAGAAGCCAAAGTCCCACCCCCACCACCTCCAAAAACTCGGAAATCTGGCTTGCTTTCTTCTGAGCCTGGATCCCAATAAGGATCTTGTCCCCTCTCTCTCTCCGGAACTCCTGAACACCTTGAACACCTGATGCCTGAGAGGTGAAACTGTCCTCACTCCCTGGGGCCCCTTGCCGACCACCTTTCCTGATCCGGGGTCAGGTTCACCAGCTCTGAACTGGTTGGTCTTCGAAAGGCTTCTCTTTGATAGAAGCCTAAGGCCACGCCGCCTCTCCTCCATTCCACGTGGAATTCTAAAATTGGCCATGTCCTGTGTGTCTCTCAAAAGAGAGATCTCCCTCACCACTATTAAACTCAGCCTCCAGTGCAGAGCCACTGAGGCCTACAGAAGCCTGGATAAGTTCTTCTGGGGTGATGGCGGAGCACCCCAGGAACCTACTCTTTGGAAGGATTTCTTGCGTCGCTTCTGAAAAACTATGCTTGAGACTTCGTTTTCTCACGTGGGCACATCGTGTCCCGAGTGACATTGGAAGAGACCCACCTCAAGTACTTCAGTAGCCGAAATAATCCTATCTTTCTGATGTCTGCTGTGTCTCCTTTGAGGAAAAGAATGTCTTTGTAATGAAGATTGGCTACCTTCACGTGTGGATAGTTATCATTGTTGAAAAAACATGGACTCCACTGTGAGGTCTGAGCTCCTGCACCACCAACCCCCCGTCTCCGCCATGTGTGGCACGGGAAAGCTGCCCCCACCCCCTCCCAGGAGCCCCTCATGCTCCCGACTAACGGCCCTCAGCACAAGGCAGTAACTCCTTCCCGCTACAGACTCACTTGAAGCTCTTTCTTTTGCACAGTTTCTTGTCCTGTTATCTCCTTTGAGCTCAAATCACGGGACAGAAGGGCCTTAGAAGCCCCAGGTTCAACAGCTTCCCTTCCAGATCCCATTTGGACGGCTCAGCAGCCCCTCTCTGCAACCTGATTTTACCCTGGAGAATACAGTGCAATATCTCCCTTTGATTATTTATTCCTCGTGATTGTGGAATTAATTCGATTACATGCCTATGGTACTAATGTCAGTGCTCCTTTCCGAAGAAGAAAATGGGGTGATTTCGATGGTCAAATATTCCATACACACACACATCAACAACCACACAAGGCTAAAGGCGTTTTGAGCTAGAAGGGCCTTCAGGGTCATACAGACAACCCCCTCGTGTTGTCGAAAAGGAAATTGAGGCTCAACACAGAAAGTCTGACTACACATGCTCACTAATAACCCAGCTTGCTGATTGAGGCTCTCTCCCCAGATAGCGCCTGGATCGAGAAGACGGCCCTGACAAACTCCATGATGATAGCTATCCCTAGTTGGAACAACAGTGGAAATGTCCCAGATATTTCTATCCTACTTGGGTGTTGATGACAAAGTTGAAAACTTGTGGTGGATCCCCGAGGTCAGCCTATAGGGAAACTCACCAGACCCCCTTCCACAACCAGGCCCAATCCCCTTCCCCGCCGCGGTAGAGAGAGGAGAGGGAGATTTCACCCCCGGGATTTGCTTGCCTGCCTCTTTGTGGGCCTGTTTCCCACGCCACCCCTTTGAGGAGAGACATACTAATTCTTCACAGAGTCAGGAACGGATAAACCTTCTGCGACGTGGCCAGCATCACTCAGGCAAACTAGTGTAAGGGTGCATTTAAAAGAGGTGAGGAAAAGGTCGTGCTTCACCCCTACTCAGGAGAGCCTATACGGGGGTCAAATAGAACCTGGGCTTTGGAAGGAAACCATCTCATTTCAGACCATCCCAACTATGTCATCCATTAACTTGGAGACTCCCTCAAAGTGTCTGAAATCCTCTGAGCCTTCGTTTCTTTTACCTGTCGAAACAGGGATAATACCACACAGGTGAGGTTCCCGAGAGGTCGACTCTGTGACGCAGTAGGTGCGAAATGGCCCTTTCTTGTCTCTCCTGGCCCCAAGTAAGATCTGGAATTCGCCACCAGCGAACAGCACGTGTATTTTTTCCCCCAACGTAATTGGGAACGTGAGTGCAAATTAGCTGTGCACATACGGCCCCTTTTGCAAAGATGGCACCTTTTGGAGTAATTATTTATGACTAAAGAAGAAGCGGTAATAACCGGAAAGGATATTAGTGGAAAGAACGCAGGAGAACAAAGAGAAGGAATGGAAAGGTTATACTGGGCTTCTGTGGAGCCCAGAGCAGCTTCTGAGACGTTGCCTCGCAGACTGGCTAGCGGGGACCTGTAGGCCTCACTCACCGTATTTTTCAAGCTGCCTTTAAAAGAGAAAGATGTAAACTGGGTCACAAAAAAATACCAAGCCTCAAGCAGGTCCCTTCAGAGTAGCGCAAGCGAGTTCTGCGGTGTGGTTTTTGATGAGAGGCTGGGGAAATCCGACACACCCAGTGCCCTTTTTCAATAGTCTGGGTCTCTGCTGCCTGAATAGGAAGGATTCTAGGTAATGAAGTGAATCACAGATTACAGGGAGCATTGGAAGGTTTATCTCCTTTGGGAAACCATTGGGTCAGAAAAAGTCACGTCGGACAAAAGATCATAAATAATACCTGTCCTACAAAAGAAATGCCGTCCGATTACCTTACATACAGGAGAGATGAGGGGCTGGGAATAAAAGGGGGAAGAGCTGGCCTTTATTTTCCTTGATAAGAACTCTGCAGTATTGAACGACATTGGAAGTAGCCCCCCTCCCCCCCAAACCGTCACAACCTTTGTGGATATTAGTTTATGGGGGTTTTTTCAATCCCTTCTTTTCTCTCGGTTCCGGTGACTTGTCTTCCTTTGAGTTTGTTTTTCTCTTTCAAGAATTGAAAACTATTGTTCAACATTTATTAATCTTTCACTGAATGCCCGACGCCATACGAAACCCTCGGGCAGTGGCAGTTCGCTGTGTTCAATGGGGACAGCCTGGTATACAGACTGTGTCGTACCGTGGGGTTGGCAAGACGGTGGGATGAGAGGAAAGCGAAACCTTAAATAAGGCTGCTGGGTCACGGGCCCCTCCCTCCTCTGCCTTCACACCTGGATTCCAGAATTGGTGTCATTTTTTCCCATCAGGGAGACCCATGAAAAATGCCACCACCCCCGCACATCCCTAAGACAAATGAGATAAAGCAGGATCCGAGGTAGCAGTCTACCTTTGTTAATGTTTTCCAAGCTTCGGGAACCTTCCCCTTCCCCTGGCGCCCAGATTATGGGGTGATTTCTTCCTTTAAAATTGAGACATGGCTTAACGTACGTATGGTCACATGCACAGATCTCAGGGGTACAGATGGATGAAACTTTACATAGGTGTATACCGTGTCACCAGACCACATCCAGCACCCCAGAATGTCCCCTCGTGTCCATGCTGTCCTGCAAAAGGCATCTGGAAGGCCTTTGACATTTGTCCCTTCCTTCCTCTCGCTTCTCGGATACAATGAAAAAAGCAGGGAAACTGCCCCCCATCAACACAAAACAGGACAGAAAAGACCATGTATCTTTCGGCAAGTCAATTTGTAGTCAGTTCCTGGGCCCCAATTTCTTCATGTAAAACAAAGATACTTATTTGAGGCTGCGTGATTTTTAGAATCCTTTCGGCTCTAGCTTTCTTTGATTCTAAGTGAACGAGAAAGAGAACCTAAAGGAAACGACGTTTCTGTACAACAGCTTTTAGGTCCGTGCACCATTGACCAAGTGGGATTTGAAAATTGGTTGGAAAAGGTAAGTTCCTCTTGGGGTGGGTTGAGAGTGGAACTACCAGTTTTAATCTACAAAAGGAAAAAGATAGTTTTCCTTTTAAGTTGATGATTTCAGGCTGATTCTTACAGTCCAGCCAAAGCCGGTCTCCCACACATGCTGCCTAAACTCCTCTATTAGTCCAGTTTTGTGAGTTGTTCATGCAAACTTTGTCAAAGGCTCTGTTGCCAGGATTTTATAAACTAGTTGGTTTTCAAACATGGCCCGTTAGGGAGATGTGCATTGAAGTAGCAAAATTTTGTTCAGATTTGCTGTTATTTATTTTTTAAATTAAAAATGAAAATGTATTTTGAAGTTCATTGTGTTTAGTTTGTTATTGCCTTTATGGTAAAGAAACAAAATCATTCCTGGGCTTTTCTTTATTGACAACTCCTTCGCGACACATCACACCCAGTCCCTCTGGGCGCCTTTCGTTACGAGTCCTGTTTAGACTCGTGCTGTGGGGTCATGGAGTCATCTTTGCCTGGGAGCAATAAAACCTGCAGACCATTTGGTTCTCCCCCCTCCATCCATCCCTTTGCCATTGGAGCTGATGGCTTCTGACAACAATTCGTTTATAAGATGGGTTCTGTTTCTTCATTCATTCGCTTGCAGAGTTGAAGGGAAGTAAAAGGAGTAGCTAATATCTTACTTGGGAAGGATAGGACCCAATTCTGAAACTGGATTGAACGTTAGTATCACCTAAGAAGAGGCTGTACCGCAGAGCAATTAAATCAATTTCCAAGAGAGGGGAGTATGACCCAGGCACCATATTCTTTTAAAATCTCTCCCTGCTGGGGCTCCTGGGGAGCTCAGTAGGTTAAGCGTCTGACTCCTGATTTCAGCTCAAGTCATGATCTCCTGGTTTGTGAGTTCGAGGTCCTCACTGGGCTCTGTGCTGAGAGCACAGCACCTGCTTGGGATTCCCTGTCTCCCTCTTTCCTCCTCCCCTGCTCTGTCTCCCTCTCAAAATAACTAAACTTTAAAAAATAAATCAATAAAATCTCCCCCATGATATTCCAGCATTAGGTCAAGGCTGAACACCACTACCTTAGAGAAAACAACAACTTGAAAAAAAATCGGTGTCCAAAAATGGATGTTCATTGCTTCGGCTCCCTGCTGGTGGTGGGTCATGTTGGAGAGAGGGGGCAGCCACACTTCAGTTAGAATAGCCACCCTGGGGGTGCCTGGGTGGCTCAGTCGGTTAAGCGTCCGACTTCAGCTCAGGTCACGATCTCGCGGCCTGTGAGTTCGAGCCCCGCGTCGGGCTCTGGGCTGATGGCTTAGAGCCTGGAGCCTGCTTCCGATTCTGTGTCTCCCTCTCTCTCTGCCCCTCCCCCGTTCATGCTCTGTCTCTGTCTCAAAAATAATAAATAAGCGTTAAAAAAAAAAAAAAAAAAAAAAGAATAGCCACCCTATTTTAAGTCCTGGGCTTATGCCTAAGTTTTTTTTTTCTTTTAAGAAAATGTCTCAGTACTTTTAACCATTTGCCATCTAGTGCATTTTAGATTAATAACGCTCCACTCTGTACGTAAGCAGCCATGGCATGTTCAATATGCAAATGGTTTGGGCCCCCCAAGACTGAATCACCAAGCCTGGGAAATCTTTTTGGGTGTAGGGTCTCCAGAGAGAAATACTACTTTAGGGGCACCTGGGTGGCTCCGTCAGACGTCTGAATCTTCGTTCCAGCACAGGTCATGATCGCGTGGTTTGTGGGATCGAGCCCCTGCATCGGACTCTGTGCTCACAGCATGGAGAATGTTTGTATTCACTCTCTCTCACTCTCTCCCTCTCTCTCTGCCCCTCCCTGCTCCCAGGCTTGCTCTCTCTCTCAAAACAAACAAAAAAATCTTTAGAGCATTGTCCACTGTCAAAATTTATAGGGGTGCCTGGGTGGCTCAGTGGTTGAGCATCCAACTTGAGCTCATGGAGGCCACTGCGGTTTATGAGTTCAAGCCCCAGGTCGGGCTTTGTGCTGACAGCTCAGAGCCTGGAGCCTGCTTTGAATTCTGTGTCTCCCTTTCTCTCTGGCCCTCCCCTGCTCACACTCTGTCTCTCTCTCTCGAAGATAAACACTTTTAAAAAATTATAAATGCCCTTGTCTCATGCGGTGATTGCTGGCTTTTCCCCAGTTATTGTCGGAAGACTAAACCCTTGGCGAAAATGGCTAATCTTCAAGCCGCTCCTTTTGGTAAACACTTAAAGCCGTATCTATTTGAGAACTTCTCTTGTTAAAGAGAGCGTTTGGTATGGTTCCCCACTCTTCATTTGGGAAGGCTTCTTTTGGAAGCAGCATTGATGAGGTCGTGGGTTGTTCAGATCCAGGAAGATGTTTAAAATGTTCATAAAGAGGTCATCTTTGCTCTCCTCGTCCCTAGGCATTGGGCCATTTGAGAACCAAATACCCAACATGTTCAGGGGAGTCACAAGCCACCGAGCTCATGAGCATCTCTGTAACCCATTCAGGGAAGCCCACAGCTGCCCGCAAAGAAATTGCCCAAAGACAAGCCTTGGCAAAGAAAAGCCGAGACTCCAAACAGGACGTAAAAACGAAGGGGCAGGGCGCCTGGGTGGCACAGTCGGTGAAGTGTCTGGCTCTTAATTTCGCCTCGGGTCGTGATTTCCAGGCTCCCAGCTGACAGGGCAGAGCCTGCTTAAGAGTCTCTTTCTCCTTCGGCTGCCCCTCCCCCTCCCCCAAAGTGACCACGTTGCCCTGTTTTGTTTTGTTTTGTTTTTTCCCAGCGTGTTAACTAAAGATTGCAAATGGTATTGCTTTTATTAACAAAAAATAATGATTTTACTGCTAACAAAAATAATAATGTAACAAAAATGGCGATGAAAAAAAAATGACTGTGTGCCAGTTACTGAGTGATTGGCAGACGGAAGCTTCTCATCCTGCCTTGTATGTATCGATGAGTCAAATGATGCAGTTTTGACTTTTGTGTGGTAAAGTAGGTTGTGGACCCACATCTCTGCCTAATTTTATTAAAGTGGGAGGAAGGAGGTTCTCTGATCCAGATTTAGAGATTCCTCACATGGAGATATTTGGGTAACCTGGCATTGGGCAGATCTGCATTAAAAAGGGAGGGTTTTCGGGGCCCCTCGGTGGCTCAGTCGGTTGAGCCTCTGACTTCGGCTCAGGTCGTGATCTCGCAGTGAGTTCGAGCCCCATGTCAGGCTCTGTGCTGACAGCTCAGAGCCTGGAACGTGCTCCAGATTCTGTGTCTCCCTCTCTCTCTGCCTCTCCCCTGCTCGTGCTCTGTCTCTCTGTCTCTCTCTAAAGTAAATAAACATTACAAAAAAAAAAAAAAATTTTTTAAAGAAGGGAGGGTTTTTTCCCCCATGGACTGTTTCTGACTCCAGTTCAAATTCCTTAACACAGGCCCTTTTTTGAGGTGGGGGGAGGTGGGGGAGGCAGGGAGAGGAAGGGAAAGGCACCTTGATTGAAAGAAGGAAAGGACCTTGATCGTGGCCATGTGAATGTGGGCACAGTTTGCTGCTGTGCCACCAGGTGGTTTATCGGAAATTGAAGGTTTTCAAATGGTCTCATAATCACTTGGAAGTTACGAGGATAATTGAGAACTGGTACCAGTGTCTGGGGCTCCCGGAAAACTGGTCCCCAGTAAACTAAGTAGATACATGAGCCCCAGGATCCTGTTTCAGCTCCAATTAACAAAATAACCAATTAACAAAAGAGGGGCTAGCTCTCAAGTCCAATAACGGCAGATGAACACGATTATTTTTAGGCCTGGGTCCCAAGCCTGGGCCTGCACCACTTGCTGTGGTGGACACATGGAGGCCACGTGCAGCCAGAAGGAGCCCGGGACTAGGAGCCCAGCAGGGCCTCCTTTCCCTCTAAGCCTCTCTCCAGTTCCAGCTGACTTTCAAAGGGATTGGAGACAGCCGGGGAAGGGAGCTGCTTTCCACGTGGGAGGAAGCCTTGGTTGGGGCCTCACTTCCACAGAGTATGGTCAAAAATAAAGCTACAATACCAGAGAAGATTGTTGCTGAGTCGGATGTGGGGGCCCGGGCCCATAGGTGACTGCTCTTGGGGCAGGGTGGTGGCGGAGGAGAGCCATGGGCTTTCTTCAGTCGACAATAATGTCGACTTGGTGTTACCTCGTGTCTCCTCTGCCCCAGACTCAGAGTTCTCCCCTTTATGGGCCTACAGGGTCCCTCCCCCACCAGAGTTCTGCACTAGACGTAACATTTATGCCACTTTATTCATAACACAGCACTTCCTGGCGAAATATGCAAATTTAGCATAAGCGTATCTGAAATTCACACAATTGATAGACGTTAAACAGGTCACAAATTGCAATGTCAGAATTATACTTGTGTTGACAATCCTTTTGACTCAGTGGGTTTAAATCTTCTTCTGCCCAGTTTCCTCTTCAGTCAGACTTTCCTGAAAAATATGTGAGCAACCAATATACCGAGGTTGATTTTACTAGCTGAATTCCATTATGCTTTTGACATTTTAATTTCTAAAATACCGATATACAAAGAAGAGACCTGTTTATTTATTAAAAAAAAATTTTTTTTAATGTTTGTTTATTTTTCAGAGAGAGAGAGAGAGAGAGACGGAGACAGAGTGTGAGCCGAGGAGGGTCAGAGAGAGAGGGAGACACAGAATCCGAAGCAGGCTCCAGGCTTTGGGCTGTCAGCACAGAGCCCGACGGGGGGCTTGAACCCACAAACTGTGAGATCATGACCTGAGCCAAAGTTGGACGCTTAACTGACTGAGCCACCCTGGCGCCCCGAGACCCATTTATTTTTGTGCACTAGAGAGATAACAGATCGTGTATTTTTAAGTTTTTTAATAAACCTAAAATCTACATTATTAGTTGAAGGATAGGATGTGAAAGAGATGAAAGAAAGATCTGATCTCCGTTTGTTATTAACCTAGCTTTTGTCTCAATTCCTTCTAACGTGGTGCTTGGGAAATATCACTGCTTACTATTTTGTGTGGTAGGTCAGAGTAGAAAGAAAAAGCAAATAAAGATGTCTGTCTGCATTTTTTTTCTTTGAACTGTGGGTGTGGAAGTTGAGGTCAATGGAGAAAAAGAAAACTATAGCTTATCTTCATATATGATTTATTCAGGCTTTCCCTGCTCCTGGGCATAACTGGTAACTAATTGGAATGCCCCTAAGTGCTGCAGATACATGGACTGCGGAGCTCAGAGATCACCAACAGTGAGTTCAAGGTTCAATTTCTATATTCAGTTCTCTGTATACTTGTGTTTGGTTATGAAAAACCTGCATTAAGTTAGTAGATTCCCATTTTTGGTGGGAATGTGGACGTTGTTATAATCCAGTCAGAAAACTAGAAAGCAAGGGTGCCGGGGTGATTCAGTCAGTTGAGCGTTCGACTCTTGATTTCGGCTCGGGTCATGATTCCAGGGTCTGGGATCGAGCCCTGAGTCAGGCTCTGTGCTCACTGTGGAGCCTGCTTAAGATTTTCACTCTCTTTCTCCCTCTGCCCCCTCCTGGACTCATGCTTGCTCTCGCTCGCTCGCTCTCGAGAGTAAAACACACACACACGCACACACACACACACACACACATACACACACACAAAACCAATTGGAAATCAAATATGTGGTTCTGTATTATAAATTTACTAGTTTGGAATTTTTTTTTATTCCAAAGGGCAAAAAATTAACTAGAGCACCATTTTTGATTTCCTCATTTTTCCAGAGCAAAACTATCTCATACCAAGAACATTGGTGAAGAATTAAGGAATCTGGTGGAGAGGTGTGGATTGGCCTAGATTAGAATAGTCTGGGGAAGGGGGGCTGATGAATAATACTTGAAGAACCGACATATAACAGTGGGAAGAAATTTGTCAGTCATCCCAAAGGCCAGAACCAAGATGAGATCAAGGTTACAGTGTAAGGGGTAAAAAAATGTTCTAGCCATTGGTACTGAAAGATGGCGTCACAAAATGGTGAGACCCTACCCCGGGAGGAATTCACGCAGTCAGGAAGGTAGGCCCTATGGAGGCTGAGAGCTGGTTGTCCTGTGTGGACAGCCTGAGAGGCGGTACCAAGGAGTCGTTCACCTCTAAGGCCCCATGTCATCACCACTGTAACTCACCAGAACTGCTCGCAGGTCCTTGAGGGGAGAACGGGGCTGGTGGATGGTGCATTCGAAGCGCGGACGTTCTGCGGGTTGATCAACCTCTTTGGCTATCTGAGGAAAAAGAAGGAGATTCTTGCTGATGGAGATAAAGAAATGGAATGGTGTTTCCCACTTCTACCAAAGATTGTGCGTGGAAAGTGAGGCCAAGGGGATTATCTAAGAAGATAGATCCTCCATCAGGCATTTGAATGGATGGGTTGGGGGGGGTGGTTCTGGAGGTAATGGGGGTAATAAGGAGAGAATATTTTCTCCTGAGAGATGATGAGAATGAAGTACTTCGAACCTCCTGAGGGGATGGTATACAAAAAGTCTAGGAGCTTCGAGATGTGAATAGGGTGATTTTTAGTTTCTAGTTTTATTTTTTTTTTTTTTCAACGTTTTTTATTTATTTTTGGGACAGAGAGAGACAGAGCACGAACGGGGGAGGGGCAGAGAGAGAGGGAGACGCAGAATCGGAAACAGGCTCCAGGCTCCGAGCCATCAGCCCAGAGCCCGATGCGGGGCTCGAACTCACGGACCGCGAGATCGTGACCTGGCTGAAGTCGGACGCTTAACCGACTGCGCCACCCAGGCGCCCCTAGTTTCTAGTTTTAAATAAATATGTCACAGTTAAATAAGATTTACTTCACATACAATCTGTGGAGAGGAGACTTCAGATTGCACTGTCGTAAGTGTCCCAGCCCCGAATTGCTCATCCCTTAGGCCTGTTTCCCGTTAATTTAAGAAACAATATCTGGGGCACCTGCGTGGTTTAACTGGCACTGGTTAAGCATCTTGCTCTTGATTTCAGCTCCGGTCATGATGTTGAGGCTTCTGAGTCTGAGCCTCACCTTGGGCTCCATGCTGACAGTGTGGAGCCTGCTTGGGATATTCTCTCTCTCTCTCTCTCTCTCTCTCTGCCCTTCCCCCATTCTCTCTTTCTCTCCCCACCCCCCTCAAAATAAATACATAAACTTAAAAGACAAAAATAGAGGGGCACCTGTGTGGCTCAGTCGGTTAAGCATCCGACTTCGGCTCAGGTCCTGATCTCACGGCCTGTGATTTTGAGCCCCCATCAGGCTCTGTGCTGACTGCTCGGAGCCTGGAGCCCGCTTCGGATTCTGTGTCTCCCTCTCTCTCTGCCCCTCCCCCACTTGTGCTCTGTCTCTCTATCTCAAAAATAAATACAACATTAAGAAAATAAATAAATAAAATGTCTGTGTCTTCTACACATTAAAAAAAGAAATAAAAATAAAAGAAATAATAGTGACTTTCTTTTATTAGCCCACTTTCATTTTGGGGCTTAGTCAACTAACATCTAAGGCCTCTCTCGTGTGACCATGACCCCAGGAAGTCTCATTTCATAGATAAAAAACCAAGTGCCCTATGTTAGTGCTGGTACTAACACTGACATCTAATTTACATGAAATCAAATCCAGCATATTCTCCAGTATATATTTTGTGTCCCCGAGCTTGCTAACCGCTCCCCTCTATCCAGCAGCCTCCAAGTTCTTTGCTTAAGTGCCCATTTCAGTAAAAAGAAATGATAGGGTGCGCACGCTTGGTGAGGATACTGATTTGCACGTTACAAAGATGTACCACTGGGGCGCCTGGGCGGCACAGTTGCTTTAGCGTCCGACTTCGGCTCTGGTCATGATCTCACGGTTCGAGGGTTCGAGCCCCCGCGTCGGGCTCTGTGCTGACAACTCAGAGCCTGGAGCCTGCTTCCGATTCTGGGTCTCCCTCTCTCTCTGACCCTCCCCCTGTTCATGCTCTGTCTCTCTCTGTCTCAAAAATAAATAAACATTAAAAAAAATTTTTTTTTTAAACGTACCACTGACCTCGTATCATAGATACTTTTAAAAGGTGACATTTTGTTTTATTTATTTTTTTAAAGATGACATTTTTAAAAAAAGCAGAGGTTCTAAGATTTTCTTTCCAAATCCCAAGGAATCCTCTTGCTCTAGAGACCATGGACCCGTCGCATTGTTTTGAATTCCTTTGGCCATTCTGGACGCTCTGAACGCGGCACGCTCCTTCACAGGTGTTGCCGTGTTCTCTTGGAGTCGTTTCCCCTCTCTGTTTCCTTGGTCCCTGTCTGAACTGCGAGTGGGAATGGGCCTGGCAGTTTGCAGTGCCTCATCTCCCCGGGGACGCCTAGAGCAGGTGGAGCCCAGGCTAGCCCTGTGGGGGCACACGTCTCAGTTTTGAAGATGAAAGCGAGTTACCTCTTGGAAAGCATCAATCAGATTCTCAGTACTTCTCTTCCCTCCAGGGCGCAGGCCGTAGGACCAGTGTTGGCTGGAGCAGCCAACCACGCATAAGGTCAGCAGAAGAAATCCAGCGACAAGTTTTGGAATCGCCTCCATTCTGAGGAACACGATGGAACAGTCAGAGGAGCCCCAGACTGGGTTGAGCAAAAAGTAAAGACCTCTTTGGTGAGCAGTCTGATGTTTGTATGCTAACCCCGCGGAAGATAGAAATAGCTGTCGTTTTCACCCAAGGACACTGACAAACACACCCGCCACCCCCCCTTGCTTGCCTTCAGGATTTCCTAGCCACCTGCGATAAAGGCAGGACTTTGAACTTACATGCTCCGCACTTTTCAGTACAAAGCTGTCTCTTTTTTATTTTTAGTATTTATTTGGTTATCCAAACCCCCTGATTCCTTCCCTTATCAAGTTCACCTTTTTGCTTTAAGATTCCCTGCCCCCGCTCAACTGATTAGTTTCCAGCTAACTGTTACCAGTTCCTGAGATAAAGAGAACTGGGCCATCTGCTTGGAAAGGTAGCTTCTGCTAGGAATCTCTGGCTAATATAAAGTTGTATGACATTCAGTGGTTACGCTGTGGCACTAATTACATTTTGCTGAGTATCCTCCACACTCAAGTGTGGGCTGGACCATCTGTGAGCGCGGGAGAGAGCTCAACACCTTTCAAAGCACCGAGTCCCAGACCAGATGCCTCCGTGGCCAAGGCGGGCTCGAATTAGCTAATGACATGACGAATTCTCACAAAGCCTTCACGTTAATGTTCATCTGATGGGAAAAAGGCTAAAGACGAAATCGAATACGGGTCCATGAGTTGTTATTAATTCCCCAAAGGCTGCATCTCTGTGGCCAGGGGTGACAAGGACCATGAAGGTCAAGGCTTCTTTGGATGCTATGCACCTGGACTTTGCCCGTTGGGTACAAAATGCCCTATAGAGAGACAAAAGTGTGCAGTCTAAAACACATGCTAGAAATACAAAGCGTCTTACCTGTTTGAAGACCAAGAGCCAAAAGAATCCCGAGCTTCTCTTCGAGTTAGTGGAGTTCTGTGATTTGTCATTGTCTTAGCTTCCTTTTTATATGAAACTTTTCCAGGACTGAAATCTTTCCTGCTGGCAAATTATACCGCACATGGACTATGGGTTTTGTTTTTTTTTAAATAGTGATTTTTGTTTTAATCCTCACAGAAGGCCCTTTAATAGTGTATGTAATTGGAACACCCACTGGGGTGTCTGTTAAATTTACTTAAATCTTGGCCATTAAAACCTCAGCCAGGACTTTTATACTGAGGCCACAATTCACAGATTAAAATCAAGCTAGGTTGGATTCTCTTGAGGAAACAGACCTATCCAGAGTTCCAGGAAAACAGCTGCTGTACCTTAAGTGATGTTAAAGGCTCACATAAAAGCTTTCACAAAGGAAGCCATGTAATCATTTTAGAAAGGAGTTTAGTCAGGATGCCTGGGAGCTGGTCTCCGCTCTTTGGTTCTTCATTTGTAAGAGGAGCTGATTTATAAATAATAAGAAGGGATTATTGGCACCCTACCTATACCCATATACGATCCTGAAGAAGATAATGGGGATTTGAAAATTTCCCAGTCTCCTACCCACCAGGTTCCTTCCTTGACTTATCTTGAAAGCCTGCTGATAGCATCAGAAAGTTGAGAAACACAGTCGTTAGAATATACTAAGCCTAAAACCACCTAGAACCTACTTGGGTCCACAGTGTGACTCATTTTAGTAGATACTGAGTTAAAATAGGCAAGTCACTGTGCTAAAGGCAGTGGGAACACAAAGGTGAGAAACATATGTAAACATACATGTGTAAGACCAGCCTCCCCTATGACAACAGTCCCAGCAGGTGGATATCATTATCCAAACTTTACAGATAGGTGTTCCAAGCCGGGGTGGGGGTGGGGTGGGGGGGTGGGGGGGGCGGACAGGACCCTGGGGATGTTTTATTTACACAGTATAAGCATTTACAAAAGCAAAGAGAGAACCATTACTCTTTATTACTTTTATTTGAATACATGATTGTCTTCCCCTAATTTACCCCTTGGGTTGTAACTCATAATGGTCAAGGATCCTATCTCGTCTAAACTTCTGTTAAATCCCTAGCATTAGTCGGCCTTTGATAAATTTGAATGAATGACTAAAAAGTAAGGGCCTTTATATTTATTTATTTATTTATTTATTTATTTATTTATTTATTTTTTGAAGTAAGGGCCTTAAACACGATTGGGCTTAACGCTTCCTCTTTTTCTGCATCAAAGATACATTTTATCTGACATAGAATTAAACCTTCATATACAATTGTCTGTAAGGCCTATTACATTAGCTAAACAGTAAAATGGTTAAGAATAACTAGATATTTGTTCATTTTAGAGCCGGGATTGGCAGTTTTCTCCTCTGGTAGGATGCGAAACCAATCAGTCATCGCCCAAGGGTAAATTAGGGGAAGACAATCATGTATTCATGATACTCTTCCAGAAGAATCACATTTGCAAGGATGTCAGTATAAAGAGCAGTGCTGTCCTGCCCAGAGAAACTCTTTACCCAGCCATTTCTGTGGAGGTTGTCAGAGTCTCATGATAGGCTAGAGAAGGAGATAAGCTTTTAAGTACAATTGCAAACAGTGAACAATCTAAAAAAAAAAATAATAATAATGTGATTTAACTTATTTTCATTATTTCATTAGACACTGAGTAACTTAAGTGCCATTCTGACACGAGAGAGTAATCTCATCTCACTAAAATGCAAAGGTAATGAGAGGCTCTTTTTCAACAAGAGCTCATTATGTTTGAACGGCACTTAAATTGCCCAGTTGACAATTTGCTAAAAGAAGTGTCCTTCTCACAGTGTTGCGCCAGCAGATGTGGTCTTGGGGCAGGACCAAGGAAACGGGAGTGAAGACTCCTGGCCTTTAGGGTCACGTTAATCACTTAGCTTTGGTTAAGCATCAGTGGCTTTCTTGTACGTTATTTCTATCAGTCGGTATTTTTGGAAACAGGTTTTGAAATTTTTAGATGAACACAGTGGCATGGTCTATGACTTTACTCAATATGCGCGATGCCAAATCTGCATCTCCTTAGATCACATAGATCTGAAGGGCAAAGGCCAAATTTATTTTCTGCAGTACCAAGGAAGAGATTGAATATGCAATTAATGGAATTTTGATGTTTAGGGACACACTTTCAATCTTTTCTCTCTTTTTTTTTTTGGTTTATTTATTTTTGAAGGAGAAAGAGTGTGTGTGGGGGGCGGGGTGTGGGGATGCAGAGAGAGAGGGAGACACAGAATCTGAAGCAGGCTCCAGGCTCTGAGCTGTCAGCACAGAGCCCGACGTGGGGCTTGAACTCACAAACTGCGAGATCATGACCTGAGCTAGTCAGAGGCTTAACCAACTGAGCCACCCAGGCGTCCCTTGAATCTTTTCATAGTTCCAAGGATAGATCCATTTATCATAAGCTTAATTTAATAAACTGGGTTTAAGTATTGGATTTCATAGTTGTCAAATTTTTTCTCAATTTAGAAACTTCTAGATCTTAAAGGATATGGCTTTAGGGGCGCCTGGGTGGCTCAGTCGGTTGAGTGTCCGACTTCAGCTCAGGTCATGATCTCGTGGTCTGTGAGTTCGAGTCCTGCGTCGGGCTCTGTGCTGACAGCTCAGAGCCTGGAGCTTGTTTCAAATTGTGTCTCCCTCTCTCTCTGACCTTCCCCTGTTCATGCTCTGTCTCTGTCTCAAAAATAAATGTTAAAAAAAAAAGAGTATATGGCTTTAGAGGGAAAATGGTTTCATTTTCAACCTTAAAAGAAACACCTAAAAATTATTGAAATGCCACAGTAATGACTTAGCAATCTTGATGAGTGACAGACGCAAGCCTCTTTTTGCCCTAATGTAATATCTCAGCAGGAAGGGTCCGTGGTGAACTCCTGCTGACATATTTAAAGGTTGTGAAAGGCTTTCAGAGAATTAATCCTTGCATAAGGTGCTTTATGCAGAAAATAACCACTTTTCTTTGTAGAGGTGGACCTTTTTAATTTTAAAGATAATACCTCCTTGGAAATTTAATAAAATTCTAGGGCTTTTCATTAAACATGATTTGAAGTTGACATGGGGGTAGATTTATAGTATAAACCACCCGTTCATAAAATGAACTGGAGAAAATATTCCATGCCTTGATTTGATAGTAAATCACTGTCATAAGTGAATTTACACTATTTCCTACTAAAATTTCTTTGAAACCGTAGTTGAATTAGATATTACAGCATAATAAATACATACGGCTCTAAATAATTACAGGAGTACTGAATTTTATCAGTATGCATACTCTGATTTAGATTTTCTAGTCCCCCACCCTCAACTGTATTTTTACCGGTGTACAGACAAGTTCCATCACTAGGTTTAATAGAAATTGTACTCTTTTGAAACTCCTGCCTCAAAATTCCCTCTCCTACGAGTCAGGTGAGAATGTTTTGGGGACAATGTACTCAACCGACCTAATACATCTAACTTGTAATGTTCATCAGCTAAAGAGTAACACAAATGAACCATTGGAAGTCTTGTAATTGAACCTGTGTTGTTAGCACGGCAGATTTTAAAAAGAGGGTCATAAAAAAACCATGCTTAAAGGGGTAAATTTGCATTAATGGCCCTTTCAGACTAATCCATTATAAGCGTTGTGTTGGATTTCCTTCTCCACCCAGACCCTCGGGGCTGGTCATCAACTTAATGCTGAAGAAAGGTAAGTGAAATATGGTCAAGAGTCGATTTTCAAAAGTACGACTAGAAACTCCTTTTCAACATTTCACATCGTTTATTAATGCAGTATACATTAGATCCAAAATCTGCAGTTTCTAGGCATACCAATGTTTAGACCTTTCAGATTCTTCTGCATTTTTAGGTTTGTGTCTACAGAGGTACCCTTAAGTGGATGAACAAACACATTCTGTAATTATTGAAAATATAGTACAGAGTGAAATGATTTAAATATAATTTAGGCACATATTGATTATGAAAATAGATATCTCTCAATACAATACTTCTCTGTCTTGGTAAAAATAATAAAGCAAAGAAAATAATTCATTTCTGAAGTTGCTTTCCCTCACCTGTAAAGGTGCGAGCTCTCACTACGCATGTGCACCCTTTACCATTAAGGAAAGCTTTGCATATGTATATATAGAAGAATAAGCTACGTAAATATTGAACACGCGTCATTCTCCCAAAGGAGACAAAGTCGTTTTTACTGATTCATTGCTTCAAACCGATGAGTCTGTAGAATTCAGAACCTATTTGGACACAGCTTATATCCCTGCTCTTGGGGTAGACATAAGGACAATGGGTTATTGGTAAGGAAGTACATACAGGTCCTGTCTCTGCTATTGCAGAGAGAAGGACTCAAGAAAAGCAGGCTAGAATTTGAACTAAATCAGAAAGAAGTAAAAGAACCACAGGTGCTGACTGATTGGTATGACATCTCGGACCCGTCCAACGCCTTTATTTTTGTTGAAGTTTTTTGGTGGCTATCATCAAATTGCCATTTAAAATCGCTTCCCCTCCCCTTGCAGGGTTTTAACGGCATTGTGTTGATTTCCAAAAGATGACAGTGGACTGGGATTTAATGCCTATTTCTAAGCTGGCCCTGTTGAAACTATTTGGCATTTGAATTAAATTACTATTGACAATGCACCTTGCTTTTTTGGTTCTGACATATACTTCCTATGCTTCTTTTGACTGTACAGGAGAAAACAAGGCTAGTAGTGTAAGTTGATAAAATCGCCTGGTTTGGCGTTGAGTGGAACTTGCTTAGAATGAAATTCTAAGGATGCTCATTTAAAAGTTGTAGCGATAGGTAAATTCTTTGTCCATCTGGAGAGTTCCACCTTAACTTGAGCTGACATTGAGGTCTTTTCTTTCACTCAGTCTCAATCAGTAAGAGCCGAGGATTTAATTTAGCTACTGTTTCGTTCTAAAAAATAAACGTCACAAGAACCTGAAAAGAGAGCCTTGGGGAATCTGATCTCACCATATTCCTATGGCATGACAGGTATGTAGAGTAGGGGAGGCATCACTAAAGCTATTAATAAACCTGAACCTTTTCGAAATTTTCGTAAAGTTTAACAATTTAAATATCCATACTGTATCTAGAGATTCAATAAATATAATTGCATTATGTTGTGCTTTTCATAAATTAAAATCCTCGAATACATTTCAAACCAAGATGGTATTTCCACATCATGCCTATTTAAAAGCAAATATAATAGATCCTATTTCTGGTCATAAAACCAGCCAAATCCCCCTGACTCCGCTCAAAAGGCAGCGAGCTACTCTAGCTTCTCTACATCTATTAAATGAGTGCTTCTCTGTTAAAATCAGAATGTGGAAAAAAGTCACTTTTTTCCTTTATGCACCGTTGAGAACAAGCATAATCCTCTAAATGGGTTTTTGTTTGTTTTTTATTCCCTTACAGTGTTACTTCTTCTAGACAACTGAATGGGTGGAGAAAAAAAAAAAAAGTGAGAAGGACAACATTTTTCATCTTGGGCATCTTCCTCCGGCCCTGAAATTCTCATCTGACACTCTGCGACATATGTAGTGGGGTCAACATCTCTTCAAATATAGCTCCCTTCACGTTGGAACCTCTCAGGTTGGCTTCTTGAAGATCGCACCCAGACAGGTCGCAATTCTGCAAGACAAAAACAATATTCATGAATCTAAGATTCCTGGGGCACATGAGGAAAATGTTCCAACGTCATGAAACCCTGTTATTTCTGGAAGACTGCCGTGTTAGAAAAAAGTCAGATTTTCTTCTATATCTGGAGTTGTTTTCTGTAGGTGAGTGGTCAGGCTGACAGTCACAAATACTGACAGAGGTTAAAGAGGAAGTGTGTGTGTCTCTTCTGTTCCCATATTTTAGAATCGGTCATTTAAAACCCAGAATGGACTCCAACGTAATAAATATTATCTATGCAAATTTACCACAATCCGAGGACAACAAAAGGCAGGGCAGGTAAGCACTATTAAAAAAAAAAACCCAAAAACCTGAGGGGCACCTGGGTGGCTCAGTCAGTTAAGCGTCCGACTTCAGCTTGGGTCATGATCTCACGGTTCGTGGGTTTGAACCCCGTGTTGGGCTCCATGCTGACAGCTCAGTGCCTGGAACCTGCTTCAGATTCTGTGTCTCTCGCTCTCTCTGCCTCTCCCCTGCTCCTGCTCTGTCTCTGTCTCTCAAAAATAAATAGATGTTTAAAAAATTTAAAAAGAGAACAACTGAAAGAGATCTTACTTACTAATTACATTATAATAGATTTTTCCATTCCCCAACTCGAACATTTTTATAGCAGGGAACTGCTTTTTTTTTTTTTTAAAACCCCAAATTATGTGCACAATTCAATGAGTTTTAACAAATGTATATACAACAGTGTAACTACCACCACAGTTGGAAGCTGCTTTTAAATTTCTCTTGAGATCACAGAGTGGCAGATGAGACAGATCATGGGTAAGTCCTTGGGGATGGTGGGTGACTGCACATAACCTTTTAGGACAGAATGTCACCAGCTGCCCTTCAAACAGTCAACCTGACTAGTCTGCATTCAGTTGCCATCAGGAAGACTTCTGGTGTTTACCTACATGGTAACTAAAACCAAGGGGAAAAAAAATCATCATTTTTGGTGACAGTACCAAAGAATAAAAAATTAAGGAACTGTGCTTATAATAGGCTTCTATTTTGGGCCTTGGGCAGGTTCTTTTTGCCTTTAAGTTTAATGGGGCCTGCCACTCTACTGCTAAGATCTGTCAAGAGAACAAAGCAGAAACATTAAAAGGGAAAAATCAATGACAAGCCAAATTTTGACCCACTCTTCTCTCCAATCCGATCTATGCCAGGTTTTCCCGGATAAGGCTGTGCTGTTCAATATGATGGCAACAGCCACATGTGGCTACTTATATTTAAATGAATTAAAATTAAGTAAAATTTAAAAATCTGTTTCTCAGTTACACTGGCCATATATCAAGTGCTCAACAGCCACAGCGCCTGGTGGCTACTGTCCCAAACAGATTTAGAACGCATCCAGCATTGCAAAAAGTGCTATGGGACGGCACCAAGAGACCTATCAACAGCCCTTGAGCCTGCCAGCTACATTTGCGAATCAAGACAACATATATAATTCTGATGAAAAAGACGCGCAAAGTTAAAAGCTCAAATTGTGATTCAAAAAGAACACGATTCCAATTTAGAATAGGCTCTCTCTTAACCTGATTTCAAACCTGGATATCTTTTACATTTCTCGAACAGTTAAAAAGATAATCTGGCCCCATTTAATTCTGTCTGGACTTAAAACTGAAGAAAAACACAATAAATTCCATTAGTAAAGCAGTCATCAAACTCATCTACTTGAAGGAGACCCAAGGAACAGAGGACAAATGAAATCGGCTTCGACCGACTGTCAGATGAATCTTTCAATCTGAAACTGGGACCCATGGCCTGTGTGACTGAATCCTGCTCTGGGAGGCACGTCTGCTGAAACAAGCAATCGACAGGAGACACCGCTCCGGCTGTGCGGGCGTGCTCCCTGGCAGTTTTTACCAGCCAATGACTTTGTTGGCGACCTCGATACATTTTGCAGGACAGGCTCAGTGACTGTAACGCTCTTCAGACATTGGTGACTCACCTCTAAATCCGTTCCTGCCAGAGTTGCGCCTCGGAGGTTACAGTTCTTCAACTTCGCATTTTTTAAGGTAGCAACTCTCAGGTTAATTCCTGTCATTTGACTTCCTTCCATATCCACACCTTTCAGATTAGCACCTATGGTGAATATATTTTGATAGCAGTTGAACTTCAAAATATTTATAGTCCTCTCCCTTCAAAAAACCGCAGGTTTAGTTTACTTAATGGAGGTGAATGACAGGCTCTTTAACTTTTGGAAAGGACTCCGTGAACCATAAATCTCAGTCTCTCAACCAACTTACACATATAAAGCGTTCATTGTTAACAATCTGTTTGCTTGTTCTATGAATTAAGAATGTTTTAGTCTATATTTTTGAGGGAAGAATTCAATTCGGTCTTAAGATAATTAGCACTTTTATAATATGCTTCTGTAAGTTTATGATAAGGAAGGTAAGTCCCCTGTATTCTAAACATACAGATAAATGAAGTGACCAGTTCACTCACACAACAGAGGAATAAGAAATTCGTAAACAAAACATTAATCTAAAAATGACAGAAACTGCCTAGCTTTGTGCAAATTCATTTTAGTCACTGTAAGCGTATACTGTTTAATTTCAAAGTTCGAGATGTTGACATTTAATTCTCCAACTGAAGCCTTATTCAATAGTAGAGGCTGGATTTCCCCTAACTTCTTGCCTAGCACATGACTGAGACCAAGTATGATGGCAGAAGAAATCTACCTCCCCATAGTGGTCATGATTTTTCCGTAACAATTATTTTGTTGGGCTTTTTACTTTGTGATATGTTCTCACCTTAGAAAATGTAATTATAGATAGAATCTCACCTTCTAAATTGGCTTTAAGACCAGAAGGATCTTCAAAATTACACAGTTTCAGGGATGCCCCTTCTGCATTAGAACAGAGCATCTTGACTCCCTGGAGATTTGCACACTGGCAAGAAAAAGAGAAAAGTCCACGTTTTAACATTCAGAATTTTGTGTGGAAAAGAAAAAAATGGGCTCAAACAATAAAAGAAAAAAATAGAGAAGGGGAGGAAGCTCAATTCCATACACTCACAATCAATTATTTTCTGTTTATAATGAAGACTTTTCTAACTGGAATCAACCAAGAGCTGAGAACCACTTTGAAGAAACAGTTCTTTTGAAAGAACCATTTTCAAAGAAACAACAACCTAATTAACAACAGCATGTCCATTTTACACAGATAATGGTTTAGATAAAAAAAAATTGGGGGGTTAGGGGCACCTGGGTGGCTCAGCTGGTTGAGTGACTGACTTCGGCTCAGCTCATGATCTCCTGGTCTGGCCCATGGGTTTGAACCCCACCGTTGGGCTCTGTATTGACAGCTCAGAGCCTGGAGATGGCTTCACATTCTGTCTCCCTCTCTCTCTGTCCCTCCCCCGTTTACGCTCGGTCTCTCTCTTTCAAAACTAAATAAACATTAAAAAAATTTATTTAAAAAGTTGGGGGGTTAGAACTGTAACATCCCTATTTCTATGTTTATAAACAGTCCTGGGTAGGACACTATGAGAGCTAAGATGTATGGGTAAGGAACACATAATCTTATCAGGAGTAGGGATTTCTCTTCTTTCTTACTGCAGGAATCAATAAAATTCTTGATGTTCAATCATGCTATTACTACCTTCATTTCATAGGTCAGAATACTAAGGCCAGCAGTTAAAGGTATCATCTAGCTACAAAACCCTACAAATTGTTTGTCAGATCTTCATGTACCAATCACTGCTACACAACATTGTCAACCTTGAACGCCCAAATTATAGCACAAAATACAAAGAGTAAAAAACTAGAAAATATATGTTAGAATTTTAAATTATGTTAATTTACCTCTGAGGATTCAGTGCCATCAGATCTGAACTCCAACAACTAGCAGATAAGGCAGGAAGCCATAAAGTTGACATTAACATTAGGACTTCCCACACTATGACCATCAAAGTAGATGATGAATGTAAAAGTGTCTTAAAAATTGTAGGGCACTATATAAATGATAATTGTAGTTGTCATTATAACTACAACAGTCAAGAATCTAAAAATCCTAAGGCTGATCACGTTACCTTATTGCCACACCTAATAGGAAAAATCCTGTTTTATGAGTGCAATTCCATTCACCATACCGTCAATTCTGCTGAAAGGGAGAGAAGCTGCAGATCATTTCAGATCACAGAAAGCTGACAAACGCACACGCATTCCCACGTCTGCCTCTGCAGAGGTAGTACAGGTGCTACGGCACACAGGCAATACAGAAGCTCAGCCTGAGAGGTAAGAAAATGAGGATGCAGAGGGACCAAAATAACTAAAAGATGACGGTGTTTTAAATACACAGAAACATTAATAAGACAGGAAGCTGATAATATAAAAATAAACGTCTCTGGTTCTCCGTGCCGTGCACCCAGGTGAAACAGACTGTAGCTATTATCTAAGTTCCCAAAGCAACAACCCAGGGAAAGCACCCTGCGAGTAGGTAGGTGTGACTGTAGCCCCGGCAAACAGCCTGCGGGCAGGTGGCTCGGCTGACCCAACTACAAGCCCAAGGTGGCCCCAGACCAGCCCTTGACAGCACAGGGACCAAAACCCTGCCCACAACAGGCAAATGGGGCCATTGCAGCTGACTGAAAGCTAAAGCAGCTCAGCCACGATAGAAGGGCCCACGCAACGCACACGGGAGACACCTATGCCTGAACTGCCTGGTTCTGGGGAAAGCAAGGGACATGGAACTACAGGGCACTACAGGACCTCTTCTTCATAAGGCCATTACTTTTAAGAGCAGGAGACATAGCTGACTTTCCTAATACGCAGAAACAGACACAGTTACACAAAATGAGGAAACAGGAATATATCCCAAATGAAAGAGGAAGACAAAATCAAAGCAAAAGAACTAAATGAAATGGCGATAAGCTATATGCCTGATAGATAATTCAAAGTAATGGTCATAAAGATACTGGATTTGAGAAGGGTGGAGGATCTCAGTGAGACCCTTAACAGATGGGAAATATAAAAAAGAACCAATCAGAGATGAAGAACTTAAGTGAAATTAAAACTACACTAGAGGGAATAGATAGTAGACTAGAGGAAGCAGAAGAATGGATCAGTGAGCTGGAGGACAGAATAATGGAAAGCACCCAAGATGAACAGCAAAAAGAAAAAACTCAGTGACATCAAGTGTAGTAACATATGCATTACAGGGATCTCAGAAACAGAAGAGAAAGAAAAGGGGCAGAAATAATAGCTGAAAACTTACCGAATCTGGGGAAGGAAACAAATCCAGATCCAGGAGGAAAAGAGACCTCAATGGAATCAACTTAAGGAGGTCCACACCAAGAGACATAGTAATTAAAATGGCAAAAAGCAGTGATAAAGAGAGAAATTAAAAGCAGCAAGAGAAAAGAAAACAGTTACATACAAGGGAAATCCCATACGGCAATATGCTGATTTTTCAGCAGAAACTGCAGGAATGAAGAGAGTGTAGGACACGAAAGGAAAAAAACCTGAGATCAGTTATACTCTACCCAGCAAGGCTACCATTCATAATAGAAAGAGAGGTAAAGCATTTCCCAAAACAAAAGATGAAGCAATTCATCGCCACTAAACCAGTCTTACAAGAAATGTTAAAGGCGATTTTTTGAGTGGAAAGAAAAGGACATAATCAGGAGTAAGAAAATTAGGAATGGAGAACATTTCACAGGTAAATGGAAATATAATAAAAGTAGTAAATGAATCACTTATAAAACCAGGAGGGAGGTTACAGCACAAAAACAATAAAGTCAATTATACCTATAAAAATAAGTCAAGGGATTCACAAAATAAAAGGATGTAAAGGATGACACTATATACATAAAATGTGTTGGGAGGGGAGTAAAAATTTAGTCCACCTAGAATGGGTTTAACCTTAAGCAACTAAGGGCACTTGGGTGCCTCGGTTGAGCGTCCGACTTCAGCTCATGTCATGACCTCGCATTCGTGGGTTGGAGCCCGAGTTGGGCTCTGTGCTGACAGCTCAGAACCTGGAGCCTGTTTCATATCTGTCTCCCTCTCTCTCTGCTCCTCCTCTGCTCATGTTCTCAAAAAAAAACAAAACAAAACAAAAAACTTAAGCAACCATCAACTTTATACAGATACAGAGATGTTATATATGAACCTAACGGTAACCACAAATCAAAAACCCATAACAGATATGCAAAAAACAAAGAGAAAGGAATCCAAGCAAAATCACTAAAGGAAGCCATCAAACCACAAGGAAAGATAGGAAGAGAAGAAAGGACCACAGAACTACCCAAATAACTGTAAAACCAGTTAACAAAACGGCAAGAAGTACATCCGTATCAATAATGACTTTGTTTTTTTTTTCTAGTAAGACTAAATTTATTCAATACCCTAGTAAAAGTTTTGATTATAAGTATCCAACAGTATAAAAAGTACAAAAAAGATTTGTAGATTTCTAATATATTAATACAAAGTGCATGACTACATACAGTACATCCTACAGGCAAAGAGGTGGAAGGGGAAAAAGAAGGCTGTGGTTGAGGTCTAGTAATAAATAAATAAATACAGAAGTAGAGACGATCCATATTATAGTATATTCTACCACCAATACTGTAGCCAAAATGTACAAAAAAAAAAAAAAAGAAAAAAACCATTTCAAAACAACGGGAGGAAGATGATAATGGCTGGGACTCTTGTAATTCACCTCAGAGGCTGTGGGAGAGCCAACCCAACTCACGGTGTAATCTGTGCACACGGTGGCTTGTAGTTTTTGCCATAAGGAAGAAATATAAAATTTTAAGTTTAGATTAAGAATTATAAAACTATATGGTGCCCGTAAAAAGTGGCTCACTCCTTACTGTTATTTATACTATCTAATTTTTAAAATCCAGCTTTAAAAATAAGCACTGAGTCATGTTATTATAAGGTAGGCAAATGATCCTCCCTAATTATGAGAAGTCTGAACCGGTGATAGGTTATTCCTGAACATTTAAAAAAGAGGCAATGACAGTACTTTGGTTTGGGTTCAAGTAAAAAGGCTTCAAATGAAGATTTTGGAATCGAACAGCTCCGTGTTCAGGATGCATCATCTAACATCTCAATGTTCACAAAGCCTGACTAAAAGAAGTCAAACCTAAACCAGCCCACTCAGCATTAACACACACCTCTTTTCTTTTAGAATTTTACTTTAATATAGAGTGGAAAACAAACAAACAAACAAAAAAACCCCAAACCCTAATAGGTTAAAACCAGTCAAACAACCACTCTACACAGACAAAACCTTCACAAAGGTCAACTGAAGTAATCCAGAGCTAAAACTGAAGTGCGCAGATTTTCAATGAAGTCACCAGTCATGTAACACAAACAAAAGTCGATTATTTACACACTAGGCAAGCCCTCTAAGAGATGTGCCCCAAGAAGCATTAACCTTTGTTTTTTTTGTGTGTGTGCCATCCTGAAGACTTGTACATTTTTAAAGATAATTTAACATTTTTAATAGAATGTGATCTCTACCATGCGGTAATGCTTTGGTTCTCTTCATTTAGGATTGCTCATCCTAAAACTTGACATTTCCCCAGAGGAGCTTTGATTCTGCTTTAGAAGTTTCAATATAGACTAAAATCTTTATCAACAATGAATATGGAGGGAGGTGACAGAGGATGCAACATACACACTCAAGTTACCTCTCTGTATGTTTAGAAACTACTCCTTCAGAAGGCATTTGCACCAGAGAGCTTAGTCTGTCCTGCTTAATATTCAGTAGTACAGGTTTGAATCATCAGAACCTTGGCAAGACCTTAAATTATGAACAACTACCTCTTGGGGCAAGTCCACGTGACTGAGTTATGACAAATTTATTATCATGGAGGAAAACAAGGACAGCCAGCCATCTTAAAAATGCCCCAACCACTGCTTCTCAATATAGAAAGACTAAAACTACATACGTTTATCATACAACAAATCCCATCTCTGTCCCCTGAAATTCCCCTAGATTCATTCATTAGAAGGGGATAAAAAAAAAAAAAAAAAAAAAAGACTTAAAGAGCACTTTACAGCAGCATTCAGCTTTCCTACGAAATACTCAGCATCTTAAATATTATGTACACTTTTTTTCTTTTAGTAAGCTAGACACTGGCTTCAGAGTTTGTGGAACTGGAGGAGAAATAACAACCCATTCAAAACTATTCTAGAAAGTGTCTTTTGGCAGAATAGCAGGTATCCAAGTTAAAAATAGGAGGGTTTTGTTGCTTTGTTTTCTTTCCAAAATTTAAATCGTTTTTTTGTTCCCCTTCTACCTAAACCTCAGTCACCACTCCTGAGTGGAGATGGGCAGAGGCTCTGGCCCCTGCTCCTCCGGCTTCTCAGCAGCTGCTTTCTTATTGCTGCAGCAAGGCTTGAATAGATGTGTGTCAATGAGGACTTCTCCAAAACGGCCTTTATAGATAATCCCACAACATATTTTCTGTCTTTTCCAGTACGTGAGGTCTAAAAAGGAAAAAACTGGCGTTCTGTTAGAGCCAGAAGCCATCTCTGTATCTGAGCCATCATCTGACTGGTTACTATAACAAGGAGACTGAGCTGGGGAGGCACTTGAGGTGGTACTGTGAGCATCAGAATTGTGACGTTTGAATTCCTTCTGTAGTTTACTGATCTGGTTGCTTTTTATCCTGTTTCCAGATAAAGTTTTCACTTTCTTTGGTTTCAATGTTGTCTTCAGACTGGGTCCTGCCCTTGCATCTACCACATGATTCCAGGTTTTTTTTGATCCTGCTGGCAATTTCTTCCATCTTTTCACAAGCAGGACACAGGCATTACAGATGTCTCCTGAACGAGTCTCATGCAACCCAAAACAGCTCTGGAAGTCCTTTTCATAGCGTTTACTGTCAGTGAATCGAGAACTGGAGGACTTAGCTCTGCAAATACAGCAGCCCTCTATACTTCGGTACATCTTTGGCTTGTGAAAACCAAACATCTTTTCTTCTGGGCAATAGTCTTCCAAAATCAGCCATTCCACGCACAATAATGTTCCTGAGGTCTGGAGTGCACGCCAAGCCAGCCCCCTCCCCCCCCACTTCTAATCGCTCCCTCCTCCTCAACTGCCTTGTCTAGAAAGCTCAATAATGACTTTGAATGTAAATGTACTAAATGCTCCCATCAAAAGATACTGACTGACTGATAAAAAAGCAAGAACCACCTATGTGCCGCCTACAAGAGACTCATTTCAGACCTAATGACACATATAGATTAAAAGTCCTAAGGTAATTATAAGTACGGCTCTGTCCTCAAACCTGACCCTTATGGAATCTCACACAAAAAAACCAAATTTATAAGAAATTCAGTGAAGTTTTCCATCTTCAACCACAGAAAGCATGTCATTCACCCTCCAACTCATCAAATGGTACAAGCAGGTCACCAATAGTCACCAACATGGAGGGTTCAGAACTCAGCTGCTTAGTAAACCAGCTGTTCAGAGTTTTGCTACCTTAACTGTATCAAGGGGCATAGGGCTTTGATGAAAGCAGTTATTACCATGATTTCTGATGTATGATAATGGTATTAAGATTATATTTTTTAAATGGTCTTTAAGGGATAAACAAAATATTTACAGGTGAAATAGTGAGTTACTTCAAAATAATCTATAAAGAGGTATAGACAAGATTGTTTATATGTCGATGATACCTTCTGAAGTTACATCTGAGTTAATAGATGTAACAAGGAGGATTCATTATAGTATTCTGTTTTTGTATATGCTTGACATTTTGCACATGAAAATCATTAAAAAAAGAAATAAGGAAAAGAAAACGCATGTTGTAGAGTCTGTCTAGCTCCAGCTGTGCTAACACATTAGCCTCTTTGGGCCCAGGCAAGTCTCTAGGTTTCAGTTTCTCAGTCCAACAACAGGGTCATACGTGATGACCATCAAGGTCCCTGTCAGCTCTCACCATTCTAAGTCTTGAATATGCAACAGATATGTAATAGCTGAGTTATTACATCAGCTTCTATGCAGCATGCTGAAGTCACTGATGGCAAAAAGAGTGTGCAGAAGAAACATTCTTAAAGCAGGCTGACAGAATAACGTGGCACAGACATGTTCTGCTCAACAGAGATAGCAGCTGAGATCACCCTGGTTGACAGCAGAATCACATGGTTCCTATGGAAAGGTCTCAGCCCGTGAAGGATAAATGGGGTGAGAAATTAAGAAAGAGTAGTGGAGGGGTACCTGGGTGGCTCAGTCAGTTAAGCGTCCGACTTTGGCTCAGGTCATGATCTCGCGGTTTGTGGGTTCAAGCCCCGCATTGGGCGCTGTGCTGACAGCTCGGAGCCTGGAATCTGCTTTGGATTCTGTGTCTCCCTCTTTCTCCGCCCCTCCCCCGCTCACACTGTCTCTCTCGCTCTCTCAAAAATAAACAAACATTTTTAAAAAATAGTGGAGGGGCACCTGGGTGGCCCAGTCGGCTGAGTGTCCATCTTCGGCTCAGGTCATGATCTCACGGTTCGTGAGTTCGAGCCCCACGTTGGTCTCTGTGCTGACAGCTCAGAGCCTGGAGCCTGCTTCAGATTCTGTGTCCCCCTCTCTCTCCGCCCCACCCCTGCTTGTGCTCTGTCTCTGTCTTTCAAAAATGAATAAATGTTAAAAAAAAAAAAAAAACTTAAAAAAAGAAAGTGGAGCCATTAGGTGTATCAGCAGACTGCTTAGCACACATCATGTTTGGTAGATATGATGGCTATTCATTAGCATTCATCTTCAAATGCCAAGGACAATTAGCAATTAGTTTTGACTTCACAGCCTATATACCCTGGGCAATGAATGACTCTTCAACATGAGCCACTTCTAACGTTAGTAATTAAATTTACAATTCTATAGCACTTCAGTTTATCAACTGTACCGGATGGATAGAACAAGTATTTACAGTGAAGAAAATTATGGTGCAGGTTCAGAGTTAGCATTACTATAATCAAACAGAACTCAAAACCAGCTCTACTGAATGACCCAGACTGTCTTTTTATTTTTGTTTGTTTTATCCTTAACAAAAGCCAAACAAGTGATCTCTCATCATTTCACTATTTAAAGACTAGGTCCTTCAGAGCGCCTGGGTGACTCAGTCAGTTAAGCTTTCTACTCTTGATTTCGGCTCAGGGCGTGATTTCACGATCATGAGATCAAGCCCCGTGTCTGCTGGGCATGGAGCCTGCTTAAGATTCTCTCTCTGCCTCTCCCCCATGCGTGCATACACACGCTCTCTCTCTCTCTCTCTCTCAAAATAAGCAAACATTAAAAAATAATAATAAGGACTAGGTCCTTCAAACTTTTTTCTTTGTGCTGTTAGTCTTTCACTCATTTTGCTAGCAATGTGGTCCTTCCTCATAAGATGGAACAATGGAAATGTATATTGACAGATTTTGTTATAGATCTGCTATTATAAACTTCATGGAAAAATAGGTTGCAAGTAAGGAATACAACTAAAATTATAAAATTCAATAAACATCTATTCAATGACTACTTAAAGCAATGTACTATATTAGGTGTTGTTAATTCAAAAGACATGTAGACATGGGCCTTGGTATTAAGGAACCTGAAGTTGTTAGAAGTGAGTACATTTCACTGCTGGTTCTGCATGTATCCTCTAACCCCAAATTAAAATAGGTAATTTTTAGAGAAACACATGCATATACATATGTACAGACACACATACACCTATACACCTACATACACATTTGACCCTTGAACAACATGGGTTTGAACTGCATGGGTCCACTTATATGCGGATACTTTATTTTTATGTTTTTAAAGTTTATTTATTTATTGAGAGAAAGCGTGTGCATGTGTGCGGGTGAGTAGGGGAGGGGCAGAGAGAGGGAGAGAGAATCCCAAGCGGTTCCGTGCTCTCAGCACAGAGCCTGACGCAGCATTTGATCTCACCAACTGTGAGCTCATGACCTGAGCAGAAATAGAGTCAGATGGTTAACTCACTGAGCCATACAGGCGCCCCATATGTAGATTTTTAAAAATCAGTACAGTACAGGACTGTTAATGTATCTTCTCTTCCTGATGATTTTCTTACCCATTTTCTTTTCTCTTACTTTATTGTAAGAATACAGTATATAATACATATAACATACAAAATATGTGCTAATCGACTGTTTATGTTATCAGTAAGGCTTCTGGTCAACAGCAGTTAGCAGTGACATTTTGGGGGAGTAAAATTATATGCGGATTTTCGACTGCACAGAGGTCAGTGCCCCTAAATCCCGTGGTGCAAAGGTCAAGTGTATATACATACATATATGTAAACACACACACACACACACACACACACCACACACGTATGTAGATAAAGAGAGGAGAGCCACGGAGATGCTAACTTACACAGACTGGCACCCCTCATGTTTATTTCAAAATATCTCTGCCAAATACCTCTGGAGCAATTTTTTTTCCCCATTCCACAAATGCAGTTGAATAGAAGATTTCAAAAGTCCTTTCCAGCTTTGCCCTACTAATTTCACTGAAAATAGAAGTCCTGATAAAGTATACTATATTGAGGAGATCAAGATCTAATTTCCAGATTTAATTTCTTATTAGTTGCTAACTCTTTCAGATCCTCACTTATTGAAGGATATCAAAGTTGCAAAACCAACACATTTCACTTTCAGGGTCTTGGGTTTTATCATCCGTTTTCAAGTAAAATCTCTAGTAAGAGAGAGAGATCATTTCTGCTCTTTAAGACTGTTCAACAGACTAAACATTTAATTTTCTCTTGTAACTAAAGAGGATTCTTACGTCAAGCACTGATCCGGAGAGATCAGCTCGTTCAAGATTTGCACAGCAGAGATTAGCATGTGCAAGATTGCAGCGGCTTAAATTGGCCATTTTGAAGTTAATGTATCGAAGGTCCAAACGGGAAAGATCAGCACCACTGAAGTTTAAACCCTAAAATTAAAAAACACAAATTGTCACAAAATTTAAACCATCTGCTATATCACATTTAATTACTATAGCTAACCATCAAGTTTTTTAGAAGCAATTGGCAGTTCAGTCATTTGGAGTTTACAAGAATACATGATCAGATGGAACTTAGATATAACATGAGTGTCCTTAATGGGTTCTTAGTAAAAGAGACTCTAAATGTAATATTAGAATGCAGCCTAGGTATACCTCATTTATGTGCAGAAATTTCTAAGGAGTGATTTGTCGGCCATGTACATGTTGTAGGTATTATTTATATAGGTCTTATAAGTATTCAATAATTCAAGGTAGTTTTAATTTTTTTTTTAGTATTTATTTTTGAGAGAGACAGAGCGTGAGCGGGGGAGGGACAGAGAGAGAGAGAGAGAGAGAGAGAGAGAGAGAGAGACACAGAATCTGAAGCAGAGTCCAGACTCCGAGCTGTCAGCACAGACCCCAACGCGGGACTTGAACTCATGATCTGCACAATCATGACCTGAGCCGAAGCTGGACACTCAACTGCCTGAGCTACCCAGGCAACCCCAAGGTAGTAGTATTCTTAAAATGTAAGTATTGTGGTTTTTAAAACCTTTAGTGCTATAATACATAAGAAGTATCTGCCATTGCCTGGCCATACATAACTGTACAAAAAAATTGACTCTGTGTTTTAATAGCTGCAATTTCTATGCCCTACTCAAAAACTGCTACGTGAGGCATATTAGATAATAAAAAATGCTATTACACCTCTTTTTTTGCTAACCATTTTGGGATTAAATCAATGTTATAACCCATAATTAAATTCTATCTTGCATGAAATAGGAACATAAGGCAAAAAAAAAAAAAAAAAAAAAAAAAAATCCTAGAAGAATGTAAAACTTTACTTACGGCTTTGCTGACACCAATAACTCATGTAAAAGTCTGCTTTAATTACCTGGCAACGCAATTCTGATTTGGTTGGAGTGGCTAGAAGAAATCGAACAAATTCCTTTCTTGATATTGGCGAATGATCCTCTGGTGGTTGAGAATTCTTGAAAAAGATATTAAGAAGTCAGTGGAGTATTTTGGGAGACAGCTACAATAAATGTAATACTGGCTAATGTAAAAAGAGCTTTACCTTTATTGCCACTTCCAGGTGTTCAATCAATGAGTCAATACCAAAAAATCTGGCTTCTTCCAACACACCTATCACAATAAAATCGATTTGACTTTTAATAGAAAATTATTCATTTCAGTATTTATGGAATTATTTGTTAAATCCTCACAATACAAGTGAAATTCAACAAGTAGGTTATCAATCAGAAAAGTAACTAATGTTTAGAACATGCATAAAGAGGGGTGCCTGGGTGGCTCAGTCGATTGAGCGTCCGACTTCGGCTCAGGTCATGATCTCACGGTCCGTGAGTTCGAGCCCTGCATCGGGCTCTGTGCTGACAACTCAGAGCCTGGAGCCTGTTTCAGATTCTGTGTCTCCCGCTCTTTCTGCCCCTCCCCTGTTCATGCTCTGTCTCTCTCTGTCTCAAAAATAAATAAACGTTAAAAAAAAAATTAAAAAAATTTAAAAAAAGAACATGCATAAAGGATATTTTAAAAATATTTGTGAAACAAAGTTTTTCTAAATAGTTTACATTCAGCCAAAGAAAGACATAGAAAACTAATGAATTAGAATGAAAGCCTTCTAGATTTCAAAATTTTCTGAAAATCACTTAAAAAATTTTTTCTTAAGTGTTTGTATTTATTTTTGAGAGGGAGAACGAGTGGGAGAGGGGCAGAGAGAGAGAGGGGGAAACACGGAATCTGAAGCAGGCTCCAGGCTCTGAGCTGTCAGCACGGAGCCCGATACGGGGCTCAAACTTATGAGCCGTGAGATCATGACCTGAGCCGAAGATGGACGCTCAACCGACTGAGCCACCCAGGCGCCCCGAAAATCACTTTAAGTAGGCTACAAGCAAAAACTCCTACTATCTCAAGTTCCTAAAATAATTGCTACAGATTTGATTGTGAACCTAATAATAAGTGATTAGTTCACCTAATCGAACATTTCACTGACTTCTTCAATGGAGCAGATCTGAATAAGTTTGTCACAAATATCTTTTACTTAATCAGAAAAATGTAGAAATGAATAAAACTAAATTAGTTTCAACATAAAAGTCAAAAGAATGATTCAGAAACCACTCACAGAAGAGAATCAATTTTTAAAAAAAAGATTTTTTTGGGGGGCGCCTGGGTGGCTCAGTCGGTTGAGTGTCCGACTTCAGCTCAGGTCACGATCTCACGGTCCGTGAGTTCGAGCCCCGCGTCGGGGTCTGGGCTGATGGCCCAGAGCCTGGAGCCCGCTTCCGATTCTGTGTCTCCCTCTCTCTCTGCTCCTCCCCCGTTCATGCTCTGTCTCTGTCTCAAAAATAAATAAACGTTAAAATAAAAAAAATAAAAAAAAAAAAAAAAAGATTTTTTTTTTTTTTTAAATGTTTTATTTGTTTTTCAGAGACAGAGAGAGACAGCATGAGCGGGGGAGGGGCAGAGAGAGAGGGAGACAGAATCCGAAGCAGGCTCCAGGGTCTGAGCTGTCAGCACAGAGTCCGACGCGGGGTTCGAACCCACGAGGGCCGTGAGATCATGACCTGAGCTGAAGTCGGACGCTCAACCAACTGAGCCACCCAGGAGCCCCTTAAAAAATGATTTCTAAATGACAGAAGAGATTGTATCATTCACTTTCCTTAACTTGGTTAAAAAAAAATCTGCACATTCTCTAGGTGACTTATTATGTAATCTGTATGTTCTTACATCTGTTAAACGTCTCCATCAGAGTATTTGGGAATAAATTTGGAATCCATTTTCCTTCAAATGACCTCAGTCATTCAGTTAGCTGGGTCTACTTGTTAAAAAAAATTACTAAGGACTCAGAAATTACAAAGAAAATAAGAGACATAATCTCTCCCTTGAAACAGTTGCAAGCTAATAAGGCTAACTATGTAGATATGGAAAACCACAGCAGTTATCTGGGAAGATTACAATCTCCTCAGGAAAGGCCCAATTCCACCTCTGATATTCCAGTCGCAAAACAAAGGTCATCTGATGAACAGCACACTACTCAGGCTGTGGCTCTGGCACAACACTTTCTGGTCCACCCCAGAGGGGCTTCCTCTCTGGATCCCTCATGAAGGGGCAGCAACATATCCTAACTGTCCCTGGTAGAAACCCACCACAGAAAGGGTTCTCGTGGGCCTCGCTCTCGGTGTGCCAAGATCTTCTGAGTCAGTCAGAAACCTACCCCTCCCACTTCCGCCAAGGGATGCGGTAAAGATTTTTTTCTACTTCTAGGTTCAGAAGCAAACCTTAAAAACTTCCGGAAAAGCCTTATAAATGCAAGAGGCATCTATGGGGGACAGTTGAGAAAAGGAAGGAATATTTAGCACATTTTCTTTTTCTTTTTTTTTAAATTTTTTTTTTTTAACGTTTTATTTATTTTTGAGACAGGGAGAGACAGAGCATGAACAGGGGAGGGTCAGAGAGAGGGAGACACAGAATCTGAAACAGGCTCCAGGCTCTGAGCTGTCAGCACAGAGCCCGACGCGGGGCTCGAACTCACGGACCGCGAGATCATGACCTGAGCCGAAGTCGGCCGCTTAACCGACTGAGCCACCCAGGCGCCCCTTTAGCACATTTTCTATCAGCACCAGGAAGAATCAGATTTGAATCCCAGCTCTGCCACTTACTACCTTTTTGGTCTTAGAGAAGCTACTTACCCTTTCTCTTAAAGTTCCCATTCACATTTGTGAAATGGGGGTATTATTACTTTACTCACAAAGCTGACAGATGTATTAAAAGAGATAGGCATATATATTATCTGGTATAATGCCTGGCACCTTGTAGGTTCTCGATAAATGATCGCCATGATCATTATTACATTGTATGTTTTCTGACATTTAAGACCATTCTCCTTTTATCATATCAAACGGGAGTTCAGAAAATTCATGTCAACTTCAGGGAAATAAATATTGAAATGCCAGAAAAGTTCTCAAGTTAGAGAATACCTAAAGTGAGATTTAGCAATGAGGTAGGGAACGATGACTTAAATCAGAAAAAGAAGGTTTTGAAGACAAATGCAAACAGAAAAGGAAGACGTGATTCACTGGAAAAACTGAAGGTCATTAAAGGCAGAAAACAAAAGAAATAATGAAAGTAAGCAACAAATATATTCACTGATGAAAGCACAAATTAGGAAGAGCAAGATAAGGTCATTTAAGTCAACAGAGGGGAGAGAAATAAGTCAGTGTCAATGATTATAAAGCATATAACTACTTGGGGGCAACTTGTAGCTGAGTTTGGATGGACTTTGTACTAATCAGAAGTAATGTTCTATAAAATGAATCCAGTATAGACCTCTGCTTGCTGAACAACTGCATAAATAAGAGCCTTTCCAGCAAGAGACTTGAAAAAGGAGCCAAGCATAGCTTGTCAATAGCCTGTATCGCTGAAGTCTGAGATAGCATGGATGTATATTTCTGACGTTATTTCCTAGGCGGGGAGGATATGAAATGCTATCAGTGATAGCATAGAGAAAAATTAAACTGGGAAGCATCAAAGAGCCCACAGGATATCCTCAGTGAGATTTAAATGTCCCCAGGAGAAAAAAGTGGCCACTAGAGTATAAGCAGCAGAGTGATCTAGCTGCTGAAAAGCAAAGGACTGTATGAGAGGGTACTATTGCTTATTGTTCTAATGATAATTTCTGCAGAATGACTAAGGTAAAAAAATAGGTTATACATGGTTTTAAGCAACAGTTGGTAGAAGGTAAAAAATAAATAAAAAAGCAACAAGAACTTGTTATGAATAGGTATGGAGCCAGATGAAGGGTCACATAAGGTCACTTTTTGCAATGGGTAAGCCTTAAAGGCAGTATAAAATTTAATACAGCAATAATAAAAGTTATTGTATCTATTGTTCTACAGAGATTGTAAGCTAGCTCCGCCCAGGCTGATTCTGATGGTACTATTTTCAAGATCAGATTCCACATAAAGTTTTAGATTTCCAGCTTTTCTTTAAAAATCAAGGCTCTGACACCCTAGGTCCACACACCCACATGGCAACAATCTGTAGAAGCTGAGAGAGAATGCGCACTCAAGATCACCATGCTCTCCACCAAGTCAGACCAAATTGAGCCACTTCGAGGCCCATCAGTTTTGAATACGCATCTACTGCTTTATAAGAGCTTTGGTCTATATCATCTCCATGGTGTGAATATCCTGTGATGTAGTCAGAGACAAGTAGATTCTTAATACTCAGTTTTCAAAGCACACTCAGACTTTCCCCAAGTTAAGCTTGGGGAACTGAGTTGTAAGTCGTAGTACTGAGTTTCTAATCCATTCTTATGATTCTGAAGTGGAATTTCCCCTTTTGACGACTCTACATCTCAGTATAATGGGAAGGTCCATAACTTGAAGTCAAGTCACAGTCCCAGTTCAATTAAAAGCAACAAAATCTTTTAGAGTCCCTTGTGATAAAATCTAAATCTATTTAGAATCTAAAATCAGAATTTATGGGTTGTCTAAACATATACCCATAGACACAGAGGCTATCTGTGCCTGTTTCTATATCTATATACACTCATATACGTATAAATAATTTAGTTTTTTTTTTTTTTTTTTTTTTAAATTTTTTTTTTCAACGTTTTTTATTTATTTTTGGGACAGAGAGAGACAGAGCATGAACGGGGGAGGGGCAGAGAGAGAGGGAGACACAGAATCGGAAACAGGCTCCAGGCTCCGAGCCATCAGCCCAGAGCCTGACGCGGGGCTCGAACTCATGGACCACGAGATCGTGACCTGGCTGAAGTCGGACGCTTAACCGACTGCGCCACCCAGGCGCCCCAATAATTTAGTTTTAAAAGTGGAAAAGATATACTTCTACTTTATGAAAATATACTATAGTACTAAACAAGTGAAAACAAATTAAATATCCTAAACTTACAAAAATGTGAGGAATCATACTAAAAACTCACCCAATAAATTAATGCCATCATTTACAATGAGCTGTCCGTGACGCAAGTAGTTCAAAATGGGTTCAAAGTACTCGGGACTCCGGTCAATTAAGAAAGCTCCTCTATGATCCTGCTTATTTCCCCAGACACCTGTGTCACCATTTCAGCGAAGAAAACCCCCCATAAACAAGAAACAAAGTTAGAAATTTATGAAGAAAAATTACATTACATACTAGTAAGTTTTTACCCCCGTAAAAAGTATTGATACCATTAAAAAAGCACAGAAGGACAAGAGTTAGGTCAGTATAGCTACAAACAGATCACACAAAATGTGAAAACCATGTGTTGCACTCACCTTTGTCCTTAAACATGTGGGCCAGCATACTGTCAGGTTCTTTATTCACTAGAGTGCTCCTAAGAATTCAGGGAAAAAAATTGATTTCTCCATTTGTCTTTATAAACAAACATATTTTAAGTCAAGAGTATACTCGATCCCAGCTGCTCTTTCAAAAAGATGCATGCTATAACCTGGTAGGAGTGATGCTGGGGAACAAAAACGTGCAGTAAGTTGCCATTTATCAAAATCCCTTCCAATCTGGCACTTCCTTTGACTCAAATATTGTTTTGGTTTCCTTTCACTTAAAACACTCATCTATCCTTCTAGCAAGCTATCATATCACAATATTCTTGACCTAAACTTAACACGTTTCTTATCCCTTTAATCTAAGCAGCTGTAGTCGCTACAGATTTCAATGTTGTTCATCTTTACTTGTGTTGCGTGCGTATTACCTGACATCTAAAGAGCATGGTCTAAAAGCCTGAAATATTTGCTATCTAAAAAGCATGTTCATGCCTTTCATGCTTTCTTTGGAATGACTTGGGAATCATTTTTCTACTCTTGAAAAAACTTTCTAAAAAAGGGTTTAAGATCACAGAGTACTTTAAGCAGCAATGGAGTGTCTTCTAAGGAAATCAGCAAAATTGCAGGAAAGAACAAACACTACGTAGTGCCCCCCCGCCCCGGTCCAACACACACATGTGCACACATTCACACGCGCCTACCGTGTAGTTGTAAAGTAACGCCCTCCGACGTTTAACGTTAGCCAATCTGTGTGAGATCCCGACAACCCTTCAGGTAGTTTAGAATCTGTCTGAGGATCTAGAAATTACAATAAAAAAGTTAAGATTGGGGAACTGGGGAAGATGGCCACAGCATAATTTTTTTTACACTAAAAACACACATAAAAGCATACCAGAGCTACCAGAGACCCACAGACAGCATTTAAGACAACACTAGGTGATAAGGTATTCCCACCAACACTGAAAGGTAGAAGAGCAACGTGGTACTGGCATCTTTGAAGGAAGAAGCTGCGAGAAACAACAGGGTATGTGACGAACCGAAGAATTCCCAAGTAATCCATACTCATTTCAAAGCTCAGTAAGTCGATCTGAGAACACCATACTCAGAGTGGAAGGCGTATCTGGATGTGGAAATGGATGCAGGCATTTGCAGTGGGAACTGAGCAGGCTGGAGACGAACTCTCGAAACCCACCAACCAAAAATCCCTTCTAGGACAAAGCCCAATGCCAAGGATAAGATGTTGGAAAAAGAATCCAGTTGAACAGAACAAAAACAACAGCGACCCAAGAAAAAGGAGTCCAGATAAAAGGCAGAAAGGTCTAACAGAACCAGAATGTATCAGAAGGTGACTGCCATACATTTCAATACTTCACAAAAACAATAGAAAAGGGAACTCTAGAGCCATGAAATTAGAAAATCTTTCCTGAGTCAGCCCACCTTTCTCAAGTTAAGGAAACAACTTTTATGTTAAGTGAGCAACAGAAAATCCCATACAAAAATCTTAAAAGAATTACATCTCTAGACAATGAAAATGTGCCAGAAAGAAATGCCCACAAAATAGATAAAAACTATAATCTAATATTCCAAACATGCTGAAGAAGTAATACAAAACATGAAAGAACAATATAACTCAGAATTGAGGTGAAAGAACTCAGGGGAGAATTAGAGCTATAATGAAAAACCAATTCAGGGTGCCTGGTGGCTCAGGTGGCTAAGCGTCCATGTCTTGATTTTGGTTCAGGTCATGATCTCACGGTCATGAGATCGAGCCCCACGTCACGCTCCACGCTGGGCGTGGAGCCTGCTTAAGATTCTCTCTCCCTCTCCTTCTGCCCCTTCCCCGCTTGTGTGTGCTCTCTCTCTAAAGAAACGAACAAAAAACAATTCAGAAATGAAGATCAAATGAGAAGAAACCCAAAAGAGAATAAACAGACAAAACCTTAAGGGAAATAAAAGCTGAAAAAGAGGAAAGCTTTAAAAATCAATAAGAAATGAAGAAAGATAAAAAGGATTTAAGAGAAGATTCCCAATACAGAAGACAAGCACAGAAGATCCCACATGCATACAATAGGAGTCCTGAAATAAGAAAATCAAAGCACAGGGACAAAATAAACGCATAATTGACAGTTCAGGAAAACTGTCTTGAAATTAAAAGAACATTTGAAAGTACCTATTGACAGGATCACCACATACCACACAAATCAACCCAGAACACCCAGAAAGAGTTTACTAAAGAGTTTACTAAAATTACTTTTTTTTTTTAAATTTTTTTTTTTTTCAACGCTTTTTATTTATTTTTGGGACAGAGAGAGACAGAGCATGAATGGGGGAGGGGCAGAGAGAGAGGGACACACAGAATCTGAAACAGGCTCCAGGCTCCGAGCCATCAGCCCAGAGCCTGACGCGGGGCTCGAACTCACGGACCGCGAGATCGTGACCTGGCTGAAGTCGGACGCTTAACCGACTGCGCCACCCAGGCGCCCCTAAAATTACTTTTTAAAGAAAGAGAATAATCCTTGGAGTGGCTTAGGAAAAATAATCATTACGAAAGATCAGATGTTTTGGACACCAACATCTTATGTCAGAGTAAGAGTAACATAGTTAAGGTATCTACAGAAACAAAATGTGAACCAAGGATTTTTGAGGCACCTTGAGGTATAACTGATATACAATAAAATACACACCGTTAAAGTTTGCAATTTGTTCAGTTTTGACACATCATTTTTGACATAACCAGCCAAACTGGTTTTCAAGTATAGAAGCCACAAATTGTTATTAACTTGTGAGATGTCAGAGAATACTGTTCGTCTCAGAAGTTCTCTGTAAACAATCTACTAGAGAACAAGTTTCAGATGAGCACTGGAGGCATCAACATAAGGACTGGAGGGAAGCATCCAATACAACTAGGAGTAAAGCTAAGTGACAGTTTTAAGAGAGAGGGTATAGTATCTAATGGCTATGCAATGGCTATGCAATTTTTTAAGTAAGGGAAGAAAGGAATGAGCATATGCAAAAAACGTTTAACTGTCTTTAGTAATCATATTGGTACTGAAAGTATTGGAACTGTTACTGACACTTTTATGTGTGTTTTGTGTGGGATGAAGTAAATGAGTGCTTATGTGACATAATTCTATCATTCCCTAGGTCCCTGAAAACCAACGAAAGAAAGGAGACACAGGTGTAAGACAGAGAAAGTTAAATAAAAACCTTAAAATCCCGATTACAAACCAAAGTATGAGTATGAACTCATGAACTCTCTCCTTTTTATATAGCATATAAAACTTTAGATCATATAATATATATTACATATACATTTTGTCTCTAGCTAGCTATGTATTTCTAACTCTGTCCATCAAAAAGCCTAGTAAAAATGACAAACCCAGTAAAAGTGAGTCTGTCTGGCACCCAGACTGTGTTTTGAAATGACATTTCCTACTAAAAGAAACCAAGGCTTCTTGGAAAAAATATTGATCTGGGTCTGCAACGGAAGGATAAGCTGTACACCCTGTTATTCCAGACAGGAAGGAAGTTCTAAAGACCAACGGAGCTGTATTAAAAGGGGTTGAAGAGACTGCCATCAGCCACATGTAAAATACTCCAGGCAGCAATAAACACAGA
Source organism: Neofelis nebulosa (assembly GCF_028018385.1). NCBI lineage: Eukaryota > Metazoa > Chordata > Mammalia > Carnivora > Felidae > Neofelis > Neofelis nebulosa. The sequence goes on along the minus strand of NC_080784.1, from coordinate 33,450,762 downwards.
GCATGAGAACATATCAAATATTTTTAAACCCAAGAGTTCATAACGATAAAACAAAAACACAAATTGATTACTTTTTGTTTCGTTTGTATGTGTGCAATGAACCAATTAAGTGACCACTGCCTGCTAACCACTCTGTTAAGCTAACAGATCAGACGTGTGGAAAACTCTGTGCGCACTGTTTTACGGTAGAGACAGAAAAGCATGTACTTACTTCTAAGTTGGCAGCTGCTGGTGTGCTGATCCTGAGAACTACCTCTATTCACCAAATACAAGTACCGTGATGGCTTAAACAAATTATTAAATATTCAGGACCAGGCTGTATGGAACTGAATATATCAAACACTCAAAGAACAGTTAAGCTATCTGAGCCTTAGGCTCTTTCTTTTGAGATGCACGACTTTCTTCGAAATATGTGTCCATGTGTGTATGGTTGATACCAAGGCATTTTTGACCCATTTGATTTGACCACTGGCGAATGATTATCAAACACTAACTTATATAAGCAATACATACTCAAAAATCTGTAACATAACCCAGAAATTTCGACATTGCCAAGGAGACAATTTCAAAACAAAAGTTGTAGTTTCTAAAATTGAAACTACCTTATTTGATGAGTCATATTTGATGAGTCTGTGCACTTTCAGAGCATTTTAAAGGCATGGAAAGGATGAGGTATCCACACTAAAATATGACAACATAATTCAAATTAAAAATTTAGCTCAACACAGACACCCAATTTAGATCAGAAAGGTATGGTGATCTGAATACTGCCACAAGATCCTTTTTAACATTAGGCTTGGGAAGCACATAGAAAATATTTGCCATTTCGTCTTTTTCATTTGGGCAGACAAAATTGGCTTTTAAGGAAGTCACTTACCAATAAATGGTTCTCCTTCACACACAAACAAAACATCATCATCCCTGGGGAAAGCAAAATTTAAAAACCACCATCAAAATCCAGAAATCACCTTAATTATCAATTGATTAGAGGAACTATACCTTAGAATTATGCAGAAGGCAGGTTTTGCTATTAATCTATATTGCAAAGAAGAAGCTGAGTAAGTTTCCAGTGCTTTGCTTAACTTTTGAACTATCTTTGGATTTAAATTCACATAAGATCCCACACATGGAAGAACTTTTAAAATGGAAAAAACTGGGGTGCCTGGGTAGCTCAGTTGGCTGAGCATCTGACTCTTGATTTCAGCTAAGGTCAAGATACCGTGGTTGTGGGATCAAGCTGAGTGTGGAGCCTACTTAACATTCTCTTTCTCTCTCCCTCGGCCCCTCCCCCACACTTGTGCACGAGTGTGCACGCGCTCTCAAAAATAACATAAAATGAAATCCAAAAAAACCCACAAAAAGACCAAAAGCCACTTTGCAACTTTTGTGAATTCAGCTTTCTTATCTGGTATGAGTAAAGCCATAGGCCAACTCTTCTTTTTTTTACTTTAATTCTGTAACCCTAAAAAAATTATTGGAGTTTTCTTCGAAATCATCAGCTGCTCTGTGCTTTCAAAATGAAAAGACATTTTCACGTAACATTTAGGAAGAATATAATTGCAAGTATAACTCTGCTATAAAAACTCACCCACCAGCCCCCTGAATGTAAGACAACTGCACACAGTCCAAAATTCTAGATTATCAGTATGTATCTCCTCCCCTGCCTCAACATATCTCAGCATTAGTGTAAATAAATGATCAGAGATTGCACTGTGAGCCACAAATTCTTAATCAGATAGATATTTTACAAGGCTTCAGTCCCGGTCTCAATGTGTATAAATTTTTTATTTCCTATAAGACATCATAAGAATATATTGAATGTTTCCTAGAAGCAGAGTCTGTGTTAAGGAGAAACTTCGGTTGATGTAAATCATTCAACAATGAGACGCAATTATCCACTGAAACCGAAAGAAGCTGGGAGACAGATGCTGAAAAACTAAGACATTCTCACTGATTTGGATTTTAAAGCTAATTCAGTCTGTGCTTTTTTTCTGCTCCATCACCATGCCAGTTAACTCTTAAGACTAGTATGAAAATTTGTTTTCTTCTCACTAACAAAAATCAACTACTAAACTGTATGACCTGGGTAAGACGTAGAAGTTCTCAGATATTTAGTTTCCTCATTCATAGAATGAAGAGATTAGAGGTGATTACCTTCAAAGGCAGTGTATTATATTGAAATGTCATACTGACCTGAGTTTAAATGAAAACTAAACTTTGTATACTATTGTAATTTAGCACATCATTATCTTCATACCATCACTTTAAAAAACCCCATGTGTTTTCTTCGCCAATTAAATGAAGTAACTTGAGAAGAGTCAATAGAACGTAAGTGGCATTGAGTCAGTACTTCGTGTTCCATTCCTATCTTCCTTCTTATGCCTCTTCTTGCTTCAAAATTCTATGATCCAGTGAGGATGGAATGAGGTGAACTAACATTTGTTCTAAAGAGATAAATCTGCCTAGGATATTTAAAAAACAAGAACAAAACCCAACAAACACAAAACCACTATTGTGGCAGATCACTGGTGAGTTCACTCTACTTAAAAGTTCTCTCTTATCTAGCAGGTTTTTTCCAAAGTAGGTCTTTATTTTGAGACAGAAGGAGAGAGAGAATCCCAAGCAAGCAGGTTTTTTCCAAAGTAGGTCTTTATTTTGAGACAGAAGGAGAGAGAGAGAATCCCAAGCAGGCTTTGAGCTGTCAGCTCAGAGACCAACTCAGGGCTTGAGCCCATGAAACCGTGAGATCACGACCTGAGCCAAAATCAAGAGTCTGTCACTTAACCAACTGAGCCACCCAGGTACCCCCAAAGTAGCTCTTGATAAGGTTTATAAAATTCAAAATATTCTAGGAAACGAATTGAATAACAAGCAGTAGCATATAAAATTCAAGAGATCAGATTTCTAACATTAAAAAATGCATGTCTTCAGAGACTGAAGTTCCAGAAGTTCTAGGCATCTGAATTCTGAAACATGCCAAAAAGAGATTAGCCAAACCCAAATGATAAGCCAGTGGGGAAAAGAGGCAGAAAAGATGTGGTGAAATTAACACTTGGAAAAAACTTGGCAAATCGGTCATCTTCCAAATGATTTTTGGTGAACTGGTTTTGTGTAAATTGGCCATTTTGCAAACTGGCCTGCTTCTTTGTGAGGACTAGTTTTATAACAAGTAGAGAAGAATCAATATTTTAAGTTTATCTTACAAAAACACACACGTTCGGAGGCGATCAAATCATGAGTTAATGTATGTACGTCAATTTTGTAAAACAAAAATAAATTCTGACCCCCCTGAATTGTAGGCCTTATTAGATCCATCTCTAATAACATGAAGAAAAAATTCCTTATAGCCATATATGAACTTTGCAGAAAGACTGTCAGAATATTGGAAGAGAGGGCTTTGTATCTTACGCTGTAAGCCCAAATTATTTAAATTCCAAAGAGCAAATTTTAGGCAATCATTTGCCAAGATTCTGTCTTCTTAAGGGAACCAGCAGAGCACCAAGGCACTGAGGGAACACTGGAGAGAGCTTATAAAAAGTGAAGGTTACCTGATCAAAGCAATATCATCAATCAGTCCACCTTTCCCATTATACACACTGGTAGCTTTTATGCCGAGTTTACTGCTGGCCACAGAAAGCAAATCAGATAAAGTTCCATACACAGCAACCACCTGTGAACACACCAGATTAAATGTAATGAATTGCGTTACTTACAAATTAGAAGCTACCACACTAGAAACACGACTAAAAATCAAACTTCAAATAAAAGGAGATTTTGAGAGATTATTAACTTCTAATATTGCTGAAATCCAAAACTAGAGTGTAAGAAATCATCTCTGCCTGAAAAAATCTACAATCTTACGTACGTTACATAGTGCTCCAGTTCTGAAGACAGACCCAAAGCTGAATGTAGGCTCTGACATTTCCTAGCTGTCAACTTGAGACAAATCAATCTCTTTATGCTTCTGTTGCTTTAATCAGAACTAAATAAAAGTCTCACCTACAATCAGGTTACGAGGATGAAATGAGTTAATGCATGGTACCTGCTTAGCAAAGTGCCTGAGACGTATGAAGTCTTTATAATGTTGCTTTCATGTTATTCCTTTGTTATAGGAATGTTTATTTTATTTTATTTTTTTTTTTTTTTTTTTTTAAAAGTTCCTTTTATTTTTTATTATTTTTTTTTTTTAATTTATTTATTTATTTTTGGGACAGAGAGAGACAGAGCATGAACAGGGGAGGGGCAGAGAGAGAGGGAGACACAGACTCGGAAACAGGCTCCAGGCTCCGAGCCGTCAGCCCAGAGCCTGACGCGGGGCTCGAACTCACGGACCGCGAGATCGTGACCTGGCTGAAGTCGGACGCTTAACCGACTGCGCCACCCAGGCGCCCCAGGAATGTTTATTTTAAAAATAGGAATGATACACTGTTTATAACATTTATTACACCAATCGCCATACGGAAGGTAACAACTTCCCATTTCATTTACTTCGTTCTTCAATAACTACTAATGTTATCAAAGCCAGATTTTAGCTAACATTCTAAATACAGCAAACAGCTGGGTTACAGTGAACTGATCTCTCCAGCTTTACATTAGGCACAGTCTGATATATGTATAAGCAATGCAAATACTTAGATGGGGGCTGAGATCCCTCCATGTAGTAAGTTGTTTGTTTGTTTTTGCTGCAATATAATTTTAACTATGGGTTCCCAGTGGCTGAGTTGTACAGTTGTGCCATTATCAGTCAGGATCTCTGAAAATTATGAATGAAATGTAGATGAGGGGCTGAACATGAAGAAAGAACAGCCAATCAACTTCCCACAGGATATTGGATAAAGGTGCCATGTGAAATAAGAAACAAGGCTGATCCTTTGTTTACCAGTGACTGGAGTTCAGTAGATGTTGAATTTTTAGTTAAATAAATAAAATGAATAGCAGGGCATAGAGGAAATTGTTGGCTAATATAAGAGTGTGCAATCTTTCATGACAGATTCCAACTGTTTTCTCTTGGATCGTAAGGATAAAAGGACAGAGAAGCATTGTTAGCTGGGGAATTCTAGGGAAGGGTTGTAGGCAAGCATAATTTATAGGGAAGAGGGTAGATTAAAAGATATACACAATCCAAGTGTCCTTAAACGGATGGGTGGATAAACAAAATGTGGTATATACATATAATGGAATACTACTCAGTGTTATTAGAAGGAATGAAATTCTCATACATGCTACAGCATAGATGGATCTTAAAACCACATGCTAAGTAAAATAAGCCAGACACATAAAAGGGCAAACATTATGTGATCCCAATTATGACATACTTATAGGCAAATTCATAGAGGCAGACAGTACAACAAAGATTAGCAGAGTGGAGGCTTGGTTTGGAAAGCTACTGCTTAATGGCTAGTTTCTTTCTTTTTTAAAAAAAATTAAGTTTATTTTGAGAGAGAAGGGGGCGGGTTGAAGGGGAGAGACAGAGGGAAAGAGACAGAATCCCAAGTAGGCTCCTCACTGTTAGTGCAGGACCTGACATGGGGCTTGAACTCAGAAACCGTGAGATTATGACCTGAGCCAAAGTCTGATGCTTAACCGACTGAGCCACCCAAGCGCCCCAATGGGTAGTCTCTATTTGGTTTGATAAGGTTTTGGAAGTAGTGGTGAGGTTACACTGTGAATGTACTCAATGCCAATGAATTGTGTGCTTAAAAAATGGCTAAAATGGTAACTTTTGTCATGTGTATGTTGCCATGTCTAAGGCCATACCACCCTGAACACGCCTGATCTCATCATGTATATCTTGCCATGGAAAAAAAAAATGATGCAAAGCACTTGGCACGGTGTTCTGACACTGCAGACATGCCATAAATAATTGAAATCTGAATAAAATATGGCTCCTATATTTCCTACCATTTTTCACCTCTGTAAGAGCCTGGAATTCTGTTAGTGCAGATACATGTTCCTGGGAGAAAAGAAAGAATACATAAAGCATTATGTAGTATACCTGCTCCTGCTAAGGGAGAGAGTGTGGAGAGGAAACAAAAGAATCAACAAAGGTAAAAACACAACAGAGTGACCGAAGCAAATGCAAATCAACTTTTACAGTCTGGAAACTGCCAGAGGAAGGTTGTTTTTTTTTTTTTTTTTTTTTAGTATATACAGAAACAAAATCCTTTCTAACATCATCAGCATTCTTGTCATAGTTGCTATTGTATTAATAATTTTCTAACTGATCTTTGCTTCTTATATATTTTTACATGGCTTTAGTTGGCCTGACATTATCCTCTCCTTGCCAGAACATCAACTTTCTTCCCCAGCATTTTTCATTTCTCTCACTCAACCGGCCATATCATAAAATGGATGAAAATTTAATCTGTGTTACGCTCCTGCATTTAAATATTAGAACATAACATCTTTTTAAAAGTTTAAGAGAGAGTGCATGCAAGGGGTGGGAGAGACAGAGAGACAGAGAGAGAGAGAGAGAGAGAGAGAGAGAGAGAGAAAGAATTGCAAGCAGGCTTCATGCCCAGCCTAGCACAGAGCCTGATGTGGGGCTCGATCCCATGACCTGAGTGGAAATCAAGAGTCAGAGGCTTAACCGACTGAGCCACCCAGGCGTCCCTAGAAAATAACATTTATATGACTTATTTTTCAAAACTACATCAAATTAAATTATTTTCTATGTCCATATGATTGACTTGATTCTTTCCATAGGTCACTTGTTTCCTAATAAAAATAAAGGTCACCCGCCATGTTCTAAAGCCATGCTGTCCAATTTGGAAGCCACTAGCTAAAAGAAGCCATTTAGATTTTAAATGTATTAAAATTAATAAAAGATTAAAACTGAGTTCATCTGTTACACTAGCCGTATTTCACCGGCTCAGTGGCCACACTTACTAGCGGTTCCCATACTGAACATTGCAGATGTGAAATATTTCCACCATCGTGGAAAGTTCTACTGGACAGTCCTGTTTCAAAGAGCAGAACAAAATGACAAAGAAACATCTATTTTAACTGTTAGTCTTGACTAAGACCCAGCAGCTCACAGTTACAAAGTGATAATGTCCAACTCAAAACCCGTTTGCAGATCTATATGGGGGGTTGAGTAGTTGCCATCTTCTCTTTCTTCCCCACGGATGTCAAATTTACTTATAAGACAAAAACAAAACAAAACAAAACAAAACAACACCAAAAACCAACAACAACAAAAAACAAAACAAAACCAAAACCAAACAAAAACCCTACACACACAACCTGGCAATTCTCAGGGCAATCAAAGCATAACAGATGTTTCTTTGTAGGTTGCAAAACTACTAAGGAACACATTCTAAGTAAAAATTGAGTTAAACTTCATTTTATTTTCACTTGAGTCAGCCCTAATAACACAGTATCAAATGCAATTTAACATCTCACCAAATATTTTCCAATCCAACTTTCTATCTAGGCTGTACAGGTTGAATGAGAAAGTTTTAATCTGTAAAAAATCGTTACTCATTCTGTGAATATGGATAAAATGTTAACCCCTGGCAATTCTGATGAGCAGCACTTGAGTACATCCCTGAGTACTTCCTTAGTCGTGACATCCAGAAAACAACCACAGCTGGTTTAAAAAGAAGGCTCTAGTCAATTAAATGTTACTTTAACGGGTTTATAATAAGCCTGTGACAAGTATGTCTTGAATGTTAGATGAAATTTTCACTGCTTTCAGAGTGTGGAACTAGGACACATCTTTTTTGTATGAGTCAGTTATTTTTATTTAAGTTTTTTCCAATGACATTCTTAAGTTGAAAAACAAAATACACAGTTAAAATGCAATTCTAAAGTGACAGTCGTAAAACTACTGAAAGTGTCTAGCTTTGGGTAATAACATGATGGTTGACTTATTTTCTTATGTGTTTTTGTTTCCCAGATTTGTTAGAATGAATTTGTATGATTTATGCAATAAGTAGAAAAAAGTTGGAAGATCTCCATGGCTCTACGTTCTAATTTTACAAATAAAAATTATTCTAGCAGTTGACCCTTTACATGAAATAACTAAAGGGCCATCAATTAGAGAAAATAGTAGTGAAATGATTGAGGAAAATCTTACAGTTCTGTAAATTTGAAAACTGCCAGTAAGTTGGGCCACCATACTCGTTTTTCATTTGAAGGGCATTTTTGGCATTTGTTTTTAACTAGATCACTTCAGCTTTACTCCCTCGAGCTTACTAACAAACAAGATTAGAATTATATTGCAAACATAATATTCAACATCTGTCTTTCTTATAAACCAACCATAATATCAGATTTAAAAGATCTCTACCAACATAAAAATGTGATAAATTTGGAAAAGATTTTAAGTTGGTAAGAAAGTTTCTAATAGACTGGCACACGTACCTTTCTTTATGTAACAACTTGGTTGGGAAAAAGCAGCAATGGACATCTTAGATGTCATGGATATGAACTCTGTTTTATACTGAGCTTACTTTTGTCCTCAGAGGGGCCGAGCAGTTCTTTTTTTTTTTTTTTTTTTTTAAATTTTTTTTTTTCAACTTTTTAAATTTATTTTTGGGACAGAGAGAGACAGAGCATGAACGGGGGAGGGGCAGAGAGAGAGGGAGACACAGAATCGGAAACAGGCTCCAGGCTCCGAGCCATCAGCCCAGAGCCTGACGCGGGGCTCGAACTCACGGACCGCGAAATCGTGACCTAGCTGAAGTCGGACGCTTAACCGACTGCGCCACCCAGGCGCCCCGGGGCCGAGCAGTTCTAAAACGATTGTGCTAAGAATGGCTATTTACTTTATGCGTACTCCCCAGTGTGGACCCCGAGGGTCCACATCCCTGTGATTATCCACTTTAGTAAACTAGGCACTAAGAATGAAAACATTCTATGAAGTAAATTGAGAAGCACATGCAGTCAAGTTTATGACCACTATATTATACTGCTGAACTTAATCCTGTCTAAAGGACAAGTGAAAGCCATCTAACCCATTGGGAAAGTAAATGTCATTCTGTACCTAGGAGGACATATCAATTTGGGGAGTTTTAATTTGCCTTTAAACGCCATTTTCAAATTGCAACCTATGTTTCTCAAATGTAAACATTAAAACCTGCACATGTACTTAAAGTGTTTTTTTTACATGCCCATACTATTACCTAATACACTATCAATAAATATTTATTGAATTTATGCAGGCTCATTTACCCAAACTACCGATCACAATTATTAAACACGGAATCCAATTTACTCTACCTACACTTTTAGTTGAATACATTTAAAATTGATTTTCTTTTAAGTTTTTATTTAAATTCCAGTTAACATAGTTTAATATTAGTTTCAGGTGTACAATGTAGCGATTCAGCACTTTCATACAACACCTGGTGCTCATCCCAAGTGCACTCCTTAATCCCCATCATCTATTTAACTCACCACCACCCCCAACCTCCCTTCTGGTAACCATCACTTTTCTAAGAGTTAAGGGTCTGTTTTTGGGTTTGCCTCCCCCCCCCCTTTATTCATTTGTTTTGTTTCTTAAATTCCACAGATTTTTCGCTTATTTTGTTGCTAAAAAAGATGACATAACTAACTCTAGGTCAAGAAGGCAAATGTTAAAATACTGCAATACTTCTGGAAAACAATTTGGCCTTTGGAATAATTAAACATTCACATACACTAGCACCAAATACAGTTGACCTTTGAACAATGCAGGGTTTAGGGGCACCAACTCCCTCTCCCGTGTACTCTAAAATCCACATAATGCTCTCGACTCTCCACTTTACTCATAGCCCACTGATGACTGGAAGCCTTACCAAGAACATAAAGTCGATCAATACATATTTTATACATTATGTTATATACTCTACCGTTATAAGGAAGTGTGCTAGAGAAAAGAAAATGTTAAAAAGATCGTAAGGAAGGAGCGCCTGGGTGGCTCAGTCAGTTAAGTGTCTGACTTTTATATTTTTAAATGTTTATTTATTTTTAATACTTTATTTTTTATTTTTTAATTTGATTAAAAAAATTCTTTTAACGTTTATTATTGAGAGACAGAGAGAAACAGAGCATGAGCAGGGGAGGGACAGCGAGAGGAGGAGACACAGAATTCAAAACAGGCTCCAGGCTCTGAGCTGTCAGCACAGAACCTGATGCAGGGCTCAAGCTCACAAACTGCGAGATCATGACCTAAGTCGAAGTCGGATGCTTAACCGACTGAGCCACCCAGGTGCCCCATAATTTCATTTTTTTAACTTACATCCAAATTAGATAGCATATAGGGCATAATATTTGTTTATTTTTGAGGGAGGGGGGAGGAGCAGAGAGAGAGGGAGACACAGAATCCAAAGCAGGCTCCAGGCTCTGAGCTGTCAGTACAGAGCCTGATGCGGGGCTCAAACTCATGAACCACAAGACCATGATTTTACAGTTGTGAGATGGAGCCCTGAGTTGGGCTTCACACTGGGTGTGGAGCCTACTTTAAGATTCTCTTTCTCTTCCTTCCTCTCTCTTTTTCCCTCCCTCTCTATCCTTCCCACCCCCCAAAGTGTTCTCTCTCTCTCAAAAAATAAAGAAAAAATCATAAGGAATATACATTCATAGTACTGTATTTTTAAAATTATTTTTAATGTTTATTTATTTATTTTTTAATGTTTATTTACTTTTGAGACAGAGAGAGACAGAGCATGAATGGGGGGAGGGTCAGAGAGAGAGGGAGACACAGAATCTGAAGCAGGCTCCAGGCTCCGAGCTGTCAGCACAGAGCCCGACGCCGGGCTTGAACTAGTGAACCACGAGATCATGACCTGAGCTGAAGTCGGACACTTAACCGACTGAGCCACCCAAGCGCCCCTAATGTTTATTTATTTTTGAAAGAGAGAGAGAGACAGAGAGTGAGCAGGGGAGGAGCAGAGAGAGAGGGAGACACAGAATCCAAGGCAGGCTCCAGGCTCTGAGCTGTCAGCACAGAGCCTGACACAGGATTCGAACTCACAAACCATTAGATCATGACCTGAGCCGAAGCTGGACCCTCAAATGACTGAACAACCCAGGCACCCCACATTCACAGTACTATATACAGTGTACTTATATATACATATGAGTGGACTTGTACAGTTCAAGTCCATGTAGTTCAAGGGTCAACTGTTATTACAACTTATATATGTATCCACTAGAGCAGTGGTTCTCAAAAGTGCCATCCCTAGACTGGAAATATGTTATACATGCAAATTCCAGCCCCATCCCAGATCTACTGAATCTGAAGGTCTGGGAGTGAGGCCCAGAGATGTGGTTTCTCAGTTCATCCAGCTAATCCCAATGCATGCTAAAGTTTGCAAACCACTGCCCTAGGAAATGCTTGCATGTGTTCACCGGGATATACATACAGGAACATTCATCGTAGCACTGTCAATTTAATAGCAAAATGTAAAGAAATAAACAACCCAAAGGCCCAGTGACAGGAGAATGAATAAAATGTGATAGTTATTTGTATATAATGGACTATTACAAAGCAGTGAAAATAAGTAAACTGTAACTATGTGGAATGTTAAGGTTATAATCTTAGAAATATCGTAAATCCAAAAAGATTACATATATCATTGTAGGATATGTGCCAAAATGACAAAACAAAATATAGTTTAGTTACTCAGACATACATGGCTCAACTATTAAAGAAACACAGCAGGGGCGCCTGAATGGCTCCGTCCGTTAAGTCAGGTCACGATCTTGCAGTTCGTGAGTTCGAGCCTGGCGTCAGGCTCTGGAGCCTGCTTCAGATTGTCTCCTTCTCTCTGCCCCTCCCCCACTCGCACTCTGTCTCTGGGTCTCAAAAATGAATAAACATTAAAAAAAAATTTAAGAAATACGGCAAAGAGAAATACACACCCATGAAATTGGAGAAGCAAGGGGATACAACAGTGGACAAGTAATTGAGTTTTGGTAATATGCTTTTTCCTGGGTTGTGTGGGAGGTTTACCCTATTTATTATTTTCCTCTTACTTTTTATGCATTATCGATATTCTTTATGTGTATCAAGTACATTTTTTAAATGTTTAAAATTGAAGAGCAAAGTTGTTACTAATGTTTAGATTTCATCTTTCTTCCGCTTAATATAATGGATTCAAATTTGGATACTCAACACCAACAACACATTTCTGACCTAATATCGAAGCCAGAAGGAAAACGATTATGTCCTGGGCCAGGACTGTAAACATCAGTACAGAAGATCTATTTCATGTCCCACTATGTCTGCAGTGAACTGACATGGTTTCTCATAGAAGACAGTACTCAGGAAGTGTTGGCTGAATGAACGAATAAGGTATACAAAAGGTTTACAACTTGCACAGTCCATTACTGAATATTCTCAAGTTTAAATAAGCAACTTATGTTCAAAATGTACAGAAATTTTGAACTGACACCAGGTTGCTCCAAAGCCATTCACTACATTCAGGTGTTTGGGCCCTCATTTCGAATTCCTTATGCCAACTATTTGCAGGGAATATTAAAAAGAGAAAAATGGAAATTCTGAGGCATATGGAGAAAGGAGGAAAGGGTTCAAGCACAACTGATTCTTTTGGAGCAACTGAAAAAAAACCCTAAAATTTAAAGATCCCAATTTTTTAGAATCATGGCCTTCAAATGTTTTTGACTATGTACCCCATCAGTAAAACAGTTTTGGGCATGTGCTCAAACATTTATATGTTTATTTACTTATTTTATAAAGTTGATGCCACACGCAGAAAAAATATGATTTCCCAAATGAGGATTTTTTAATCAACACAGAGTATGGAGTCGGCCAGGAAAAATCCCCTAGTTATCATTAAATTGAATGAAACCCTGCAAATATAAAATTGACTTTAAACAATGAAAACAAACAAGGAAGGAAGAAGGAAAAGGAAAACATCTGAAATTGTCTTCGTACGTTGGGAAGTATTTTTAAACATCTTGCTAATGGGGATGACCTCATCATTGGCTAATGTTTCCACGAACAATACACACTTAGGGAGTGGCTTATTGTTAATAGTAGTTAGCATTTGGGACTTTAAAATAGTCTTTAAAATTTGGCACTTTTTGACTTCTCAGATCCAGAGATCCAGTTTTTGGTTTTTTTTAATCTCGTAATTTCTATTGGGAGATATCTGCTCTAACATTTTCTCATTGCTACGTGTGTCCACATTAACCAGTAGTCTTCAATCTGCTGCTGCTTTGAAGGAATCTTTTAAAGCCACTTGGCATTCTGGGGTGCCTGGGTGGCTCAGCCGGTTAAGCGACTGACTCTTGATTTTTGGCTCAGGTCCTGATCTCATAGCTCCTGAGATGGAGCCCTGCATGAGGCTCTGTGCCTTCAGCGCATAGCCTGCCGGGATTCTCTCCTCTCTCTGCCTCTTCCCTGCTCACACACTCTCACTCTCTCTCAAATAAACATTTATTTTTTTTGTATATTAAAGCATTTTTTTTTTTTTAATTTAACTTTGGGAATCAGAGAGAGACAGAGTACCAGCAGCAGAGGGGCAGAAAGAGAGCGAGACACAGAATCCAAAGCAGGCTCCAGGCTCTGAGCTGTCAGCACAGAGCCCGAGGCGGGGCTCGAACCCACGAACTGTGAGATCACGCCCTGAGCCGAAGTCAGACGCTTAACCGACAGAGCCACCCAGGCGCCCCTCAAATAAATAAACATTTAAAAACAAAAAGCCACTTGGCATTTTGGTGAAGGTTAATTTAGTCGAAACCTGGACAATACACATCTTAACCCAGCACATGTGTGCTTCAGTACATCACAATATGCCTCAGCGAACCAACGAGTGAAGGAAGTTTTCACGTACGAACCCACTCTCCTCACTCAGAAGACTTGAGACCACCTGATATTCGGTGGTTGAAAGCACGTGTGTCTTTATAGATTGAAAAACCAACTTTTAATATGACTTTATATTTTTAAGTACAAATAGAAAGCATAGCATTTCTTCTTAAATACCGGCGGGTCCTCTCGCACACCCTCTGTGGTGTCCTATCTCACTCTGGAAAGCACTTAGAGAATGCAATGTCCTCTCTACAACTACATCAAAGCATTCACCAGCTAACACTTCTGTTGATTCAGTATACAGAAAAGTCATAGTAGCATATATGACGTGGTTCCCCACAGTAACTCCCTGGCCTCTCCAACCCTGGGCTTTACGGCCCAGTCTGGCAACCACTGAACAAGCTTTATAGAAGGGAAACTTATTTGAAAAAACAGACTGGTCCTATGGCCAGGAAGCAAAACTAGAAGCTAGGTAAGTACGGAGATAATGAAAGTGACACAGATATTCCAAATGCTGGGTGGGAAATCAAACTCTAACAGGGGTGCTCTGTTTCAGCATGTTTTTCGCGAACATCATGTCATGATCACGCCTATCCTGGCTAAATATAGTTGCTTGATTTACACATCAACATGCCAGCTGTTACGTGTTATTCTGCTATCTTTTGTCAAATAAGAGGAATTATAGTATTTTTTTAATCAGTTAGAGAGAGAGAGAGAGAGAGAGAGAGAAGGAAACATGGAGAGCTTTGGCATAGAATATGTTTTCCAATTAAGTAGTAAGGATTATGGTTTGATTTGTTTTTAATATTGAGTTTATACAAGTACTTTCTAGTTTGATCTTCCCAACATAAACATATTTATCTTTATTTACTCGAGATGTGGTTTTTCTAACCTATTGAAATTCCCTATCAAAATATTTTATTTTATTTTATTTTATTTTATTTATTTTTTTTTTTTTTGGGACAGAGAGAGACAGAGCATGAACGGGGGAGGGGCAGAGAGAGAGGGAGACACAGAATCGGAAACAGGCTCCAGGCTCCAAGCCATCAGCCCAGAGCCTGACGCGGGGCTGGAACTCACGGACCGCGAGATCGTGACCTGGCTGAAGTCGGACGCTTAACCGACTGCGCCACCCAGGTGCCCCAAAATATTTTAAAAATAAATACAATTTAAATCCAAAAATCTAACCTAGTCAAAACTAGATAGCTGCAAAAGACACGGCAAGACTAACACAGACGATCTTTGAAAAAACAAAAGTCAGTGGTTTCAGAGGAGAGTTAGAGCATAGTTAAATATTTATGGCTGAGTTGAAACATCTTGTCTTTCAGGGAGGGACAAAGCAGAGATGCTGGAAAAAAAGGTCCATCAGAGGTCTGTTTTTGAGAACATATTACAATTGTTTGGATATACTAATTCTTCCAGTAACAAGTTTTAGATGATTAGCAGCTAACAGCAGACGAAACAGGTTTATAAAAAGTTAATGGTCAGAAATAACAGAACTCTTGTGAAATATATTTGCAAGTAACATTCATGAAAACTCCAGAACTTGAATACGTGCCAGTTGTTTTCATGTGTTAAATCTCTAAAACCAGAATAATGCAAAATTATAGTCAACAAACTAGACTGTACTTCAGATTTTTAGCGCAGATTTATTTTAAAATTTCGGAGTACTTGGAAAGCCATTTTTCATACCCGGGCACAAATACACTAGTTAAAAATTTACTGTTTCCAAAATATGCAGGAAACAAAGTACTGTATTCTGACAAATAATACAATGAGGCCAATTTACCTTCGTCTTAGACTCTAAGGCATAGTTACTTCTAGATGTCACTTAGCCACATCATAAATGTCTGCCTTGAACAGTCAAATTTTCCAAAGAAGCCGAACAACTTTCATGGGTGGGGCAAGAGGCTTGAGAAGGAACAGGATTCATTTTGGCTTGCTCCAGCCTTGGAAAAAAATATTTAGTACCACACCCTCAACAAAGGCCTAACACAGCAACTTGTGATGTCAAATCAATCCATTTTGGTCTACTGTGACGGTCCTCTAAGGAACTAAAATAAGGCGAAATTAAAAAGTGAGTAAGTTCGGCGGCGGCGGGGCTTGGGGGCGCCTAAAAGAGAAAGGTAGGAACCATCAAGAAAATGTCCCTAATTTTCAATCTTCTCTTCGACCTAGAAGAATATCTTATTTATCCACCGATAAACCGTTTTTTTGGTTTTTGTTTGTTTTGTTTTGTTTTTTATTCTTTCTACCTGATCAGGCTTCCGTGCCCGCCTTAGTTGTTAACCACCACTTTCTGGAGCAGACCATTACTCAGCACGAAGGTGGCCACGAGCACCTTCTATAGCCAGGGGTGGGGGGCAGCGGGGTCTTCGGGGAGGCGGCGGCAAGAGGAACATCAATCAGCATCCAGCGCTCAGGTGACAGCGGCCCTCCCCACGCCCTCCGAGTCCTCCTCTTTCCAGGACCCACACCTGGACGTGGGAACGCTAAAGCACAAGCCGACCTGCGCTGGTCCCCAGGACGGCCGGAAAGCCCAAGGGCAGGCTCGGGCTAGGAATCCCGCGGGTTGGGAGGAGGCCGCGGGGACCCTACGTTTACCTCCTGGACGCCCCCACCCCCGGCGCACGCCCACCTCCCAGCCCCTCTCCCCAACTTCAGCCCTCTGCCCTGCCAGCCAGCTCCGCGCTCAGCTGCCCTAGCCCCCCGCAGCCGGCCCGCCTCCTCCCGACCCCCTTACCTTTCCGTTCTTGGGGCTGCCGTTAAGGAACAGGGTCACCCGCCTCATCGCGCTGCCCCCACTGGGTCCTGAGTGAGTCGCCACCCTCCCACCTGGCTCTCCTCCCACCTTCTTCTTCTCCCGCCCTACCCCTCCCTCCACCCACTCGGACTCTCCTCCCTTCGCCACCTTCCTTCTCTTACGGAGACACACTCGCAAGCACTCTCGGTCACACACCCCAGGGTTGGCCGGTCCGCCTTCCCACCCCGCCCCTGGGCTCCTCAGTCAGCCTGGGACCCTTCCCCCACCTTTCCCAGACTGACTCTAAGCTCCACCAATCAGGAGGCAGCGCCGGCCAGAATTCAACCAATCATCGCCCTTCATTGGGTGGGCTCATACTAACCCAGCCCAGGTGGAGGGAGGGAAGAGAGGTTGCAGTCTGGCAGACGGGAAGGGTTATCAGCCAATCAGCTGAACCTGAAGCCGAACGGCGGCTCAAAGCGTTACTGAGCAGGCGCAAACCCAACCCCAGGTAGAGCTCATCTGCATAGGGAGGCGGGGTCTGAAGGAAAGAGGTGGAGCACCAGCAGGGACCCATACAAGTAGCACCACCCCCCTCAACTCGCTCAAACCACGGGCGAAACGGCCGGCGTCGGGACTGAGTGATTGGGTAAGGGCCGCCCGTCCTTCTGCCAGGATTGGTCCAACGATTCTTTTCGAAGTTTGCAGTATCCAATTGGAAAATGGGGGGCGGAGCCAGCACTAACAGAGGGGTTCCTCCGCGAGACTCTCACGCAATGTAGTCCCTGCGGATACAGGTTAGGCGCCGGTGTCTCTCGTCGATGCGTCACCCGCGGTTAGTGGTGGCTTCTCTCCAGCTCACGAAGCCACTCTTGGTCCTGGGACGGCGAGGAAGAGGCCTGGCAGATCGAGGTACGCGTGGACACGTGCGGGCAGCGGCGGCGTAGAGATTCGCGGAGTAACGCCAGTGCCGGGAGGCGGGGCCAGCGGTTTGAATCGGGCGGCGGGTGCGGCCTGGCGGTGGAGAGGGTAGGGAGTGCGCACTTGGGCGTCGGAGTGCTGGCGCCCTGGACAAGTCGGCCCCCGGCGACCCGCTTGGTGGCCGGTACTTGCCGTCTCGAGCGAACCGTCAACACCTGCAAGACACTCACCTGCGGTGGAGCGTTTCAAATAAACCCATTGGGAGAGCCGAGCTGCGGGAGTGAGAGGTAGGGCAAGGAGCCTGGTGCAGCAGAGCTGTTTTTGGGGCGTGCTTTTCAGAAGCGTGTTGTACTTCTGCTCTGGAGATAGTGGTCCTGTGTCCACTCCTGTGACCTGAGCCGGGTCACCCGTGTGCTTTCTAAAATTCAGATTTCCTGGAACCCAGCCGGACCTACTTAATTGGAATTTCTGGGAATCTGCAAAGCTGTGTCTTTTAACAGGGTACCCAGATGTTGCAGATGTTTGCCAAGGTTGAAAAGCCATGGCTTCTAGTGTGGGATCTGTTGGTTTCCTCCCCAACAGCAGTTTCCTCCTTTGCTCTTTTTAAAAGCTCTCAAAATACGTTCTTGGCATCTAGTTTCATGCCTGTATAGGTTGCGTTAAAATTCAGTCTTGAATGAGGATCTTGACTGAGTCACGTTAATATTGGGGATGGGGTTATTTTGCTCTTCTCTCTCTTTTTTTTTAGATGGATACCAACTCAAAAGACAGCGAGCCTCTTGAAATCAACGAGTCTGCTATTCCTGGTGCTGGTATGTAGTGATCTGTTGCCTCCTTGTGAAACGTAAGGTTTAGGTATTTGTTTTCATCATATTTTGCCCTCACAATATGTTGTCTGTTTCAGAAAGTACCTCTTTAATTTTGGGAAATGGGAAGCTTGTAACTCCTCACAAGCATGCGCCTGAAGGGACTCCTAATGGTTGCACACCAGATACTTTTAAGTCACCCTTGGACTTTTCCACAGTAACAGTAGAGCAACTGGGAATTACACCTGAAAGCTTTGTAAAGAACTCTTCAGGTAAGAGAAGTTGTCATTCTATTGCAGTGCTTTTAAAGTTTAAAAATAACTTACGTAAGTTAGTTTTGTTCATCAGTTCTATGTCATTACTTTGACTCTGCAAACGTTCAATTAGGAAGATTTCTGTGAATATGCACAGTGCATTTAGCATATTAGAATATCAGAGTCCCAGGGCATCCAGCTTGATAATGTTCAGAAGTGTGCTCTGTGCTCAAACTGGAAAAGATGTCTGTGAACACTATGTGACTGACACATGGGATATAGGAATACATAGACTATAGTAATAAATTTTATGCTCACGCATGGCAAAAATAAGAGAATGTTGAAGAGTAATTAAGAAAGATTGGGGAATGCCTCTTTCAAAAGCACAAACAGAAAATTGACTCGTGCTAATCTTGTAGGAGTAGAAATGAAATTCACCAGTAGAGTCTGATTTTGCGTAATGAAATAAATACGGAAATGGGATTAGATTGGAAAACAGCGTTTAGAAATGGAAGGTAGCAGAAGACTGGAAAGTCACAGGGCACTAAGCTAGGTAATACATGATTTAGACAAGATCACGGTAACATACCTTTCTGTATTCCTTTCTTAACATTATTCATAGGCCTTAAAAACAACAACAACAACAAAACTAGATTTATTTTGTCCTCTTCAGTATGTGGCCAGAATTCAGAGTAGTGTGTACAAGGTAGATAGGTGTCTCCGAGAAATAAATCCTCTTGAAGAATTGGGAATGTGAGAGTACATTGGCCTAAGTGGAGAACTTTCAGTTCTTGGGAAGAAGACTGACTAATTCCAGAAAATGAAAAGTTCTTAGTCCAGAGCAAGCCATCACCCGTCCCTGTGTGCAGGAAATCTGAAACAAAAATGACAACTATTAAAATGTGTTCACGTATTCATTCCAGAGCTGTCTAATAGTGCTCTCTATGTGTCAGACACTTTGAGAAGTGTGGAATAAGTCAGTAGACAAAACAAGATCCCCATCCAACTGCTCGAGCGTGAAGAATTTCGCCTATCCTTATGTATTTAGATTTTTGTAATGTGTTTATCTTGCTATCTTAGGCTGCTATATCACAGGGAATTCAGTACATGATTACTGACGATTGCCTTGTTTTGTTCCAATTTTAATGAGTTTTCTTTATAGGAAAGTCACCATCCTCCCTGAAAAAATCCAGACGACGCTCTACGATTGGTGCCCGAGGCTCCCCTGAAACAAACCATCTTATTCGTTTCATTGCTCAGCAGCGGAATTTAAAGAACGTGGAGAAATCTTTGACACAGAATTCCCCTTTTCTGGTATGCTATTCTTCCAAGTTCTGTCATGAATTCTTCCAGGGTGAATGTTTTGCTCTGTTACAAAGCTTTTGCACAGTGTTTCCGCCTTGTGCATCTCATCTGTTTTGGGTCTGGGAGATAATATTTTGTGTCTTATAGAGATCGTTCAGTTAGCATTGATGGGGATGTTGAACATGGGCACATCAAGAATTAGGTTAGAAACAGATAGAAATGGTTTTCTAGGTGAGCTGTTTTATTTTGCAGGTCCCCCCCCCCCCCCCCAGTTAATGTTCTTCTCTATAATGAGGTGAGGCAGTATTTTTCCAGCTTTTTTATTTAATACTTTCTAAGTGTCTAATTTTTTTTGATCACTGCATATTGGCATGTAGGGGTAAGAGTTCCCGCCCCAGGACAAAATATATTGAGGATAACCTTGTGAAAGGGAGAGATTTATTTGTCTGCTGATGGGGAGGGATATAGATATTTTTGCACATTTTTAGCAGAATAATGTATATTTCTAAAAAGTGAAATAACGTACAAGAGGTACTATGAAAGACACAGTTAAGGTTTATCCTGCTGGAAGGACAACTACTTGTCTCTTTTGGTACTGGCCTTCTGCTTTTATTTTTATTTATTTTTTTTTTATTTTTCAACATTTATTTATTTTTGGGACAGAGAGAGACAGAGCATGAACGGGGGAGGGGCAGAGAGAGAGGGAGACACAGAATCGGAAACGGGCTCCAGGCTCTGAGCCATCAGCCCAGAGCCTGACGCGGGGCTCGAACTCACAGACTGCGAGATCGTGACCTGGCCGAAGTCGGACGCCCAACCGACTGCGCCACCCAGGCGCCCCTGCCTTCTGCTTTTAAAATGTACTTACGTTACCACTTGTTTATTTTTCAGTGTCTGGACACTATCTATATATGCGTGAGGCTATGTAGTCCGGTGGTTCTCACAGATTATCTGCAGATCCCTGGGGATCCCTGAGTCCCATTCAAGAGGTCAAAGGTGTTAAAACATATTTTTGTGATAGCAGTGAGGTGTTTGCCCTTTTTCCACTAGGTTGATGTTTGTGCTCACAGTGCAGGAGCAACGGTGGGTCAAATTGATGGCACCAAGCTGTCGTTTTAGTCCATCCCGCTAAGCATTCACAGGAGGTGATAATGCCAGGTTCGCTTAATGTCCGTGATGATGCAGTGAAAGTTATGTTTGTTTATTTTTTATTTTATTTGTTTATTTTTTAATTTACATCCGAATTAGCATATAGTGCAACAATGATTTCAGGAGTAGATTCCTTAGTGCCCCTCACCCATGTAGCCCATCCCTCCTCCCACAACCCCTCCAGCAACCCTCTGTTTGTTCTCCAGATTTAAGAGTCTCTTCTGTTTTGTTCCCCTCCCTGTTTTTATATTATTTTTGCTTCCCTTCCCTTATCTTCATCTGTTCTGTGTCTTAAAGTCCTCATATGAGTGAAGTCATATGATATTTGTCTTTCTCTGACTAATTTCGCTTAGCATAATATCCTCTAGTTCCATCCACGCAGTTGCAAATGGCAACACTTCATTCTTTTTGATTGCCGAGTAATACTCCATTGTATATATAGACCACTTCTTTTTTTATCCATTCATCCATTGATGGACATTTGGGCTCTTTCCATACTTTGGCTATTGTTGATAGTGCTGCTATAAACATTGTGGTGCATGTGTCCCTTTGAAACAGCACACCTGTATCCCATGGATAAATACCTAGTAGTGCAGTTGCTGGGTCATAGGGTACTTCTATGTTTAGTTTTTTGAGGCCCCTCGATACTGTTTTCCAGAGTGGCTGCACCAGTTGGCATTGCCACCAACAATGCAAAAGAGATCCTTTCTCCACATCCTCGCCCACATCTGTTGTTGCCTGAGTTGTTAATGTTAGTCATTCTGACAGGTGTGAGGTTGTATCTCATGGTGGTTTTCATTTGTATTTCCCTGATGATGGGTGATGTTGAGCATCTTTTCGTGTGTCGGCCATCTGGATGTCTTTGGAGAAGTGTCTGTTCATGTCTTTTGTCCATTTCTTCACTGGATTCTTTGTTTTTTGGGTGTTGAGTTTGATAAGTTCTCTATAGATTTTGGATACTAACCCTTTATCTGATGTGTCGCTTGCAAATATCTTCTCCCATTCTGTCGGTTTCCTTTTAGTTTTGCTGATTGTTTCCTTGGCTGTGCAGAAGCTTTTTATTTTGATGAGGTCCCAATAGTTCATTTTTGCTTTTATTTCCCTTGCTTCCGCCAACACGTTGAGTAAGAAGTTGCTGCGGCCAAGATCAGAGAGGTTTTTGCCTGCTTTCTCCTCGAGGATTTTGATGACTTCCTGTCTTACGTTGAGGTCTTTCATCCATTTTGAGTTTATCTTTGTGTATGGTGTGAGAAAGTGGTCCAGGTTCATTCTTCTGCATGTCACCATCCAGTTTTCCCAGCACCACTTGCTGAAGAGACAGTCTTTATTCCATTGGATATTCTTTCCTGCTTTGTCAAAGATTAGTTGGCCATACGTTTGTGGGTCCAATTCTGGGTTCTCTATTCTGTTCCATTGATCTGAGTGTCTATTTTTGTGCCATATTTTTTATTTTTTTAGTGATTACTTTTGAGAGAAAGGGAGCGTGAGCTGGGGAGGGGCAGAGAGCAGAGACAGAACGTGAAGCAGGCTCCAGGCTCTGAGCTGTCAGCACATAGCCCGACGTAGGGGCTCAAACCCACAAATCGTGAGATCATGACCTGAGCCGAAGTTGGATGCTTACCCTACTGAGCCAGCCAGGTGCCCCAAAAACTACAAGTTTCATTAATTCTCCACCCTTGAGTATTCTGTGTGCTGAAATGGGAAGAATGCATCAAGCACTTCCAAAGGACATACAGAAGTTTGGTGGATGTTTTGAAAAAGCTCGTATATGTAACTGTTTTGAGCTAGGAGCTGAACTCAGACTGCTTTTTTTATGGTCTATGATCTTTACTTGAAAAGAATGCCTGACTGACATCATGGTTCGTTAGACTTGGGAAGGTGAACATTTTCTCAAAAATGAACAGCAAACCTGCCACTTCAAGGAAAAGCTGAAATATTTCTTACTGATGAAAAACTAGTGTTTTCTGGAGAAAATGAGAATTTTGGAAAACTTACATTCAGCATCAGGAGCTTGAGAACTTCCCAGTAGCTACACTTTTCTGATAAGATCAGTGGGGATATTAATGAATGTGATTTTTTGATATTGAATAATAAAAGGTGTTAACATTTGGAAGATCTGCATAACTAAGTGAACCGGTGTTTTCCTCATGACCAGTGCATGCAAAATATACCCTCAAATTGCAAGAGACTCACAGATTTTAACATAACCAGACTATGAAAATTTCATTGATAGGATTTCATATTTGACATTGCAACTAACCTTTAGGAAATCTGTGTTGAGGTTTGTGTTGCATTAAAGGAGGAATAGCCACAATTCTGAAAAGGCTGTTAAAATATTCGATCTTTGATATGCACTTGAACTGAGTCTTTGGTGTTCTCGTTTTTTTTAATTTTTTTTTTTTTTTTTAACGTTTATATTTATTTTTGAGACAGAGAGAGAGAGAGAGACGGAGCATGAACGGGGGAGGGGCAGAGAGAGAGGGAGACACAGAATGAGAAGCAGGCTCCAGGCTCTGAGCCGTCAGCCCAGAGCCTGACACGGGGCTCAAACTCACAGACCGCGAGATCGTGACCTGAGCTGAAGTCAGACGCTTAACCGACTGAGCCACCCAGGCGCCCCGGTGTTCTCAGTTTTTAAGAGAGTTCTGAGAACTGTTCGGGTAGATACCAACATGGACTATGGAGCTATTTGCTGAGGTTTGATTCTTTGCTTTATTATTAACTTGCTTTATTTGCTTTATTATTTTGCTTTATTTGCTTTATTATTAATTATAATTAATTATGTAACTGGCAAGTTACCTAATTTTTTTTTCTTTAAGATTTTATTTTTAAATAATCTCTACACCCAATATGGGGCTCAAACTCACAACCCGAGATCAAGAGCCACATGTTCTACCTGACTGAGCCAGCCAGGTGCCCCAAGTTACTTACTTTGTCTCAGTTTTCTCACACATAAAATGGGGGTGATAATAGTAAGGTTTTTAATGAGGATGAGTAAATTAATAATGAAGTACTTAGAACTGTGCCTGGAACATGGCATGCTTTAGATTTACTATCATTGTAGTTCGTTCTGTGAAAAATGAGGATTTTGCTCTCTTACACATCCTAGCCATAGCTAACACTGTCCCCTTTCTCCAGCCTTCCAGTACAACTGTAATTTTTATTGAAATTAGACTTTAACGTGCATTATTTAGCCATGTAGACATAGTTCACAAACTGCTATGTAGCATGTTATGGCTCTGTTTCTTACACAATTTTTGTTTTTCCCCTAGTTAATAAGTACTTTTTGTTACTTTTTGGTTAATCTTAAATTATTACATAATCTCATCCCCAAACTTTGACAGATCTGTGAACCTTAGAGTCTATGGGTTCTTTTCTGTGTTCCTCAGTGTCCTCTGTCTCCTGTGGGCTTGGTTGTCATCTGGATCTGCTGGATAGCTGTCACTTTGTGACTTGCTTTCACCGTCCTTAGTGATTTCCTTTTCCTCTTCTGTTGGGATTTTCCTTGACCTTGTATCTTTCTCTCTTCTTGGTTTACTGTCTCATTTTTCTGGAGCCTCAGCATATCTAATTAAGTTTATTCGACCAGTGTGTTTGGATTATGGTTTTTGTCTTAGTAGAGAAATCCAGGTGACACGTATCTTCCATGAAAATTTTGAAGGCATTGCTCCACTGTATGTTAGCTTACAGAGTTGAAGAATCCTATTCATCTACTCATTCAACACGTATTTTGATTTTCTGTCTTTTGTGTGGCCTGCTTTTTCATTTGAAGATCTGTTCTTGGTATTAAAATTTCCAGATGGACTATCTTTCATTGTGGACTTGGTGTTTTTATTGATGTTTTCTTCCTCTCCTTGCAGGCTCTCTTTTCCTCCAGCTTCCATTTTGCTCCCTGATTAGTTCAGTCTCCTGTCTGATGCCCAGGTCTTCAGACGTCTGATGATTCTTGAGACTCCATTCGTGTTTAAAAGTGACACACTTTAGGGCACCTGGGGGGCTCAGTTGGTTGAGAGTCCGACTTCGGCTCAGGTCATGATCACACAGCTCGTGAGCTCAAGCCTCGCATCTGGCTCTGCTGACAGCTCAGAGCCTGGAGCCTGCTTCGGATTCTGTGTCTCCCACTTTCTCTGCCCCTTCACCCACCACTCGTGCGTGCTCTCTCTCTCACTCTCTCTCAAAAATAAATAAACATTAAAAAAATAAAATAAAAGTGACACACTTTTAAAACCTGACTGGGAGCTCAGTGTGCGTGGTCTGGATTTGTTAGCTGGTGAATTTCTGTGTAGACATGGCCACTTTTTCATTGGAGGAACTCCCAAGCGTCAGAATCCTCTGGCTCTTTTGGCAGATCTGTCTTCTCTGGAAGGAATTCCTTGGGATATAAACCTGAACCCTAGAACTCTGGAAGTCAGGTGCAGAAAATGACTGGAAGTCTAACTGTTCACTGAGAAGACTTGGATGGCCTCTGTTTTCAGTGCAAACCCTCCTTAGCTGTTTGTGGAATCTTCAGTCTCATGGAATCCTAAATTTCTGTGTTCCCTCCAAAATGTAAGGGTCCTTTGTTATTTATGGAGAGATCTGTGGGTTCAAGCGCTACTGACAGAGTTTCAGTGTTCCCGTTTGGAGTCCTGCCCTTGATCCTGGTTTCAGAAATTCTCTGATGCTTTTAGATACCTGAGCCTTTCTAGAGGTCTCCAAGCAGGTCTGCTTTTTTCCTGTTTGCAAAATGCCCTACCTAAAGAGTCCCTGTCAGTTTCAGCTTTCTCTGGCCTAAGTCAGTGGACATTGTTTGTTGACATTCCATATCTGCTGTTTATTTCTGTTTTTTTCCTGATGGGTATGCACGTATACATATGCATACCTAGAAAAACACCTCATACCCGTATCATCTGATTGTATGTCTTAAGAGATTTCCTTGAATATATAGTTTTAGTATCTAGCGTTGTTAAAAGTAAGGGCTTTTCACCGGAGCAGTTTTATGGACAATCAGTGCTGTCCTTTGACTTTTTGAGGTTTGCCTCTGTAGTAACTATCTTTGGTGACTCTACTCTTTGAGTTCTCACCTTGTTCACCAAATTTATCGACTGCCTAAATAATATTAGTTACTTGTTCTACTTCACCAAAATGTCCTGCAAATGTACAAGTAGGACTTTTTTTCTTTTTGTAAAGCGTAAGGCCCTGTGTGCTTAGATAGTTCACCTCTTATTTTCTCCACCTTTCCGTTTTAGAAAGAAAACACTTTAAAGGAAAAGTTACAAGTTGAGGGGAAATGGCGCTCCATCTTTCTTCCACTACTCTTGCTTTCATTCTTGAATGTTTCAGCAAGCACATGGATGATCGTCCAACACCGTGGCAGTCTCCAATCCTTGACTTCCATAGCTCCTGCGACCATCTTCTCTACGTCAGCCATCCCCTCGTGTGGTCCCTTGCTGGTGTATTACCTTTAAGATCTTTCAGCCCACCTCCCTCTCTGACCCACATTTTATCTTTCCAGTTTACTTCACACTTCTCGCATCTTATTAAAGCCTCCAGACTGTTGATCTGATCACACCCGTACTGTCTACTGCTCATCCTTCCCCAATCTAGATCTGTGTCCTAACACTCGAAAGTTTTCTTGCGATGCTTTTTTTTTTTAGTTTTAAAAATTCACAAAAGTAAAAATACTACATACGCACATAGTTTATTTAAAGCCTCAGGATTTTAGGATTTATTTATAAGAAAAAGAGTATGCAGTTGCCTTTTTCCGTTTTTCCGTTCCCAAGGCTCTCATTTTTAACTTTTGTAGCTGTTGCTCTCGGTATTTTCTTTCATATTTCTTAATAACAGGCTTATTTTCCCCCTTGCAATTCCTTTAAATTGAAGTGTAATGTACTGATTCTAAATTTTATGCACAACTGACCCTTGAACAATGTGGAGGTTGGAGGCACTGATCCCAACACTGTGGAAGATCGTAACTATTAATAGCCTACTGTTGACGGGAAGCCTTACTGATCACACAGTGGATTAACACATATTTTGTATGTTACATGCACTGTGTACTATGAACTAGAGAAAAGAAAATGTTGTTAAAAAATAAGAGAAAATACACTTACAGAATTGTATGTATTGAAAAAAAAAAATCTACACACAAGAGAGTCCTTGCAGTACAAACCATGTTGTTCAAGAATCGACTGTGTTCCAAATTGATCACCATTATAAGTCTGGTTAATGTCCATCACCATACATTTACAAATTTTTATGTGTGCGTGATGAGAACTTAAAATCTACTCTCAGCAACCTTTGAGTATATAATAGAGTATTATTCACTATAGTCACCATGTTCTGCATTACACCCCCCATGACTTCTTATTTTATACCTGGAAGTTTGTACTTTTTTAACTCCCTTCACCCATTTTGCCTATTCCCAAGTAGCCTCTGGTAACACCAATCTCTTCTCTGTATCTATGAGCTCCTTTTTTCTTTCTTTTTAAACTTTTAGATTCCACACAGTATTTGTCGTTCTCTGACTTACTTCTCTTAGCATAATGGTCTCAGGGTCCATCTATGTTGTCACAAGTGACAAGATTTTCTTTTTTTTCTGGCTGAAAAATCCTGCGTGTACATACCATGTCTTCTTCATCCATTCGTTGATGGATACTTAGGTTGTGTCCGTATCTTGGCTCTTGTACATCATGCTGCAATGAACACGGGGATGCATATGTGACCTCAAGTTTGTGTTTTCATTTTCATTGGATAAGTACTCAAAAGTGGCATTAGTGGGTCATATGGCAGTTCCACTTTTAATCTTTCAAGGAACCTCCGTACTGTACCCATAGTGGCTGTGACAATTTCCATTCCCACCAAAAGTGCACAGCGATCCCTTTTCTTCACATTCTTGCTACCACTTCTTACTTCTTTTTGATAATAGCCATTGTAACACGTGCGAAGTAATAGTTCATTAGGTTTTGATTTGCATTTCCCTGATGATTAGTGATGGGGAGCATTTTTTCATGTGTCTCTGGACCATCGGTATCTTCTCTTGGGAAAAATGTCTATTCAGATTTTCTGCCCCTTTTTAAAATTGTTTTTAAAATTTTTTTTTTCAACGTTTTTTATTTATTTTTGGGACAGAGAGAGACAGAGCATGAACGGGAGAGGGGCAGAGAGAGAGGGAGACACAGAATCGGAAACAGGCTCCAGGCTCCGAGCCATCAGCCCAGAGCCTGACGCGGGGCTCGAACTCACGGACGGCGAGATCGTGACCTGGCTGAAGTCGGACGCTTAACCGACTGCGCCACCCAGGCGCCCCTAAAATTGTTTTTTTTAAAACATTTTTTGCTATTCAGTTATGTGAGTTCTTTATATATAATTTTTTATGCTAGCCCTTTGTCAGATATGTGATTTGCACATATGTTCTCTCCAGTAGGTTGCCTTTTTGTTTCATGGTGGGTTTCCTTTGCTGTGCAGGGCATTTTTAGATTGATGCGGAACACTAATTTATTTTTGCTTTGTTGTCTTGCTTTCTGTGTCAAATCCAAAAAAATCATTGTCAAGACTGTTGTCAAGGAGCTTACCACCTGTTTTCTTCTAGGGTTTTTGTGGTTTCAGCTCTTTTAAGGCTTTTGTCCATTTTTATGTTTGGTGTAAGATAACGGTTCAGTTTTGTGTATGGAACGGTTCATACACTTTGGCCAAGACAAAGATTAAATCTAAGTTTGCGTCTTCCTCAGCCTTTCCTCGGCTTTTGATGTGTTCGACCTCCTCGAAACACTTCTTCGCTTGGTTTCTGGGATTCTGTACAGACCTAATTTTCTTCCTGTGCCATTGGTCATTCCCTCTGTGTTTCGTGTGCTGATTGCACCCCTTCTTGCAATTTTCCTCTCAAAAATGCTTGCGTGCCCCAGGGCCTTCTCCTGCCCCCTTTTCTTTGCCTTCCTTAGGTAACCTAATCCCCTCCCATGGCTTCAAGCATCAGCTGTTGGCTCCAAAATGTCAAGCTTTGGCCCAGAGCTTCCCAGAACTCCAGACCTAGATGTCCATTTGTCTATTCAGTATCCTCATTTAGTTGTTTAATAAGCATTTGAAGTATTACATGGCCACAGCCAAATTCTAGGGTTCCACTCCCTACCGGATTCTCCAGCCCACTTCCCTGTCCTAGTATAAGCTGTCATGCAGTGGCTCAGGCCAACTATCCGTCAATCTGCCTTGGTTCCTTTCTTCCACATCCAGCCCACCACTACCTTTTGGTTGCCTATTAAAGACCTTTCTGTAATTCCACCTGTCCCACAGCTCCCCTGCCACAACCCTAATGTGATTCCTGCCTAGATTGCCAAGTGCCACTTCCTGACTGGTCTCCTTACTTCCACCTTCCCCTAATGCATCCACCATCCCTCAGAGTGGTTCTGATACATTAAACCAGATCATTCATTCTGCCGCTTAAAACCTTCCCATGGCTTTGTTATGCCTTGAATTAAACCCAGACCCCTTCTTTGAAGCCTCCTTGATCTGAGCCTTGCCCACCATTAGCCTCAGATCCCCATCTCCCTCCATTTCCCGGGCGTGGTGGGTTTTTCTATGCTGCGTCCTATTTCTTCCATCCCAAGGCCTTTGTTCTTGTGCTACCTCCTTATCGCGGAATGCCTTTCTCCCCCAGTATCTTCCCTCCACCAGCGCTTTCTCATTGTTTTGGTTTCAGCTCAGATACTGCTTGGGATACAGTGCCGTTCTGATGCAAGCGAAAGCAGCACTTTTCCTGCATCACATTCCTTTTTTATCTTCTCCGTAGCACCCCTTGTACCTGAAACTACATTAATATGTTTTCAGAATTTCAGTCTAGAATATAATTTCTCCCCTGTATCCTGAGCCCTGGGAACAGTATCTGGGACACAGGAGGAATGTTTCCTGACAAGATTCATGAAAAAAGGAAGCAGTGCGTTTTGAATGTTTCGTTTGCTTTGTATATTCCCATTCTCCATCAGGAAATAGAGAAAAATGATTCCAACTAGGGAACCTTTCATTTGTTTAGGCAGCATTTCAAAGTGCTTTAAATTCCTAGGACATTAAACCTTCCCCTACCGTGTTCACTTATGAGTGTGAGAAAAAAAAAAAAAAAAAGCCCATTGGAGGCAAACTGTATGACTTTGGGATAACCCGTTTATTTTCTCCGTATCTCCTAGATAAGGGTTGGTCACCAGCTTTGTATGAGTGTTATGTGCTGTTTATGTCATAAAGGTTTTACATCATCAATCATATTGGGATGTAAAATATTCCGTTATGGTGTAACAGTTGGCTTTGTGAATGTATTTAACTGGGAATAGAATCAAGTGTGTGACCAGATTCACCATCAAACATGCTTCAAGCTTTTCACTGATTCTTCTCCATATGATATCTTAAAGGGAGGTAATTTTTTACTTGACTTTTGCCGGTCGGTGTAATTTTTAAATTGTTACAAGCTCCGGATGGGTGGAAATATGTTAGTCTAAATAGTAAAGGGGGGAAAAAAACCTGGACAGAGAACTTAATAATTTATAGGTAAACAGAACTCTTAAATTATACGTTACTTGGATTTATCTGGCACTTCTGTCGCTGCCAGTGTCAATTTCATTTGATGGCTCTTTGGCTGAAACCCTGTTAGAGTTTCCAGAAAGCTCCCGTGCTTACACCATTTGGCTTTGGAGTTCTAGTGAATGGCTGGCTTCCAGCTCTGAGGAAGTAAGGTCCCAAGAGATCAGGAGAATTTAGCTGGGGAGAGGATAAGTGTGAAGATGGGTATCTGAGCTATGACAGCTCATCTGTGTCTTGTCCTGGCCTTCAGGGGGGCAGGTGTGCGGATGGAAATGAGCAGTCAGACTAGCTCGGATTGAACGAGGTGCATTGAGACCATCATGTGTCCTGCAGATGATTTTCGGTGTTTTTTTTTTTTTCTTTTTAGCAAGTCGGGTAAAGTTTCCAAATTGGCAGGTTCCTCTGTCCCTTCTTCCTTGCCCCATCTCTAGGACTCAGCGTTTTCCTGTATTCTCCATATAATTGCTTACACTCGCCTTTCCAACATTTTTGTCCTAAACTTCTTTCTCTTTCCAAATTGGTTTGCTGAGGCTGTCTCAGGTAATGGACTCTAAGTTATAAAAGAGAGGCCTTAAGCTCCCCAGAAAGAATCCTTCTAAATAGGTGTTTAGCCCTCAAATAAGAAGGCATGTGTTTTGCACGGGTGCCTTTTTAAAGCGCTTCCCCACCTACGCTGGACTTTTGTCATGTGCATGGACTGACTCTCAGTATTGACCAGCCTGTCACAACATGGCTAGACATACCACACAGCTGTTCCTCTTTGCTCAGGTTCAAAACCAAGGAAGGAGCAGAGGAAGAGCTAGGATCATGGCTGCACACGAAATACTCAAAACTGAAAGTACGTGATTCAAGGGGGAGAAGAGACTCTCACACGCTAATTTATTCCTCCTGATCTTCAGAAAGTCTTTATGTATTGAGTTCTGGATCCAGTGGTTACAGGCCTAGAATACAGAATCTTGTTTGATTTCATCCATAATACCCTCCGCATCCCTATTTTAACAGGGCAGTCCTGTACTGCATCGAAATGTTAATTCTTTAAGAGAGCGAATGTCCGCCTTCCAGTCAGCTTTTCACTGCATAAAGGAGAATGAAAAAATGACTGACTTTCCCGAAGTCTCAGAGGCAGAAGGAGAAGTCACGACAACAGGCTTGAGTGAGTAGAAGGAATTCAGTTTGGACTTCCGTATTGATTCAGACGAGCCTCTGAGGTATAAAAAAGATGGCGTTCCACAGTGTGAAGGCAGTCTTTTCTGAGCAGAGCTCGGTATTTTTAAATGGAGCCTAACACTTAAAATTTGGGAAATTTCACACAAAAATTTAGATTTCTGGTTTGTCTTGGAAAAAACTTGCTATCAGGCATTCCTGAGCCTACGTCTCCACATGGCCGCGATTAAGTTTTAAGTGTTAACATGTCAGAGCCAGTTAGCTCGTTTCATCTTCAGAATAAGGCATGTGGCAAATGTGAGCGTTCAAACCGTGATCTTTAGAGGCTTATTATTAAGTTTGGCAAGCATTTCTGCGAATGCCAAGCACCGAACCCCGATATCATAAACAGATAGATCTAATCTGACATCTTAATAGCCTGTCACATTCTTTACCATAACTTTAGGTTGTAATTCATTTGGTTATTTTTGCCTGTCACTTTTGATTTTCCAATCACAGAGCATTTGAAACATCAGAATTAGACAAAATCTTGGCATTGGCGTAATCATCACAGCCATTCCTCCGGTGCTTTGCACTCTAAGGTTCCAGATGATTTGGTTTTGGTTTCTCGAGCCACCTTCGAGTACATTCCAGCACCTCCTCATGTGCAAGACACATCCAGTTCATCTGCCTGACCCACTCTGCTGTACTCGTTTATATTTGTAGTTTGTAACTTACCTATTTTTCTCTTGTGACCTGCATTTGCAAATATTTTACGGCCATGATCGCTGTAGTTCTGCAGACGATTCAGTTCACTTTTTGTATCTAGGAAGAACAGAGAGGCACATTGTGTCTGGGCTTTTCATAAAATCTTACGTAGTCAAAGCAGAACCAGGTCAGAACATAACCACATCCTTTAAAATGCTCTAAAGGGAAGGGTCCATCGTAAACTTTAAAATAGAGTCAGATACTATAACAGAGATGGAAATGTGTATTAATGTATTTTAGTACCTTTTTAAAGTCTAGAAGAAAACTCTAGTAATGTTTGTTATCCTTTTAGTAGTGATGGTCTCTTGCCTTACGGTTAGATTTCTCTCCTGAATAGAAAAATGTCCTTCTCACTGGCAAAGCGTTTAGGCTCAAGTGTTACATTTTACTAAAATCATTATCGACGAAATTTTAAAACAATGCTGGAAAAGAAAAATATTTATGCCTGTGTTAATGTTTTTATTTTGTATACGTAGCCAAAAAGGAAAGGCTTGGGCAGTGTCCACAGTTTGAGTTCTCTGCAGATTTATCTTCCAAACGTCGAAGGATATCCTCTCAGAGCAACTCTGATGAAAATCTCCCTGACGCAGTTGATCTCCAGGTATCCCGTAGAGCCACTTCTCCTAATACAGGCACAATGTGTGCTGTTGAAACTTCTCTTGCAGATTTTTCTGAGGTAATTCACTTACTAGAATCATAGGAAAATGAAGCTTTGGTTTTCTGGCTAGGCGGTTTTAAGACTGTCCGAACCCTTTTTCAGTTATGGTACCTTGTACTTCTATACTGCAGCTGAGTTTTAAATTGCACTCTGTGTGTGTGTGTGTGTGTGTGTGTGTGTGTGTGTGTGTGTGTGTGTATTTCCTACTTGCTAAATTTTTGTTGTTGTTGGCTTAATGGTTATTAGACAGTTTTGATTAATATGTTGCTTTTGGTTACAGAAAAACACTTTATGAAAGTATTAAGCCTTCTGGTCTTCTGCTTGTGAGGAATTGTTCTAGATACTGGTGGTACCACGGTGAGAAATCACAGTCCTGCCCTTGAGCAGCTTTTCGACTGCTGGAGGAGGCAGACGTAGGAGCATATTATTTACACGTAACTGGCGAATGAGTTGAGGATTCTATATGGGCTGTGCAGCTCAGGTGTGGGGGTCTTACTGCCACCAATAAGTGGCACCAATAAGTTGAACTGCCACCAATAAGAATTAGTGAAGAATTAGTGAAATATTTCCAATTAAACCTAACTGGTTTAATATCGGCTGGGAAGCAGGCTGCTGTTGAGCTGCCCTTTGCTCTGCTTACTTCTTCCAAGTAGCTGGAGGGATTTTTGTTGCTTATAACTACTTAAAACCTGTCAAGATCGGGGCACCTGGGTGGCTCAGTCAGCTAAGCGTCCGACTTCGGCTCAGGTCACGATCTCACTGTCCGTGGGTTCGAGCCCCGCGTCGGGCTCTGTGCTGACGGCTCAGAGCCTGGAGCCTGTTTCAGATTCTGTGTCTCCCTCTCTCTGACCCTCCCCCATTCATGCTCTGTCTCAAAAATAAATAAACGTTAAAAAAAAAAAAATTAAAAAAAAAAAACAAAAACCTGTCAAGATTATCAAAAGACGGTAAGCAGTGTGAAATAATACTATTGAAGATCCTTGACCTTCACTCACACGTAGACAGGAAGCTAGTTAGCTCATCACTGGCTTTCCTTGCTTTAGTTGTGCTGTGATACAGCAGGTTCCCATATCTTCAGTGAGAGGAGACACCTGACACCATTAGAGCTGGAACATTCCTGGCACCTTCTCTGTCACATAGATTCAGTGCATCTCCTATCGATCTTATCTGGACCCGCATAATGAATGTTTGATAGTCATTAAAGATTCTTCAGGGTCCAGTAGGTTTCATTTGTATCTTGGAGTCACTTACAATCTCCGCTCCCTCTGCTTTTTCCTCCCGGATTTGAAATCATCGTCTGACAGAATCAGTAGTTTCTCATCAGAACTTTGATTGTTTGGACATACACCACGATTTAGAAATGGTTTCCGCATTAATATGAGTGTGTTTTCTGTCCTAGCCATTGATGGTTTTCCTAGCCTAGCTATTGATATCCTGTTGTTTGATTAATAATTATATAACATCCTGGGGCGCCTGGGTGGCGCAGTCGGTTAAGCGTCCGACTTCAGCCAGGTCACGATCTTGCGGTCTGTGAGTTCGAGCCCCGCGTCGGGCTCTGGGCTGATGGCTCGGAGCCTGTTTCTGATTCTGTGTCTCCCTCTCTCTCTGACCCTCCCCCGCTCATGCTCTGTCTCTCTCTGTCCCAAAAATAAATAAAAAACGTTGAAAAAAAAAATTAAAAAAAAAATAAATAAATAAAAAAAATAATTATATAACATCCTGCGTTAATTTTGAGAATTTTCTCTTTAGAATCAGTTAATACGGTTTTGTAGACTTCAAACAATAAGGCAACAAAAATGTGTCCCATAAACTTTTACTAGGGAGCTGAAATTTGTTTGGTAGGGTGTTTAGGCTGCAGATGTTTTTAGTTCCATTCCTGTATTTTGTAACAATTAGGTAGATAATGATTGATAGGTTTAACATCAGATTTCCAGATAATCTGTAATGCTTACTCAAATCTTTACAAAGATCTCAGTACTCCTGTAAGTAGTAAGATTTAATATTTCTTTAATTTTTTTCCTCCCAAGAAATCTTTTGAATCTGGTTTAACGCAGTCTGGATATTTGGTTGAAGAGTCTGTTTCACTTTCAGATCTCACAGAAGCTTCAAGTGGTAAGTGTTTAATCTTTCCTTAATACATGCCAGTTCACCCATTGAAACATATTGTTCAGTGGATATTTATGTTTCAGCATTTACCTATATGCTGAAATTTGGGAAAACTGAAATGGTGCCCTCCATTTGAGGAGCTCACAGTCTAGTATAAATGTTTCAGAATTCTTGTTATATGAGAGATGACTTTTATTTTTTTTGAACTGCCACCAATAAGAATTAGTGAAATATTTCCAAGCTGGTAGAATCCATTATAAAAAACAGAATCTCTGAACACTTAACTAATGTATTTTGTAAGACAAAACACTGCACATGTTGTTTTTGGTTTTTAAGTTTGTGGAAAGGGACCAGCATTCAAAACTTCCCCCAAATCACTATACCTTCCCCCAAATACTGTAAGGTATTAGGTTTACTTTCAGCCTACCTGTGTCTTGAAATCTTTTTTTTTTTAATATTTATTTATTTTTGAGAGACGGAGAGGGACAACATGAGCAAGGGAGGGGCAGAGAGAGAGGGAGACACAAAATCTGAAGCAGGCTCCAGGCTCTGAGCTGTCAGCACAGAGCCCATCACAGAGCTTGAACTCATGAACCACGAGATCATGACCTGAGCAGAAGTTGGATGCTTAACTGACTAAGCCACCCAGGTTCCCCTGAAGTAAAACTCATACGTATATAGTTAGGTCTTGCTTTTTTTATTTATTCTGAAAAACCCCTTCTTTTCCATGGGAATGTTTGGCCCATTAGCTTTTCAAGTCATTATTGATACGGTTTGATTTAAATCTACCTTTTTTGGGGGGCACCTGGGTGGCCCAGTCAGTTCAGCATCCAACTCAGTTTCGGCTCAGGTCATGATCTCACGGCTTCCTGGGTTCGAGCCCTCCATTAGGCTCTGTGCTGGCGGTGTGGATTCTGTCTCTCTCTCTGGCCCTCCCCCACTTACGCTGTCTCTCTCTCAAACTTAAAAAAAATGTTTAAATAAGTAAATAAATACCATTTTTTCACGCGTATTCTCTTCTGCTTTTTGTTCCTCTGTTTCCCTTTTGTCTTTCTTGAGTATATTTGAAATCTCCTTTTTGGAAATCCATTTATTCATTACCTTTTATCTGTTTTCAGTATTAAAAAAATTAAAAAAATATATATGTATAAGTGTATATATTGCATATACATATATACATATTATATGTATACATATTATATAAGTATGCATATATATGTATTATATATAAACATTTCATACATATTATTATATATATGTATATGCGTGTATACATGTATATACGTATATAGGTATATATGTATACGTGTATATATGTATACGTATATATGTATTAAGTGATCTCTAGTCCTAACATGGGGCTTCAACTCACAACCCCAAGATGAAGAGTTGCATGCTTTATGGAGCCTGCCAGGTGCCCCTATCCATTACCTTTTAAACTCACCTTGTTGCATCTTTTTTGTTCATAGTTCCAATAGTAATATACATCCTTAACCTTTCACAGTCTACTTAGAATTAATACTGATAACTTCAGGTAAAAGACAGTACATTATGATGATTTATAAGAAATACAAATTGGTACAATGGATTACTACTTGGCAATGAGAAGGAATGAAATCATGCCATTTGTAGCAACGTGGATAGAACTAGGAGGTATTATGCTGAGTGAAATTAGCCAGAGAAAGACAGATATCATATGTTTTCATTCATATGTGGATCTTGGGAAACTTAGAATACTGTGGGGGGAAGGAAGGGGAAAAATAGTTACAAATAGAGGGAGGGAGGCAAACCCCAAGAGACTTCTTAAATACAGAGAACAAACTGAGGGTTGATGGTGGGGCAGGGGAGGGGAAAATGGGCGATGGACATTGAGGGCAATTGTTGGGATGAGCACTGGGTGTTGTATGTAAGCGATGAACCACAGGAATCTACCCCCAAAACCAAGAGTACTTTACACACTGCATGTTAGCCAATTTGACAATAAATTATATGTATTAAAAAAGAAAAAAAAGAAAAGGACCCTGGCCTATAGTCCTTGGACATTCACTTTCAAATGGAGAGCTTTCCTCCTATTCCTCCTTTCTAGTCTTATGGTCTAATAAACTTTTGCCTGCTGCTCAAAAAAAAAAAAAAATGAAGAAGAAATACATATTGGTTATCTACATGAATATTCATTGAATGAGTAAATATTTGGATGACCAAATATACATCCTTCAGATAAATTTGGTGTTCATCCACAGTTCCTAAAAATACTTTAAAGCCATGAAGGTGACATAGGTGTCTTATTACTAATGAAGGTGGCTTTTGGACCCCACCCAGTGGCAGGAGCTGGTTGCTGGGCGGACCAGCCATGTGATTGGAGGGTTCAGCCCCGCCCCCTGATCTCTGGGGAGAGGAGACGGGCTGGAGGTTGAATCAGCCAGTGACTTCATCAGTCATGGCCATGTAATGAAGCCTCCATAAAAACTCAAAAAGACAAGGTTCAGAGAGCTTCCGGGTTGGTGAACATGTGGAGATGTGGGTACCTCACCCTATGTTCTCTTCATCTGGCTGGTGATTCGTATCCTTCATCATTTCCTTCAATAAACTGGTAAACATAAGTGTTTCCTTGAGTTCTGAGCTGCTCTGGCAAATTCAGAGAACATAAGGAGTAGGTCCCGAGAGCCTCTTGATTGATAGCCACGCTGTCAGAAGTGTAGGTCACAATCTGGACTCGTGACTAGCATCCAAAGTCTAAGGAGGAAGTTGTTGGAACCTCTGGTCTGTAGCAGGTGGGTCAGAGGCACAGGAGACAGCCTAGGACTTGTGACTGGCATCTTAAGTGGGAGATGGGGGGTGCGCTTGTAGAACTGAGCCCTTCACCTCCAGAAGCTGATGCTGTCTCTGGATAGTGTCAGAATTGGGTTGAATTCTTAGATAGCCCGCTGGTGTCTGAGAATTGCTTGCTGGTGGTCTGTCTGGGAGATTCCCTTCCCCCCATGTTAGAATCGGGTCCCGGAACCCGAATAGAGTTGGTGTTAGGGGGGATAGAAGCTTTACCTACTGTATAGATCTATTTCCTATCTCCCCACCCGTGTCTTTTATGGTACTCTACACTGTAGATACCCTCTGTATTTAAATCCCACATTATTTTTGCTTTCACCAATCCTATATATTGGGAGCAGAATCTTCTCTGGTTATCCTGATAGCTATCGTTTCTGATGCTCTCCATTCCTTGCTGAGGATCTAAGTTTCCCTCTGGTATCATTTACCTTCAACCTGAAAAAGAACTTCCTTCAGCATTTCTTGTAATGTATGTCTTCTCTGACTTAATTTGAATCATAACATGACGGATGAGGCACAGAGCTGTGTTAGATTTTGTAAAAGGGGATAGAAAATACTTAGAGGAGAGCTCGCAGAGGAGAACCCACATGATACCTCCATGATCTCCTTGCCTTCTCCACCCTGTTTTACCCACCTTGCCGGAGATGCAGCCTGTGAATCTGCCTTCCTACTCTGTTCTGCCCTCTGTATATCTGAGATGAATTTTATGGACGTTGATAGCCTCACTGGCCGTCCCTTCTGTTCCTTAATCATACCTTCTCTTTTCATTTAAGCTTCCAACCCTCCTTCCCTTCCTTTTTTTTTTTTTTTTTAAGGTATTTATAATTTATTTCTTACAAAAAATAATTCTTCAGCATAAGTGTGTTTTCTGTGCTGTTTTTCTTTTATATCAACATACGTACATATAAATAATTAGATATCATTCAAAATTTAACTGGGCCTCCTGCGGTTTTATTTGCTAGATCTGGCAGCCCTACTCACAAATGACTGAGATAAAAGTTCCCTGGTGCCCCTTCGTCGTCTGTGGCTTCTATTGACAGGAAAAGGAAAGATGTCAGAAGCAAATGGCCTGGGCCACTCACCACCCCACCCTCCTGCCTCTCTGAACGAGCATGCCCCCCCCTCCCTTTCCTCCTGTTATGGTAGATCCTCTGGGCTCTTATCTAAGGCCAACCCCTTCAGTATGGTCCCTTCCCTCTTTGAGGACCTTCTGCATGAAGTGTCCCCTCTTTTCTGAGTTGTTCATTTTTCCCATTCACATGCAACGCGCTGTAGTATCTCCCATCTTAAACCGGCCTTTGTCCCGGGGTTTCCTTTCAGCCAGAACCCCATTTCCTTGTTTTCCTCTGCAGCAAAGCTCCCTTTTTTAAAACAAAAAAAAATTTTAATGTTTATTTATTTTTGAGAGACACACACAGAGCATGAGTGGGGGAGAGGCAGAGAGAGAGACAGAATCTGAAGCAGGCTCCAGGCTCCACGTTGTCAGCACAGAGCCCGACGCGGGGGCTTGAGCTCACAAACTGCAAGATCATGACCTGAGCCAAAGCCGGCGCTTAACCAACTGAGCCACCCAGGCGCCCCAGTGTACCAAAGCTCCCTTAAAAGAACAGGCCGGGCCTGTGCCCTCGCCTCCCATTCTGTCTCGATGCAGCTCCAAATGGGCCTCGGTAACCAGTAGCCTCTTCATTGCTATCCCAGTAGTCACTCTCCATGTACCCTCTCCTTGGCGTCTCAGCGTGGCAGGCAGAGCTGACAGTGTCCTCCTGTGAGAAACCATTTCTTCACTGGGCATCGGGACTTCATTCCCTCTTGTTTCCCCCTATTTCCCTGGCCATTTCCTATTTGTCTGTTTCCTTTATTCCTTCTCTTCCATCCTGACCTTTAAACATTTGAATGCCCCGGGTTCAGTGCTCCCAACTTCTCTCCACACTCACCTCCCTAGGTGATTGTAGGCATTCCCACAACCTTGAATGCTGTCTCTGTGCTGTTGACTTCAAAATTTCAATACCCGTCCTTGGTGTCCTCCCTGAACTCTAAACCTAAGTGCTCAGCTGCCTTTTCTGGTCTCCACATGGATGTCTAATAAACATCTCAGACTTAACATACTCAAATGGGTCTTAACTGTTTCTCCTTCCGGAGATTGCTCATCTGTTTGTTTATTTCGTTTTTTTTTTCCATCTCTGTAAACAATACTGACCATTCACCCAATTGGCTTGTGTCAAAAACCTTGACATTACCTTGACACCTCCCTTTCAAAAGTTAAACTTGAGTGCCGTTAACAAATGCTGTTGGCTTTATCTTGACAATATATCAAATGCCTAACCATTTCCCACCTCCCACAGTATCATCACTGTGGTCCAGGCTACCGCCTTCTCTTGCCTGGATTGTTTTGTCTCCTCTGTGATTTCCCTGCTTCCATCTCTGTCCACCTCCCTCTTCGGAATGTTCTACACAGTGGGCAGGGTGCTCCTTTTAAAATGACAGTTACACTATATCATTCCCCTTCTCAAAATCTTTCATTGACCTCCCGCTGTACCTAGAATAGTAGCCAGTCCACACCCGGCCTGGTCAGTTCTTAGCCTTCTCTTGGAGCTTCTTACCTCTCTTCTCCTTGCTCAGGCTGTTCCAGCCACACCGGCCTTGTTGTCCCTCTAGTGTGTCAGGTACGTTCTTATCTCGGATCTTCGCACGTGGCTTCATGCATGTAATGTTCTTCCGTAGATGTGTGCGTGGCTCACTTCGTCCCTTCACCCAGATGCATGCTGGATCCCTGAGACACCTCAAAACAGCAGCTCCCCCCTCCCACCATATCCTGCCTTATCCCCTTAACTTCTACATCATTTCCTTTAAAGGCCTAAATTACTACCTGTCGTTATCGAAACATTTCTTTAACCTTGTCTCTTTATTTGGAGATGACTGTAGAGTCGCTTGCAGTTGCACGAAATAATTTAGACATCCAGTGTCCACCCTCCCCAGTGTCCCCCAGTGGTGACATCTTGGGTAGCAGTAATATGGTGTCACAACCAGGAAATTAACACTGATATAATCCACCGACTTTTCTTCAGATGTCACCAGTCTGACGTGCACTTATTTATGTGTATATTTAGTTCCATGTAATTTTAACACGTGGAGACTCATGTAGCCACACTGCCTTCAGTCAAGATAGAGAACCGTTCCAGCACAGGGAACCCTCATGCTGTGCTCCCCCTTTCGTAGCCATAGCTTCCTCTCACCTTCTACCCCTCCCAGATCTTTTATACTGTCTGTTTGTTCTCCAAAGTGTGGGAGCTTTATGTGGGTTTTGGTTTTGGTTTTGGTTTTCGTTTTAGGTTTATTTTGAGAGAGTGCATGTGAGCAGGGGCGGGGCAGAGAGAGAGAAAACCC
Source organism: Neofelis nebulosa (assembly GCF_028018385.1). Classification (NCBI taxonomy): domain Eukaryota; kingdom Metazoa; phylum Chordata; class Mammalia; order Carnivora; family Felidae; genus Neofelis; species Neofelis nebulosa. Next base: position 33,409,397 of record NC_080784.1, on the reverse strand, counting down.
CAAGCGGGCTCCACACTGTAGGCATGGAGCCTGAGGCAGGGCTCGAACCCATGAACCGTGCGGTCATGACCTGAGCCAAAACCAAGAATTGGGACGTTTAACCGACTGAGCCACCCAGGTATCCCGGGGGCGTTGTGTGTTTTATTCATTGTTGTATCTCTAGCACCTAGAAAGGAGTGCCTGTCATGTCTAGGTCTAGGACCTAGAAAAAAGGGCCCAACATGTTTGTTAAATGTGGGTCATAAAGAAATACTCCCGTGAGAAAAAAACTTTGCAGGAGGAAGCTTTGCCTTGTTTGCAGGCACACACAACATACAAATGTTTTGATTTGATAATCTTTCCTCTTCTCATCCCATCTTCTCCCTCCCACCACCCTTGCATCCTGAGATACCTCTGACTCCAGCAGTAAACTTGGTCCTCAGTCGTTGTTCAACTCAGGTTAGTTTTATGGTGTAAGTCTTGGGTGTTGTGAGTGGAGGCAGGCTAACGGTCAGTCGCTGTTTGTGAGCACCGTCTTAGATTCGTGGGAGCCAAAACTCTTTGCTTACCTTTACCTCAGTAGTTAGCAAGTTGTGACCATTGCCACTTCTCTGTCTTCTTTTTATACATCCAAATGAAATTCCAGATGTCATTCCCCAAGCAGGATATATTAGGGTCGAATTTCTCTCTTTCTTTCTTTTTTTTGGTTTTTGTTTTTTAAGTTTCTTTCTTTTTGAGAGAGAATGAGTGCGGGGCAGGCGCAGAGAGAGGGGGAGATAGAGAATCCCAAGCAGGCTCCACGCCGTCATTGCAGAGCCCAACGGCCCCACGCAGTCGATCCCCTGACCGTTAGATCACAACCTGAGCTGACAGCAGGAGTCGGGCATTTAATCGACTGAGCCACCCCGGTGCCCCTAGGGTGGAATTACTTGTAGCACGTTATTCTCTTTGCAAATACGTAATGTTTTTGGTGTGGAACAACCTGATTCGGACGTCTTCTACGTCTCGTGTTTGTGTGTTTACTCAGAAGGAGTCAAGGTTGCTGAGTGTGTAGAGGGCGAAAGATCAAGTGTTGCTGTTTCCCTTGACAACTTGATGGAGGTGAGCACAGACAGCACTCCTGAAGGCAGGTCGCTGGTCACTCCACTCTGCAAGAGGGACGTTGCATCCTCTGAGACCTTCGTACTTCGTTCGGTGCTAAAGAAACCCTCTGTTAACCTGTTTCTAGAAAGCCTGCAGGTAAGTTGAGAGCTACTTGTCCTAAAGCGAATGGAATAAAAATTCATTTTGGTTTAAAACGGCGCGAGAAATCTGATGTTAAAATCCAGGCTGCGGGCACCTGGGTGGCTCAGGCTGAGGCTCCGACTTCGGCTCAGGTCATGATCTCACGGTTCTTGGGTTCGATCCCCGCGTCGGGCTCTGTGCTGACAGCTCGGAGCCTGGAGCCGGCTTGGGATTCTGTGTACCCACCTCTCTCTGCTCCTCCCCAACCCATGCTCTGTCTCGCTCCGTCTCTCAAAAATAAATAAATGTTAAAAAACAAAACAAAACAAAATCCAGGCTGTAAATGCTGTGAGAAGTTTGAATGGCTGGGCTCTGGAGTCCAGGTGCCCGGTTTCAAACTCTGACTCTGAAGTTTAAGAGCTGGGCAAATTCTGTAACCTTTTGGTACCTTGGTTTCATCTCTGCAAGGATGGCTAATTTGAGCAGAGTAAGTGGAATAATAATAGGAAATTAGCACCAGTGCCCGGCAAACGAGAGGTAATTTTTTTTTCCAATCCGTACGCATTTAAATATATAGCCATGCCCACACATCTCTTTCTTTTCTGTTTTCTCTTTTAAAGTTTATTTATTTATTTTTGAGGGAGAGGGCGCGTGTGTGCCCGCAAGTGGGGAGGGGCAGAGAGAGAGGGAGACAGGAGATCGAGAATCCCGAACTCAAGAACCGTGAGATCGTGACCTGAGCCGAAATCAAGAGCCAGACTCTTCACCGACTGAGCCCCCCAGGCGCCCTGCCTACACATCTGTTTCTAAAGCCAAAGTAAAGTAGTACCTTCTATTTACAGACATAGTTATGGTCAGTGGTTATTTAACTGTTTTACAGTTTTTCTGGTTGAAGAGCTGATGTGGGTCTCTATACAGGGCTGCTTATTCATATCCTGTGTATTTGGTTTCTTTTCAAACAGGCTTAGCATCTTCATGATCCGTATAACTCTTACTGATTAACGACGTTATGTAGCAAACATCCAGTCCTACCACTGAAATTATATGAAGATTTTTATAATTGATCTTTTTACTAAGCTCTCCAAAGTTTGTAGGTGTATACACTTTGAGTTGTTTGCTAATTTTCATGGTGGTTTTGATTATAAACAAATGTAAAAACTCACAAGAATTTTATTTTCTAAGTTCACTTATTTCACAAATAATGGGCGTTTTCCTGGTCAGGAAAATGAAATGGACTTGAGAGACAGTTGCTCAAGGAGGGTTGTTTGGGGCAGGGCATTTGCTTAGAGAAGGAGGGGCTTTTGGAATGGGTGCACTGGAGAAAATGAACAGCTCTAGAGAACAAGGACTGGTCCAGGGTTTGGGAAGCAGATGATGGTTTGGAGGTGACTCATGCAGCCCACGGCCCTGGCGCTCCCCTGCTTCCCTCCAGTGGCCCTGTGTTGAGCTTTGCCTTGTTTGGCGATTCCGGACTTGTGCTGTCCCTTCCTCACGAACTCCATAATCTTTTGGGGAAGCAGAGAGGGACAGATACTACCTTCTTTCCTTGCTCCTAAATCAGGAATATAGTCATGGGGACAGGAGATTCACACACTTAAAAAAAAGTCTGTTTCCCATACTTAAGAGACAAAACACCCTATTATGCCATTTACCTGTTTTCTTGTTTTTGTGCAATTTTTACGCCTATAGATAGTCTGATCTGACACCATCCACAGTACATCATACCTCTAGCCACTCATATTTTCCTTAACTTCATTTGCTAGATTAAAAATGATGGAATGCATTCAGCCCATGTTATGGATTTCTGTTCTTTAATTTTCTCCTAAAATACGATTTACTAAAGTAGTATCGAGAGAGTCCAGGTTTTCTTGTGGCTAATGTCACTAAGCCAGAACAGTTATGAAAGCAAATATAATCTGCGACACTACATAGTATTACCTTCGGCAGAAGAAAGTTCAAAGTGACCATTCCTAATGACTGTGAGTGTGTATTTATATGCGTAAAATTATTCATTGATGTTTGTTTCGTTTAGGAACACTGTGACAATCTCTGTGATGACGGGACTCATCCGAGCTTAATCTCAAATCTTGCAAACTATTGCAAAGAACAGGCAACAGGTAAGAAATCCACGCTTATTTGGAAGCCTGAGGATACCATTTTCTTGTAAAACTCTGTTCTAGTATGTGGTATTTTCAATGATCTGCTAAATGCCTCGATGCTTTGGAAATTACATGGGAATGAACAGTTGGTTGGAGTCTCAGAATTGGTCTGTTCGTTTCATCTGCCCATTTGTACTTAATGGTAACACTTAAAGGAAATTAATATTCCAATTTTGTTAACTTCCAAGATACTCATGCAAAATTTACTTTAAAATCTATTATTGTATTGTAATTAGAAATACTGCTTACCTTTTCCATTTTGAATTTTTTTCTCTACAAACAGTATTTACTATTATACAAATAATAGCTGCTAAAAGATTCTAGGATACGTACTTTAGATAAGAAACGTAGCCTAATTTTTTATCTACCCATTCATTATCTATAGAAGGTCAAGAAAATTGTAAAGTGCCAGCCTTTCTAAATGTCAGGAAGAGGAAGAGAGTTACTTTTGGAGAGGATCTAAGCCCTGAGGTGTTTGATGAGTCTTTGCCAGCAAATACTCCGTTGCGTAAAGGAGGAACACCTGTTCGCAAAAAGGATTTGAGTAATGTCAGTCCCCTGCCACTCGAGCAATCGCCAGTTCCTGCACAGTTATCACAACCAGATTTTGATGACAAGGGGGAGAATCTTGTAAGTGTGAAAAGCGTGGAGCAAACTTCTTTATATTTTCATCAGACCTCACCTGTTTTGTGTGAACAGTAATTATGCTTTGAAATCATGAAATGGACTAGATGATGTGTCGGTATAATTTAATGCACTTGTATAGGTAGGTTCCCCGCCCCCCCCCACCGCCCTGCCCCACCCCATCCTGTGCTCATCCCGACAAGTGCATGGGTTATTCCCTGCTGTCTCCTACTTGCAGGGTTCCTTGTACATAGAATGTTTTGTGGAGCTGAAATACTGTGGACTGTAGGATGTACCATTGCTTTATGTATCACCAGGAGAGAAGGCTAGACCGTAAGCTCTGACACCCCATGAATTTGTAAGATGCGCTCAGATTTCAGAGGAGGAAAGGTGGGAAAGAGCACCAGTCTTAGAACTGATATGCTGTAAATATACACTTGTTTCCTTAAGATGAATTTCTGTAGGGAGAATTACTGGATGAAAGAAGAGGAATGCGTTTCACCTTTTTGATACATATTGGTGAACATCCAGAAAGTGTACCAGTCTGGACTCAATAGCAGTATAAATGGTTTTATGTTGCCATACTTTGTAAACCCTGGGTATTAACTGTACTTTTTTTTAATAGCTTAATGGAAAAAGATGACTTGAAAACTTCTAGTTTTTACTAGTGAGGTTTGAACATTTTTCATACGTTTGTGAGCCATTTGAATTTCTTCTCTAGATAATTGCCTATTACCATCATTCGTTCTCTCCCTGGCCTATTGCACTTTGAAATAAGAATATTCCACTCTCAGCTAAGATGGAGTCAAAGGGACCTAATTTATGTTTTCATGAGAAACAACTAAAAGAAAAACCCCCCGGAAAACACACAAAACAGTGGTTCTCAGACATTGAACATCAGGAAGCATAGGATAGTAATCCCTGAGAGTGGGTAACAAGTGAGGCAAGCTGTACGAGAGCCCCAGTTTACTGCCTGGGCTGGACTGCCAGGCCACTGCACAGGACGGGCTTACCTTGGCGGAGCCTGGTGGTCTCCGTGAGTTGAGGGGATGGGAGTTAGGGTCTGGGAAAGTGTAGGAGGCTAGAGCTTATGGCAGAGTACCAGAGAGGAGAGAGCTGCACAGAGAGCCCTAGAGATCTGCAAAGGGTCTCACTTGAATCTGTAGCTGAGCACTGGTCACCATGAACTTGTAAGTAAACTGCCCGAGGCCAGGGAAATGACTACCCAGATGGAACAGAGGGAACAATCCCTAGGGTTCACAGAGGGGCAGTAGTAGTGTTCCCACCAACCTGAGTGGTAGAAAAACCTTATAATTCACAGCACATCAGACACTCAGGAGAGCATTGCCTCACTAGAACAGAATTAGATTAAAAGCCTAGCAGAGTTTAAAAGCTTTGAAAGGATACCACTTTTCTCCAAGTAACTTGACTGCATTGTCTAACAAAGCTCAAGAATAGCAAAACTATCCAGTGTCAAACAGTGTTACATTCAAAATGTCTGACATTCAATTAAAAACTAATAGACGTGTAAGAAAAGGTGCCCCCATAATAAAGAGGAAAATCAATCAATAAAAGTAGACCCGGAAATTACACATATGGTAGAATTTATAGACGGAGGCATTGAAAGTTTTTTTAACCTATCTTTCCTATGTTCAAGGAGGTGCAGGAAAGATTGAGCTTGTTGAGAACATGAAATATAGAAAAGATCCAACTTGAACTCTGAAAATTATATTCTCTGGGAAGAAAATTAGGTTGAATGAGATTAATAGCACATTAGAGACTGCAAAAGAAAAGATTACCAAACTTAAAGATACAACAATAGAAATTATTCTGCATGAAAGAATAGAAATGACTGAGCAAAAGTGAGCAGTTGGTAAGCTGGGACAACTTTAGGTGGCATAATATACATGTAATTAGAGTCCCAAAGGAGAGGAGAGATCAGACAGAACAGGAAAAAAAAAAAAGTTTGAAACATAATGATGGAAAATTTTCCAATTTGATAAAATGATAAACTCACAGATCCTGAAGTCTAGCAAATTCCCAGCACAGGAAACACGGAATAGTACGCAAAGACACATCATTGCTTAGAATCAGTGATATATGGCCTGCAAGGAACCAGAGTAAAAAGACACATGACATAAAAAACAACAACAATATGAGAGACAGCAGAACTCTCATTAGAAACTGTGCAAGCCAGAAGACAACACAGCAGCATCTTTTGAAGACGTACTTAATTACTTGGAGCAAAAAGCCAAATAACAGCAACAACAAAAACTTGTCCACCTAGAATTCTGTATCCAGTGAAACTATATTTCAAAACAAAGGTGAAGAACAGGCTTTTTCAGACATATGGAAGCCAAGAGAATTCATTACTGTAGCAGGGTAGCATTAGAAGAAATGTTACGGGAAGTCCCTTCATCAGGAAGAGAATGGTTTCAGATGGAAATCTAGCAAAGGAACGAAGAGCATTGAAAATGCTATAAACACGTGGGTGAATGTAGCACACTTTAATCTCTATAAAAAATTGTTTAAGGCAAGAATAACTAGTGTATCGTTTGGTTTATAACCTAGTTAGTGAAATATACAACAAAAGTAACATGGTATGGAAGCTGGGAGGGGTTTTTAACCTGTACGCAAAGTGGTGTAAGTTAAAGATGAATGCTGTAAACCCTAAACAACAAACAAAACAACAACAAAAATGTATGGGATGCACCTAAAGCAGGCTTAGAGGGGAATAAAGCCTGTATTTCAACATAAAGAGACAAATCGGTGATCTCAACTTCCACTTTAGGAAACTGACAAAAGCAATTAAAGACAAAGTAAGCAGAAGGACTTAATAAAGATAAATGCAGAACTCAGTGAAGTAAAAAAAGAAAAGCAATAGAGAAAAGTCATTGAAATAAAAAGATTATGCTTTAAAACAATAATATGAGTAAACTTGTGATCAGACTGTTCAGGGAAAAGGGAAGATACTCCAACTACCAATATAAGGAATGAGCGGTGACTATACATTCTAACAGGTATTATTAGAAGGTTCATACAGATAAAAGGATAATCAGGAAGTATTATGAAAAACTTACTGCCAATAAATTCAACAATTTAGATAAACTAGACCTATTTCTTGAAAAACACAAACTACCCAGTCTCACTTGAGAAGAAATCCCTTACCTCATCCTCCCTATATCAACTGAAGAAATTGCAGTTGTAGTCAGAACCTTTCCACGTAGAAAACTGTGTGTCCAGATGATTTTGCTACTGAATTCTACCAGACACTTAAGGAAGACCTCATTTTGCAGACTCTTTTCAAACAAATTGAGGTGGGAGTAATTCCCAGTTCATTAATGTCAGCATTAACCTGACACCGTAGTCAGACATTATCTTTTTATTTTTGATTTTTTCAGTTTTCAGAATTTTTAAGAACAACTATTTAAAAACACTAGTTACAACTCCATGAATTAAATGTGTATTCATTAAAGGTAAACATTCCATTCTTTTTTTTTCCTTTTAAATATGTATTTCATAATCATTTTTAAGAACACTATAATCCAGTATCCTCATGAACGTAATACTTAGAGATACTACATCATGACCAAGTGAGATTTAACCCAGAGATGCAAAGTTGGTTTAATATTTGAAAAACAAGCTGTAATGCACCATATTAAACTAAGAAAAGCCATATGGTCATTTCTGGGGAAAACAAAAAAACCCTCTATGCCAAACTAATGATTAAAGACAAGTTTCTTCAAAGTCACAAGTTTTTTTCTATGAGAAACCAACAGCTACCATCATACTAGCAATGTGGGTCTGCATTTATAGTGCCATTTTCTCTGAATTTCCCCTGAATAATATTGAAATGTTAGGTTGTGTTTATTAATGGAATGCCCTATTTGTTTTAAAGTTAGGATGTGTGATTTTAAATAAACCAAAGAGTAACTTGTTAGTGGATCATTATGGCTACTTTCACTTAATGTTTTATTTTTATTTGTTGGATTGTAGTTAATAAACTTAGTTTCATTAAAGATTGATAAATATTATATAATATGTGTTTATATCCAATATCTTTGCTTTGATTTTTTCTCCTTTATTGGTTACTCATCTTTATGCTTATTACAATTCCACCTACAAAAATAAGTCCTTATTTTCTTTTGGGCACATACGTCCACTGAATTTAAGGATGTCTGATTTCTGCTCTTGTTTTTCTTTGTTCAGGAAAACATAGAACCTCTTCAGGTGTCATTTGCCGTTCTGAGTCCTCTTAATAGGTCTTCAATCTCTGAGACTCTTTCAGGTAGTAACTTTTTTTTTAATCTTAGAATCATACAAGTGTCATTTTCAGTATGTGTCAATATGAAACCAAATCTCCTTAATCCCTTTTAAAATTTTTATTTTTATTATAATCATGTTTGGTTTAAAAAACCAAATAGTATTGGGGCACCTGGGTGGCTCAGTCGGTTAAGCATCTGACTTCGGCTCAGGTCACGATCCCACGGTTTGTGAGTTCGAGCCCCATGTTGGGCTCTGTGCTGACAGCTCAGGGCCTGGAGCCTGCTTCTGATTCTGTGTCTCCCTCTCTCTCTGCCCCTCCCCTGCTTGTGCTCTGTCTCTCCAAAAAAATAAAGAAATAAACATTAAAAAAATAAAAAAAGTAGGGGCGCCTGGGTGGCGCAGTCGGTTAAGCGTCCGACTTCAACCAGGTCACGATCTCGCGGTCCGTGAGTTCGAGCCCCGCGTCAGGCTCTGGGCTGATGGCTCGGAGCCTGGAGCCTGTTTCTGATTCTGTGTCTCCCTCTCTCTCTGCCCCTCCCCCGTTCATGCTCTGTCTCTCTCTGTCCCAAAAATAAATAAAAAACGTTGAAAAAAAAATTTTTTTTAAAAAAAAATAAATAAAAAAAATAAATAGTACAGAAAAGCTTATAAGAAGCCTCTTGACCATCCAAGTCTCATACCTTTTAATCACCCACATTGAACCTCCATAGATAGGTAGTGCCATTTTTCAAGTCACTGCAGGCAGTGGAGTTGCCCTCTCAAGTCTTAATTATCAGTAGTAGGCTCCTTTTGTTGAGTGATCCGGATCGTATGGGTCTTTTTTCAGTATCCAGACCTGTTCACCAACATTAACTTGGCCTTTTGGACACATGCACTTTTTAAGGTCTCTGGCTTTTTTATGATCATGATAAGGCAAACCGGGACTTAGATGACAAATGTTATGGGAAAAGCACTTAGGATGGGAACCATTATTCGTGTCTCTCCCCCTTGATCAAAGTCCTTTAGTGGCTTCTCATTAGCTAGACAACACGAACCAGGTTCATTGGTGCAGAATCCAAGACCTGTAGTGCGAACTTAGAGCTAAGCTTGGAAGCATAGTCTATCATATTCTAAAGACTGTGTGCTCTTTAACACACATTATACTTCCTTTCATTTACACCATTAAAAGTGGTCAAATGAAAAATTACTTGAATTTTGTAAACTACAATAGTTATTTTCAGGATCATCTTAATGCCCTTCATTGCAATTTTATTGTACAAAATGTAGCTTGGGATAAATGGATGCCATCAGTGAAAATATGGTATTTCCTATAATATGATTTAATCTGTTATCTTAGGGTAATATGCTGTCTCTGTGGAAAGTGGTGACGGTTTCTGGGTGTTGAGGGAACTTAAAATTTTAAAGCATGTTTTTGAATCTCAAAATTTATTCTTGGTAATTATTTATGCTTAGATACTATGTTATGCTAAAAGCAAAGGTGGGTATCCATAAGAGTACCCAGTGTATCCAGAAAATTACGGCTCTTACGACTTTTTGTTTAGCTACCCTAATTTTGCTTGTGTCTTACTCATCAGGCATTGATACCTTTAGTTCTTCAAATAACCATGAGAAAACAGCCTCCCATAAAGTTGGTAGAATCACACGGGCCTCTAACCGAAGAAGTGTAAGTGTTTGTATTTGGCATAGTATATTTGTTTTTAAATCTTACTATAGATTTTTTGTTTTTATGGTCAAATTACTATGGGTAAAATCTTGATTTGATTGCAGTCATTCACAGTTAGTACCTACGTAGCATATCACCACGGTAATGGCTCTTTTTCTGACTTGATTTTAATTTTATTAGAAGAAAAATACGGTAAAACAAGATGCTATCAGAATTTGTGTTATGTGGAAGGTAATCTGTTTGGAATGTGTTATGTGGAAGGTAATCTGTTTGGAATGTGTTATGTGGAAGGTAATCTGTTTGGATCTGTGTGGTGTTACGAATTTTATTGAGGTACACAGTGGAGAAGAGTAGCTTGTAAATAACAGAGCCAGAAAATGGCATAATTATACCTTTTTACAAAAATATTTCATTTTGGTTTTTAACACTGGGTTTTAACACTTTCTAGTAGGAGCAGAACTCCCATTGAATGTGTGTCTTTTCCTATTTTATTATATAATTAGATAAAGTTGGATTTTTATTTAAATTCATAAATATATAATATTACCATTATAGGGCTTTTCGCTGGTACTGTTGGGTGATAAAGCCAGAATTCAAATTTAGATCATCTAAATGCATCTTTCCCCTCGTAACTCAACAGCAGTTAGCTGCTAAATTGTAGATGCTTAATACATATTTGGTAAATAGGTAAATCAACTAATCTTAAACTTTTTTTCCTCCTTAAGGGGCAGAATGCATATGCTTCTTTGGGTCTGTGTTTAATAAGATCAGAAATTGGTAATTCCTATTCTCCCCCATGCGAGTTTAAGCTGGTTAAAATACTTCTAATGGAATTTGTGAATTAAGAGGAACTGGGATATAAAACGGTAGTAGTAGTGTGGGAGGAAAAATAAATGCGGAAAACGTATCAAAATGTAACTGCTTTATGGTTATCCCTACTTTAAATTTTTTTATAGCAGTTGATCGCTTTTGCAGAAGAGGAGGTTTGCAACTTACTTCATACAGAAGCTCAGCCCTGTAAAGAAAAGAAAATCAATAGGAGGAAATCTCAGGAAAGCAAGCACACGGAAAGAGTGCGTCCTAAAAAGAACCAAGTAAGTGTGTGTTTAAAGACATAAGAGTAGAACTGGTACGTTTCTTTGTTGTATGGTTAGGAAAGCATGGAAAGAAATTTTTTTCCAGTTAACATTGGACCGAGAGTATTAAAATCATCACAGAATAGAAAGGACCATAAGCAATTATGTACTCAGGTATAATTACCCGAGGACCGTTTTTGTGTCTTCGTCGTTGTGTTACGTGCATTGGCCCAGTAAAACGCTGGCACTCAGATGTTAAGTTGATTTTTCCCTTTGTATCTGATCCAACCTCAGCCTTTGAGAGGATTCCTCCAATTTCTTAGACAAAGGTGAGTGGACCATCTGCCGCTTGTGTGGCTTTGCTTCTGCCAGTGGCTGGCTCAATCTCTTCCCCATGTTTAAGGAAGAATTGAGAAACTGGCTCTGTGTCTTTCTCAACACTTCAAGGCCTGTGCTGGCTCAGGTGACTTCACTGTCTCGTCAGGGATAGCGAGTGCAGCACCTTAACCCAGTCACCAGACCCGTTTCACTTGGGTGATCCGGACCTTCCTCTGCCACACCCCGCCCGCAGCTTGCTAGTACCCTTCCCACTTCCAGTAGTACATGTTCTATGTCCCGTTCCCCGACCCCCGGCTGCCGGCACATCCCGCCTCCTCATTCCCTTACTCACGTCCCTCGTCCGGTACCAGCGGTCTTCTGGCCCCTCTGTGTACCCTCTAGCAGGCAGGCATCCCGTCATCTCCTGTGTTTCCTGTTCGCCCCAAACCGCGTGAGCTGTTTCACCAGCTCTTGTCGGTAACCTCAGTTCTCTGCCCCTTTTCATTCCATTTCAACTCTGGATTAATCCATTATCCCCTCTCCCATCTAACACTGCTGCTGGAGAGACGCACACAGGTGCTCCTAAGGTAGAGTCATAGTTCCAGGTATTACCTGAGGTCTGGTGTATCATTTTCTACCTCTTCCCTTTAAGTATTTTTCCAAGATATTGAGTAGCTTAGTAAGTAAAATCTGGTACAAGCTGCCGCCTCAGCAGCGTTTGACATACTTGAGAGCGGCCTTTACAGTCTCTGTTGAAGGTTTATTTTCTTTCACCCACCCTTAGTTTGTATTCCCTAGAGTTCTACTCTTTGCCTTTCCAAATTGTATAATTTCTGGGTGATGTCCTAGGCAGCATGGTTGGTGCCTCCCAAATCTTTCTGATCTAGAAACATGTTGAGCAGCCTACTAGACTTCTCTTCTTAAACCATCCTGTAAGCACCTCCAGTATCCACTTTTTGAAAACTAAAGTAACTCGCCAATTTTCCCCCAACACCCTCCCCCTGCAAAACAGTCAGTAAACTTCCATCCCGTTCCATTCAACAAAAACTGGCTTAAACATGGCCCAAACATCTGCCATTTAGGAAAGCCAGGAAAAAACTGGAAGTTTTCCTGGCTCAGTCCCTCTTTCAGGTCACACTCCATTGAGAGATCCCCTTGCTGAAAAAAATAAACCTAAGTTCATAAATATGCATGTACATCTTATATTATTGCATCAGAAATGGATTTTCTTCATACTCTTTACAAAGCACTGTTACAAAGAATGTACGCATACTTCTTCACATAAAATCAATAGTCAGAAAGTTCAAGGAGGGTTGAGCAGTAAAGTTTGTTTCAACCCCTCTCGGGACCCCACAGAATCAAAATAACTGATAGAATCAAAAGACTCAGAATAGCAGTGAGAAGAGGAAGGAAGTGAGGAGGGATATTACCCAACAGATGACAGCCTTCAGTGAATCTCTAGAAGACAGTGGATGATGGCACACTGACAGAAGAAAGAGGTAAATTTACAGCCCAGAATGTGCTCCGAGGGAGCCAGAGAGCCATTAGGAGCCAGCTTGCCCATAGGGATCCCAGAAGACTCTGGGCCCCGTAAACAGAGTGGTGGCGAGAGTGGGAAACAGTAATGGTGACGGCCTGCACCAGTTAGCACCTCACCACCTTCTCCCTCCTTGTTCTCCCGTCTCAGAATGGAGGGAAGTCAAGCAGGTGAAAGCCCTCATTCTGGCCTTTAGATAAGGTCCAACAGTCTTGACAGCCTGCTTTTGCCCTAAAGCAAAGCCTAAGATTGACACTCCCCATTCTGCCCTGCCCCACCCCGCCCTGCCCCACCCCGCCTCGCCCTGGTTCCTAATAGAATTTCCATGCAGGAAAGAGACAGCTGGAAAGCAGAAGAAACTCAGGCCAATGTATCCTGTCTCTTCTGTAAAATCAGACAACTGAGGAGAAACAAGAGCACAAAAGACGTAATATTTAAAAGCTGAAAACCTGACCCCAGAAAGAGATGTTATTCCGGGAATGGAAGGAAACTTCCTCAAAAAAGAAAAATGTTCCCATACACTTCAGATTTAATCAAGTATCTGCATAAAACTAAGAAGGGGATGCTGTCAAAGAGGAGCAGAGGAAGAAGTATCCTTAAATATGTAAAATTTAGCTGTTGGCTAAAGACTAAACAATGAAGTTAAGGAGCGTCTCCCAAGCAAACGTTAGTGTGATTTCAAGCAATAAAGTAGTGTTAAGGAAAAGTATGGTGGTTTTTTTTTTTAATCTTTATTTTTGAGAGAGAGAAACAGAGCACGAATGGGGGAGGGGCAGAGAGAGAGAGAGAGGATCTGAAGCCGGCTCCAGGCTCCGAGCTGTCAGCACACAGCCTGACACGGGGCTCAAACTCACGGACCGTGAGATCATGCATAACCTGAGCCGGAGTCAGATGCTTAACCCACTGAGCCAAGTGCCCCTCAGTTGGCCTTTTGTTTATTTATTTTTGTGTTCAAGTTTGTTTGTTTATTTATTTATTTATTTATTTATTTATTTATTTATTTATTGTGAGCCAATTTGACAATAAATTATATTAAAAAAAAAAAAAAAGTATGTTTTCTAGTGCTAGGAATCCTCTACAGGAGGCGCCCCGGGAGACGAATGCGAGCGTTGTCCTTGGCAGAGCGATGAAAAACGTTTACACAGTGATAACGTAAATGCTATTTGTTTTCACCTAAGGGCAAAGCTTTAAGGACTTGATTGTCATGCAAGACGATGATCCAAATGTAGCTACTAGCAGAAGGTGAGAAAGTGGGTAGAGAAGGTGGAAACGAGGGCATTAACATTACAGTAGAGGGGTTAACCGTGCAGGTTCTGGAGCAGACAACCTGGGTTCTAAATTCTGGCTTGACCACTTCCCACCAGTGGAATGGCGGGAAAGATTCTTGATTTCTCTGTTGGTTTTAAAATAAAGGTAAGAACGGTACATCATCTGTGAGCTTCTTGTGTGTGTTTAATGAGTTAATACGTGTAAAATGCTTAGAACAGTGCCTGGCCATAGCAAGCACTATGGCTGTTAAAATCAAATTCAGAACCTTGTGAGGCAAAATTTGAATTGGAAGTATCAGTTTGGACTCATGTCTTTTTTCTTTTCAAAAGATTTCCTGGCAGTGAGCACCTCTGACACCTAGATTGCCCTTTCTTTTCATCTCTTTTCTCTTCCTTCCTCTCTTTCTCTGTCTCTGTCTCTGTCTCAACCTCCCTTTCTCTCTCTTTCCCTTCCTTAGTTCCTTCCTTCTTAGCAGGGGAAGGGGCAGAGAGAGAGAGAATCTTTAAGCTGGCTCCATGCCCTGCCCAGAGCTGGACTCAGGGCTTGATCCTATGACCCTGAGATCATGACCTGAGCTGAAATCAGCAGTCGAAAGCTTAACTCACTGAGCCACCCAGGCACCCCTAGATTGCCTTTTTTTAAATTTTTTTTTTTTTTCAATGTTTTTTATTTATTTTTGGGACAGAGAGAGACAGAGCATGAACGGGGGAGGGGCAGAGAGAGAGGGAGACACAGAATCGGAAACAGGCTCCAGGCTCCGAGCCATCAGCCCGGAGCCCGACGCGGGGCTCGAACTCACGGACCGCGAGATCGTGACCTGGCTGAAGTCGGACGCTTAACCGACTGCGCCACCCAGGCGCCCCTAGATTGCCTTTTTTTTCTTCACGTTTATTCATTTGTGAGAGACAGAGACAGGGCGGGAGCTGGTGGGGGGCGGGGGAGAGGTGGAGGACAGAGAGAGAGGGAGA
Source organism: Neofelis nebulosa (assembly GCF_028018385.1). NCBI lineage: Eukaryota > Metazoa > Chordata > Mammalia > Carnivora > Felidae > Neofelis > Neofelis nebulosa. The sequence continues at coordinate 33,394,314 of NC_080784.1, read as the reverse complement.
CACGGAATCTGAAGCAGGTTCCAGGCTCTGAGCTGTCAGCACAGAGCCCGACGCGGGGCTTGAACTCACGGACCATGAGATCATGACCTGAGCTGAAGTCAGACACTTAACCGACTGAGCCACCCAGGTGTCCCCCTAGATTGGCATTCCTTAATACCATTTTCAGCTAAAATTGATCAAGTGAAATGGCTGCTTTCAGATTTCTAAACAGCACTTGTAGGAAATGAGCCTGGGTCTGTACCAGTGTCCAACGAAGGAAGCTTAAACCCCTGGGGCCACGAGAAAGGACATCAGACTGTCTCAAAGGGGCTCCACTGACCAAAGGTGGGACAATGTGACTATCAGACAAAAATTGCGGTGGATTGAAACACAGACTTCAAATCTGAAAAAAACGCTTCATAATAATTAAAAAATCTCAAAAGTCACCTTGGAAGCTGTCTAGGACACCCACTCCTTTTGGTGAAAACTGGAAAATAAGTTCAGGTGAACAAATAGTTGATGAGGTAAAGTTATTTATAGGAGACTTTCTACCATTAGATAAAAACACATTCGTGAAAGTTGTTAATCATTAGATGGAAGGCTGATGGAGGGGCATAATGGGTGCATTGGACTGAATACCTGAGCCCACTGGTCAATCACAGTGTCACAGGGGAGAGAATATGGGCCTTCCAGTGCAACGAGGAAGTCTAGAAGTATCCATGAGATGCTCTTTTTAAAAAACAAAACAAAAAAAACAAAGCTGAATCTAATCAAGCCTAGATCTATCTAATGACCAATTTTTTAGGAAGTATAGGAGGTAGAGGAAACTTAAGACACCATGATTGCAGTCAACCAAATCCAGAGTTTGGCCAAGTCTACCGGACCGATGCCTCAGCTTATTCATCAAATAAATGGCAAGGGAAGAAAGAAAGAACCATAGAGTAAAAGAGTTCTGTCAACAAAGCAAATGTGTGAAGACCTTTTTGGGATCCTAATTTGAACAGTTGTAAGAAGACATTTATGGGCCAATTAGAGAAATTTGATCTCCAAGGAAATGAAATATTAGGGAAAATTGTTGTCTTTGTTCTTTGTGTTTAAGCTGTTTATTTTGAGATCATTTTAGATATTTATACTGTTGTCACAAGAATTACAGAGATCTCTCAAGTACCTTATGCCCAGTTTTCCCCAATGACAACATGTATAACTTGTGCAGTGTCACGTAGGAAAATATCAACCCAGTCAAGATACAGAGGATTTCCATCACTACAGGGATCTCTTCTTGCCATTTTGTAGTTCTGTCTACTTCCCCCATCTTGACTGGCAATTGCTAATCTGTTCTCCATGTCTGTTAGTTTGTCACTTTGGTAATGTTATGTAAATGTAATCACACTCTATGTAACTTCTTGGGACTGGCTTTGTTTTTTCAATCAGCACAATTCTCTGGAGATTTGTCCAGGTTGTTGTGCGTATGAGCCCTTTATTGCCAAATGGTAGTTGTTACTAAAAAAAAGGTAATCCTTTTGCGATATATACATACATCGTCATTACATAGTATACCTTAAACTTACATGTTTTGTGTCAGTTATGTCTTAAAAAGTTGGGGTGTGGTAAAATTGCATTGTAAAAGGAAAATGTCAACAATAAAATACAATGCTAGGTAATCAAAGACTTCACTTTATTATGGGGAAAAAAAGGGAGCTCTTATCTCTTACAGATACTATAGGATTTTCAGATGAAATGAGGTAATGTGTGGGATTTGCTTTAAAAGGATCTGAGGGAAGGGGAGTATAAATGAATCCTGATTTCTGTTAGTAATTGTTGAAGCTAGATGATGGGTACATGGGGTTCAATATACTGTTCTCTCTACCTGTTGTGTGTTTGAAATTTTCCATTATAGGAAGTTAAAAACAGCAGGAGCCTCATATTTAGAAAGATGGAGCTAGCTGTAAGAACCAAAAATGGAACCAATAAGTAAACAACAGGGATAAGGAAGTGTGTGCTTCTCATCATAAGCTTTCCTGTACAATTTGATTTGTTGCCGTGTACGTGAATTCTGTATACTTTTGATTTAAAAAAATTGTTTTAAGTTTATTTATTTGTTTTGAAGAGAAAGACAGAGACAGCGCCACTGGTGGAGGGGCAGAGAGGGTGGGGGGGGGGAGAAGGAGAATCCCAAGCAGGCTTCACAGCACTGTCATTGCAGAGCCCAGTGTGGAGCCCGAACCCACGAAACCGTGAGATCGTGACCTGAATGGAAACCAAGAGTCAGACATTTAACTGACTGAGCTACTACTCGGGCACCCTATATATACTTTTTAAATGTTTATTTTTGAGAGAGAATATCTAAAACAGGCTGTGTGCTGTTGGTGCAGAGCCCAATGCGGGGCTCGAACTCACAAACCATGGGATCCTGACTTGAGCTGAAATCAAGAGTTGGATGCTTAACTGACTGAGCCACCCAGGTGCCCCATGAATTATTGTTATTATTTTTTAATTTTTATGTATTCATTTTTATATCATTTATTGTCAAGTTAGCTAACATACAATGTATACAGTGTGCTCTTGGCTTTGGGAGTAGTTTACCGTGATTCATCACCTACAATACCCAGTGCTCCTCCTAACACATGCCTTCCTCAGTGCCCATCACCCATTTTCCCCATCCCCCCAACCCCCTACCCCATTATCCCTCGATTTGTTCTCTGTATTTAAGAGTCTCTTATGGTTTGCCTCTCTCTCAGTTTGTAACTATTTTTTTCTTTCTCTTCTCCCATGGTCTTTTGTTAAGTTTCTCAATTTCCACATATGACTGGAAACATGTGTTTCTTTCTCTGACTGACTTATTTCACTTAGCATAATACCCTCCAGTTCCATCTACGTTGTTGGAAATGGCAAGATTTCCTTTTTTTTCATTGCCAAGTAGCACTCCATTATATATATGTACATACCACATCTTTTTTTCCAAATAATGTTTAGCTTTGAAGGAGACAGAGCGTGAGCGGGGGAGGGGCAGAGAGAGAGGGAGACAGAATCTCAGGCAGGCTCCAGGCTCCAAGCTGTCAGCACAGAGCCCTACGCGGGGCTCGAACTCACAAACTGCTAGATCATGACCTGGGCCAAAGTCCGATGCTCAACTGAACTGAGCCACCCAGACGCCCCTATATACCACATCTTAACCCGTTCATCAGTGAGTGGACATTTGGACTCTTTCCATACTTTGGCTGTTGTCGATAGCGCTGCTGTAAACTTGGGGATGTGTCTGCCCCTGTGAATCAGCATTTTTGCATTCTTTGGATAAATTCCTAGTAGTGCTATTGCTGGGTCGTAGCCCATGAATTATTTTTAAATAATTTTAAAGCTACTCACAGGAAGCAACTTAAGTACCTGTGCAAATAGTAAGTTTCTGCTTCCGTGTCGAGACCTCCTTTAGTATCTGAGACGGAATACTGGTGATTCTAAAGTAAACGAAGTCACTTTGGGGGTCCATACCTTCAGTTGTCCTTTTTCTGCTTCAGGTCATAAACCATCCTGTTTGCACATTAATGTCTTCCCTAAAATTCCAGCCACAGGTGACTTCGCTGTTACCGTATAAGCAAGGCTTTTGTATTGGAGTAAAATTGAATTTTGTTACGGTTCCAGCCTCTGCAGGTAAGCTAGGCAGTGCTAGACGTGTGTCCCCGACAGAGCACAGGTGCTTTAGCCTTTAGTCCCGTCTTTGGGCGCTGCACCTCTCTTGGCCCGTGACCATGAGAAAGCTATCATCACGTGTAGCAAATTTTACGAAGTTTACCTATACCTTTTCATTCTACATTTATTCATCCATTTGTTCATACCTGTTTGTTGGGAAGTCGTTACGTGTCAGGCAGCGTTGCAGGGACTGAAGACGTTTTATGTAGACAGAGATGGCCCAAATCCTGCCAACAGGGTATTTTTTGTACCTATGAATCAGAAACTGTTCTAGAGGTCATAACCAGGTGACATTGACTGCAGCGTATTCACTGACTGTGTAGGGCCTGTGTCTGTCACACTGTAATACCAAGCATAATTTGATACTAAAAATTTTTTCCCCCGTGTCAATTCTCTTCATATCAGGAAGGAATTTAAAAGACCAAGAATGGCTGACACATAGCTCTTTTCTGTGTATGGATCAAGCCTTATTTTAACCATTTCATTTATGTTAACTCAGCGCTCACCACAGCTTTCTGTGGCTCCCGTTTTGCAGAGGAGAATGAGGTACAGAGAGGTGGGGTGACTTGGCTAAGATCATAGGGCAGGTAGGTGGCAACGTCAGGCATCCGGCACCGAAGGCCATCTGCTCTCTTTTGCAGTTCCTCTGTGGAGCCCGAGGTTTTTCTCCTGGTTTCCACATCCACTGACCAAGCTTTCATTTCCCCAACTGTCCCATGGAATGTCAACAGATGTTCCATAGAAATAAATTTTTCGTGGAAAAATAGTTAACCCGGTATTTTCCTAATGTTTATAGAGATTATTTATACTGAGGGACTTCTCAGAGAATTTAATGGTAAATATATATTGCAAATCACCAAGAGGAACATTTATCTTGTACAGTTCTAAAATTATTTTTCCATGGAATGTTTTATTTTGTTTTGTTTTTACAGGATATCTATAGATCTCTCAAGGAACATGCAGTTCTGTGCCATTTTTGTACTCTTGAATATCATCCATCACATCATTAGTTTCTATATTTTCACCCAAATGATCTTTCTTTAAATGTAAAATCGAATGTTGTCACTCCCTGAGTCACTGTGCAGTTAGCCTTCATTGTTTTCAGGCTCCTACTCATTGCATACAAGGGCCTTGTCTGCTTTGTGGAGCAGTGTTAAGCCTTCTGGAGGCCAGGGACCCATCTCAGTCCATATAGAGTCTGACATCGTGTATATGTATCAATAATAGTTACTTGCTGTTCGATGGTGAGCCCCCTAAAGACCACATCCTGTTTTTGTATCTTCTACCTAGCAAGTCATTACCTGCACAGAGTGGTTTCTCAATAAATGTTTCAATGGATTCCATTTTCTGGAAGCCTTTAATGGCTAAAAACACATTTCTTATGTTAACCTAAAGTCTGGTTCTCTCCAATATGATCGCATTGAGTGTATTTCTGTTTGCTCATAATAATCTATTATTTCAACACAGTTTGAGTTTCCCTGAGGTCTTCTCCATGTGAAGCTTTTTTTTTTTTTTTTTTAACAGAGAACATTAATTCTCACTTGCTAACATGGCAGTCAAAATTGAATTCAGTACTGCATTCTGGATATTATTAGAACAGTTTTAATTTGTATAGAAACCCATGTGTTTTCCACCAGTTATTACCATTCCTTTGTCCCTCTTCTTCTACTTATGCTTGTTAAAACCCATCTTATTTTTGACCTATTCATTTTTTTAATGTTTTTTTTATTATTTATTTTGAGAGAGATAGCAAGTCAGGGAGGGGCAGAGAGAGGAGGAGACAGAATCCCAAGCAGGCTCCACACTGTCAGTGCAGAGTCTAACATGGGGCTCGAACTCATGAAGTATGAGTTCGTGACCTGAGCCAAAACCAAGAGTAGGACTTTAAACCGATGGAGCCACCCAGGCACCCCTTGACCTATTCATTTTAATCTTGATTATTAATGTTTGAAGCAGCTCAGCCAGCTTTGTGTTATCTTTCACTTTTACGTAACCTTTATGTACATAACTATTGTTTCTTCATCTAAACGTGTGAGCAGAAAACAGCCCCTCATAGGTTCTAGTAGATAAGTCATTCTAGGCTAATCCTGAGTCATCCTAACGATAGCCTAGCTACACCTATCTCCTGTCTTAAGTCTGTCAATTCTAGAGCATCTAATCCAGAACTTACTTGGGCAAATGTTTTATGGAAACGTAGACCGTTAGTTATCATATAGTTTGTAAATTGAGTTCTTTATATTTTATTTGACTTTGTGTAAGCTACCGAGCCCTCCATGCCTGACTCAGATTTCTAAAATTTTCAACGGAATAACTGGTCTCAAGTTTTTCTGTACAAATTAAAGGCTCAAAATTGTATACGGCGTGACATCTTTCTCAATTACTGCGCCTTAATACATCTTCACAGGCTTTAAAAAGTTGCAGAAAGAAGAAAGCAAAGGGAAAGAAAAGTATTCAAAAGTCTTTATACGGGGAAAGAGACATCGCTTCCAAGAAGCCGCTCCTAAGCCCTATTCCCGAGCTGCCTGAGGTCTCGGAGATGACGCCTTCCGCCCCAGGCGCCGGAACGATGCGTTCAGGTATCTTGTTCTTTTCCTGTTTAGGTTTTATCCTCTCTACCACCTTGTCCCCCTTTTCCCGTTCACTGTGTAAAGAGCATACAAATAAAAATAGCAACTTTCCCAGCGATTTTAAAAATCACTGTCTTTGTCAGTCATCAGATATGTGTAGCCTGCATTCCATTTGCAGCGTACCTGTAGGATTTATAATAGCTTCAAGGATGAATAAGGTATATGCCACCCTAAGACTGTTGGCTTCTGCCTACTTCGGAACTTCAGGAAAGCACAGAAGTTAAACGGACACAGCTACCTCCAGCCCCAGCTCCTTGATGTGGTACATCCTGGGTCAGGGGTTGGCAACCCTACCTCTTTTTAATCTGGCCTGATGCTGCTCATCCTTTAAGATTTAGCCGTGCTGGCTGCTTTTCCAGGAAAGCTCTTTGTTCGCATTACACCTTTACCATCTAGCGTATAATGTTCTGTCTGCCTCCCGCTCCTGCAAATTGCGGTCTCCTTGAGACGGAAAACTAAGTCTTATTTTCATTGTATCTCCAGTTCCTGTCAGGAGTTTTCCCAAAGATGTTTAAATAATGACTGTTAGTATAGGTTTTCTGTCTAGAATCTTATTAGATCATTTCTTTTTACATTTTTTTTTTTCAACATTTTTTATTTATTTTTGGGACAGAGAGAGACAGAGCATGAACGGGAGAGGGGCAGAGAGAGAGGGAGACACAGAATCAGAAACAGGCTCCAGGCTCCGAGCCATCAGCCCAGAGCCTGACGCGGGGCTCGAACTCACGGACCGCGAGATCGTGACCTGGCTGAAGTCGGACGCTCAACCGACTGCGCCACCCAGGCGCCCCTAGATCATTTCTTTTTAAAAATACCTGAAGCGTTTTTTTTTTTTTTTGTCTATAACCAGTGGTTTCATGTGTTGAAAGGGTTTAAAGCAAATCTTCCCTCCCTCCCTGTCCCTTTTTCCCTGCCCCTTTCTCTCTCTTCCTCCCTCCCCCGCCTTTCTTCTCCAGTCTGTCAGTTTCATGAAAAAATACATCAACCTCAACTTTTAAAGTTGTAGAAAGAGCCCAACTGACATGATTTGGTTGCTACCGAGTGGACCCTACGATAATCTCTAGCTTCTGTGACCTGATGTTGAGTACCCATGTCCTGGATACATACCTTTTCAAATTGAAATACTTTTAGCTTTTTGGCTCGGCTGACGTTTTATAGATACTAACAGTTTTGAGTTTCGTTTAAAACATTTTTTAACATTCATTTGGCTGGCCAATTAAAACCCTTACTCCCTGAGATAACAAGAGAGATGGCATCCAATAGTACTGAAGTTTAGAACACCGAAAGCCTGAATTTATTTCGGCTGTGTTCCATAGCTTTAAAACCTTGATGATGTTTTTTCCACCTGTGTGATGTGTAACCCAATGCGCCAAAAATGCAGGACACCCTCCACTTGGGATATGTTCCTGGAGGATGACTTTTAGTCGCACTGAGGTGGAAGGCAGAATGCTGTAACAAACATAGCTCTATTTGAGAGTACGGTGCAGTTTTTATTAATTTTTTAACACAGGGCATAAGACCTGAGTGTCTTTAAAAGTACCCTTCTAGCTAAATCCTCAACGCTCCCCAAATTCCAAGTTTTCTTTTCCCTCTCTTTCAAGGGAAACATTACTAGAAAAGTTTCAGAAGCATGGCGGTGCCCGTTTTCAGTAATTCATTTTTCGGGCAATGGGAAACATGGCTGCCTCATGCTAATTGACCTTGTAGTGTGGAAAGCACATTAGAATAGAGGAAGCGATTTGAGATACACTTCTCATTTTCATGGTCTGAGGTCATGTACTTTATTCACTCACGTATTAAATACATATTTTCTTAACCTGTGGCTTGGGGAAGAACTGAAAGAGAAAGAGCTTGATGCCAAATGGGGGCAGGTACAGTGTCGCATTTGTAGGTCTTGCTAGTTTTGAAAGCTTAAAACACAGAATACAGTATGGCACCTGTTTGATTTGTCAACATTTATTTCCACTGTTACTTTTTCCTGAGATGTAAACTTATTTCCACATCCCTAGATGATTTCGACTCCAGTGGTGAACTTCAAGAAGCAAAGCTTCCTCAAAGGAAGCCTCAGAAGCCAGATTTGCAGATGAGTCAAGGTTTTAATAAGTACGATCTGTCTGCACTCGGCAGCTCTTACACCAAACGTTCCTCGCTGCTTATTAACGCTACTTTAGAGCAAGATTTAGATATAAATACCGTAGAAGCTAGTAAACATAAAACTCTTCCAAGAGCGGAAATTAAGTCAGAAAGTGAAAATGACCTGAAAGCTGGCTCTGAGAATGAGAGCAGTCGTGTTTCCTGTGATTCTGTGACCGCAAAGGTCCCGGCATCCGATGATGCGGGATCCAGTATTATCCTGCCGTCCCGGGAATTGGCTGCCGCTGGCCAAAATGTGGAAAACCTTTTTCAGATCTTTAAAATTTCAGAAGATGTGAACATAAAGTATGAAAAGCAGGATGACCCTGTTATAGCTCCAGAAGGGAAACCGCCGACCACACGTGTAATGCCTGGCTTACAAAAAGACGTCTTCCTTGACAATATGAAAGAAAGTACAAATCCGAGTGAGGGTTCGGGAAGCAGCTGCCCAGAGAGTGAAAGCACTGGTACGAACGGGGGAGGAAAGAAGCATAGAAGACGCTCTATGTGTTACTCTGGTGGCCAGAGTTTCGATTCGGAAAAAAACGGGAATCCCAAACCTCCCTACCTGGTGAGCAGCCCTGTAGAAATTGATTTAGAAAATTCTGAACTCTATAAAGATTTATCCGACTCCATAGAGCAGACCTTTCAGAGAACAAGTAGGGAAACAAAAGTAAGACGGAGCACCAGGCTGCAGAAGGATCTGGAAGAGGAAGGGCTCGTCTGGATCTCACTTCCATTTCCTTCCGCTTCCTGCACTTCCCAAAGAATGAAAAGGAGAACAATATGCACAGTGGACAGCAGAGGCCTTGAAAGCGTGGCCCTCTGTAAAGACCCCAGGTCTTCTGGACACACCCTGAGCACGGCACCCCCCGTGTCGGGTAAAGACAGGGAGGGCTTGGCCGCCAGTGCGGCCAGTTTACCTGGGAGGAGGAGGAAGAGCTTGTGGACGTCCGCACCCGTGAACGTGAAAGGTCCCATTCTGGCAAAATGCTGCAAGAGAAGAAGCTCTCTCCCCCAGAGCGGAGAGAGCTCTCTAAGGGACGTCCAAGGAGTCGGGCACGTCGGGAACTAAAGCGGTAACTGGCATTTCCTGAAGAACGTTCGGGGCCGCAGAGAAGGTAAACCCCCCCAGCCACCCCATGCTCAGAACATTTCTTTCACCCCGCCTCTCCTCCCCTGTTCAGAGTTTCAAATAAAATCATTTGACTTGAACCTCTCTGTAAGTAGAAGTAAGTGGGATTTCTTCATTCAAAAAGAAAACATTCTCTTAAATCTGTTCTTCTCTCCCCAAATAGCACGTTTGCTGAAGGTTTCTCTCTAGTACGTGTTGACTGAAGCTTTGGAGTCTCTGTTGGGAAACAAAATTTGTCTCTTGAAATTGACTCATTGTGTCTAGATGAGAAGACCTGAAAAAACAGATTGATAGGATAAATGGAATTTTATGAAAATTGAAGGGTGATACAAGGTTAAGAACTGCCAGGAAATGAGAAAAGATGTGTTTTTAAACTGTTGCGGAAAAAGCTGGCTAAAAATCTTTATCCATTAGGGAAGATGGAAATCATAAGACTTTTTTGTTGGTTTAAAATTAAGAAGCTTTAATGACTTGCTTCATCTATCTCAAATGAATATTTTTATATTAATAGGTTAAAATCAAAATTGGAAAATTCATTTAGTAACCAGAATATTACAAGTCAAACATTATAAACTGAGTATATAGTCTATAAATAACTAAGGTGAAAATATTTTGTCTTTCAAACAAGATTCTTATATGCCCTGTGGGGCGGGAGGTGCAGGATTGGTTTTTGGGGAAAACAGAGCAGTGTAGTTGAATCATCCTCCAGATCATTCCAATTAGTCACATTTAGGATTTATTCCAAGAAATCCCAAATTAGTAATTTGGTATTTAATTCATGCTTCTCCATTAAAAAAAATTTTTTTTTTTTTTTTTTTTTTAAATCTAGAAATTTCCTACGAAAGGGCCTTGCAAAATTTGTTTACTAACATGAAGCATGGTGGGAGGTGGCCGATTTCTTTTTTAACGTGGTGTTTTGCCAGCAGTTTTCTGCATTTCACGATGTCGAGTACCATCCCTGGTCTCGGATTCTCCAGTTAAATTTCAGCAGTATCCTCCGCTGTTTTGATGACAGCAGTTTGAAAATCTAAATTGCTATATATCTGGACTTTGGGAGTGCGCATAAATCATTGTATCGTTAAACAATTGTCTTTGAAATCCTCTAAATCATTAAACTCTCCCTCTCCATGATAGCAGAAACATGTTAACAAATAGAGCGCTCTATAAATAACACAACAGGGAAGAAAGCTCCCGCTGAGTGCCCATTTCCCCTGCCTTAGATACAGACTATTTGTTACCTTCTTGGCACCAATAGGTCTGGAACTCCTGCTGCTAAAGACTAAATGTATTTTACATTAACACTCAAAGTGATCCCCAATTTCTTCTGCTAAAGGGTGGATTGTTTAAAAAATTCTTTTATCTTTACACATAAATTATTTATGGGCTTTCCCCCCTCCCCCCCATTATAGTTCGGTATGGTTGGCAAATCTCTACCAGTGAAAACAAACCAAAAAATACGAAAACAAAAACAAAAAATCTACTTACTGCTTATGAAGCTTTTCGGTCTTGGTAATTTAAAAAAAAAAAAAAAAACTTTCAGAACCATACGACGTGAAGGGTTTTTAAAAACTTGTTCTCCTTTGTCGAATGTGAAGGCTATAAAACTACCGATTGTTATTTTCTCCTTTTTACTGTAGGTATGATCTCTGTTGTATTTGAATTTGAAGAACTTCACATGCTTTGTTTTATTTCTCAAAGTGTGCTAATGATCTGTGGCGGGTTTTGGCTTGAGTTTTCAAATGTAAAATTCTCGTTTTGTAGCATCTCCATTTAAAAATGTACATACTTTACAAGTTTTGTTGGTTTCAGAATGTTTCAGCGTAACTGTTTTGTTGATATTTGTAAATAACAAAGAGGAAGTTTTCCTAACAAAGAAGAGGTCTGAGAAACCAAAGCAATTTGGACATGATCTTATCCACTGTCTCATTTGTAGCCTGCATTTTGTGAGGAGTTAATCATTTCAAATTAAGTATTTGTTCCCGCTTGCTTGTTTTTAGCTATTTCTTTCATTAATGGCTAAATCAGAAACAGGGCTTCCTTCAGTAGTTTGTCCTTGCCTTGTCTTTTACTGCAGTAACCCTTGACATTTTGGCTTAAAAAGTCCGTGAATCTTTCCCTGCTGCTGTAGATCCTTGTTTGTTCCAGAAGATGGCAGCATGACATCTGGATACATTACCTTTAAAGCCCAGGCAGCCCTTCATTGTTGTTGCGGGTGTTTCTCTTTAACTGTTATTTTCCCTCATTCTTATCACGAGAGTACTATGTGTCTAGTGAAGAAAGTAGAGAACTGTACACAATTAAATACTGTTCATTCCCCTGGTGCAAGCATCCTACAGCCACACCTTCCTCTTCCCAGCTTTCTGTGTAAACACCCTTAACAACTGGCCTGTAAGGCTTCCAGATCTTTGCCTGTGTAAACACGAGTATAGGTTTTGTTGTTTTCCGATGGGCTCGCTGTACTGTGCCATTCTGCAGCTGAATTTCGTATTCAACAAAATACCCAGTACACTTCGGTGTTAGTACAGGAGGTCCTTAGCTCTCCTTCAGTTGTATCTTCTGAATATCTAGTATTTAGTTAGCCGTCTGCTTCCTAAAGGATGCTAGTTGTCTCCACTTTATCGTTACTGAAAATAATGCCACAGTGGGCTTGTGTGAAAACGTCCATAAGGTAAATTCCTTGAAATTAAAACCAAATGGGCATCAAGTTACGTCCTGTAGTTCATACCTGATAAAGTCCTTTTATAAGGATTTTGGCATCGACCCTTACCTTCTGTTAGACTCTTCTCCTACCACTTTGCTTCCATTTTCTCTCGCTGCCCCCACTGGCACGTAAGCTGTGGCATTGAGGGTGAGGAGTGCCTCATTCATGCTTCAGATTGAAAGAACTTTTTTTTTTATGTTTATTTTATTTTTGAGAAAGAGAGAGAAGAAGACACAGAATCTGAAGCAGGCTGTAGGCTCTGAGCTATCAGCACAGAGCCCGACGCGCGGCTGCAACCCACGAACTGTGAGATCATGACCTGAGCCGAAGTCAGACGCTTAACCAACTGGGCTACCCAGGCACCCCGAAGGAATTTTTTTTGAAGCCAGGTTTATTGACGTGTAATTAACTGTAGTAACCTGCAGTGAAGCTTACCTTTTTTAAATGCACAGTTTGAATGTTGGCAAATTCATGCTGTCATATAACCGCTACCAAAGTAACGGTACGCTTCCATCACCCAAGAAGACTTCCTCTTACCTCTTTGTGGTCAGTCCTCCTCCCTCAACCCCTTATCGGATTTCTGTCCTTTGTCTAGTTTTGCTTTTTCCACACTGTCCTATAAATGGATAGAAGAGTTCTCTCCTTTTGGATCTGTCCTTTTGGAAATTTAGCAGAATGCTTTAGATGTTCATCCATGTTTGATGTCCCAAGTACTTGATTCCTGTTTAATGCTAAGTACTATTGTTTAATGGATGTACCGAGTTTCTTTACTCATTCACCAGTCAGTGGGTATTTTTGCATTGTTTGGTTTTAGACTATTACAAATAAAGCTGCTGTAAACATTCACATGTGGATTTTTTTTTTTTTTTATAGACATGTTTTCATTCCTCTTGGGTAAATACCTAGGAGTGGGGATTCCTGGCATGTATGGTTGGGATATGTTTAACATTTTGAGAAACAGCCAGGCTTTTCCACAGTGGCTGCACCTCTGTGTATTCTCACCTGTAGCACGGTTGGTGCTCTGCATTTTCACCAGCACCTGATGTCGCCTGCCGTTTCCATTTAAGGCCTTCCGATATCTGCGCAGTAGTGGCTCGTTGTGGTCTTGATGTATATTTCCCTAACGACTAGTCATGTAGAACATCCCTTTTTGGGCTTATTTGCCATCCTTATATCCTCTTTAGTGAAGTATCTATTCACATTTCTTGCCCACCTTTTTTTTTTTGTAGCTGTTGATGTTTTCCTATTGAGTGAAAGAGTTCTGTGTATATTTGGATACAGATTCTTTATTGGCTATGTGTCTTGCAAATATTTTTTTCCCCTCTCCGTGTCTTGCTTGTCTTTATTTTCTTAGCAGTGCCTTTTAACTTTGGTGTAATCTAAGTTAGCAGTTGTTTTTTTTTTTTTCTTTAATGGCGCATGCTTTTTGCGTTTTATGTAAGAAATCTTTGCCTAATTTAAGAACGCAGGGATTTTCTTTAATTTTTTTCTAGAAGTTTTACAGTTTTAGCTCTCAGGAATTAGATCCACTTTAATTTTTGTATAGCGTGTAAGGTGAGGGGTTTTTTTGTTTCATTTTTTTTTTTAATTTTTTTTCATGTTTATTTATTTTTGAGAGAGAGAGAGAGAGACAGAGCATGAACAGGGCAGGGGCAGAGAGAGAGGGAGACACAGAATCCAAAGCAGGCTCCAGGCTCTGAGCCGTCAGCCCAGAGCCCGACACGGGGCTCGAACTCATGAACCACAAGATCATGACCTGAGCCGAAGTCGGATGCTTAACCAACCGACTGAGCCACCCAGGCGCCCCTGTTTCATTTTGTTTTTAATGGAAATTATTAACCATTTGTTGAAAAGATTATGCATTCTTCGTTGTACTTCAGTGACACTTTTGTTAAAATTGGTTGACCTTATATGTGCAGATCTATTTCTGGACCTTACTCTGTTCCATTGATCTGTGCGTCTGTTCTAAAACCAACATCACAACATCTTGATTACTATGGAAAGCTTTTTATGTTTGTGTCTCTTAACTATGTTTTTTTGTGGGGTTTTTTGGTTTGTTTTGTTTTTGTTTTTGTTTTTGTCATAGTTTATGTTTCAAGTTCTTTTGGTGAGGGAGGCCAGTAGAAGCAAAAGATTGACCTACCAATTCTACCTGTAGCCTACAATTATACCCAGACCTGCAATATCATTTGGAGCAAAGAATCCATAATAAGCTATCAGAAATGAAACCAACTTCCTTGAGTCCGTATACATTCATCCCAGTGTTCTTGCAAACTAGTTTGCTACTGTTCATGATTCAAGATGGCCACCCTGAACCACTGTGAGACTTAGTCATTGAGAAAGCATTCTTTTTGAACACTACCGTATAAAATCAGCCAGAAAACAGAGTGGAATTAAAATAAGGGTCAAAAACGTTTGCTAAAAATTATTAAATTATACGTCTGATTCATTTCTTCTCATAAATAAGGATTTTACTAAGTTTGGCTTTCGTATAAAAACTGTCACTACCCTTACACTTGAGAATTATTTCGTAACTTGGGAAGATTTCCCTGCAGCACCTCACCCCAGGTAGGCAGATTGTAGATTCAGTAATGTGTATGCCAGGCATTAATCTCTAGTGTGATCACTGCCTTCAAGATGCTCAAGTTTTCTCTAGGGCTGAAGTACGGTCCAAGGTGATTGATTACGAAGGAACGTCCTGGTCCTCTCAACCCTGAAGTGGCACCAACTTGAGATCAGGTACATTTGCTGTCTTTCTGGAAGAAGAGATGCTTCAACAAATTCACTAACAGGAGTTTTAGAGGAATGGGGATCCAAAAAGGCATATTGTATTCAAATGTAATTATTGTCATTGTTTTGTGATTTTTGTAACTGTTGGCTGAGACAAGGCAGTGTAAGTTGGCTTCATCTCATACACGTGTTTGTTTTAGTATTTTTCTTAACTTCCCGTTATGTTCTAAGCTATGAATAAATCTGGACAAAGTGTGGATTCAACACTTAGGGTAGAAATTGTGAATGTATGGGGCACCTGGGTGGCTCAGTCGGTTGAGCGTCCGACTTCGGCTCAGGTCATGATCTCGCGGTCCGTGAGTTCAAGCCCAGCGTCGGGCTCTGTGCTGACAGCTCAGAGCCTGGAGCCTGTTTCAGATTCTGTGTCTCCCTCTCTCTATGCCCCTCCCCCACTCATGCCCTGTCTCTCTCTCTCTCTCTGTCAAAAATAAATAAACATTAAAAAAAATTAAAAAAAAAAAAAAAGAAATTGTGAATGTACATAACGGTCTTAAAGAAACTTCTCGTAAATGCGTGTGCATTTCTTTTGTATCACCAGATTTATTTATAGTGTGTCTAAAGGGTTGACTCTGGCCTTGGAGCCCTAGATCCAGTGAACAGAATTGAGGTGAAATTAAGTTATAATAAATAATTGTACATACCAAAAAAAAAAAAAAAGTGTTTTTTTTGTTTGTTTGTCTTTGACCTTAAATTTATTTAGAGATAATTTCATAACCTTAACTTGGCTCTGGAATGGACTGTGGACTGTGGTCTAACAATTTCCAGTTTGCCTACCGTTGCACTGGTGTGTTCATTTTTGTATATTCTTTGATGCTTTGCTTTTTTGTTGTTGTTAAATCATGATACAAACTACAAGTAACATAATAGCCTTGCTGAGAAGATGAGCAATTACCGACATTCTCCTGATAGGTATTTTTGTCCCACATCTTCAACCAAAGTCATACTTAGCCTGGTGGTGACCTTAATGTTAAGATTTACTAGGACTTGGGAAAATTTTAGGATATTGAGAAGCAAGTGTTTTCTGGAACTGCTATGTGTTGCTATTTTGAGCATTACAAATATCACTTACATGAAAATAAATGAGCACGTGCATTAAAGAAAAATAAAAGTTTGCATTTTCTAAGGGGCAAGTTGGGATTTCCAGAATTTCCAATAATCAGTTGTAAAGCAGCCTTTCTTAGGGCTTCCTTTTCTCAATTATCCACAGCACACACAGTGTCTGATAACTTGTTTAATTTATATTCTCTGTGATAAAAGTGGTCTGTGGGGGTGCAAACAGCTGGCATTTGGTTTTAGATATAATTTAAGAAAATTCCAAATATAAATATATATATATATATATATTTTTTTTTTTTTAAGTTCCAAATTCCTAAGTGTATTTGTGAATTTTTAAGCTCTGAGATGTCAGATAGGTAGCTGTTCTATTGATTTACTACATCTAATAATTTTTTTATTCTCATGGCTTTATTTACCCACTTAAAATTTGCTTTTTTTAAAAAAAAATTCTTCCACTTGTTTGCAGTTAAATGTGGTAATTTGTTCACGACGTTTTTATTTTTGCTGTTAAAAGCAAACTACATTTTCCAGTGTTGTGGTATGTGGTAAACACGGAGTAAATGTCAACTTTTTCTCTATTTAGGCATATCACACAACTGCTAAGTAGCATCAGGTGTTTGCAAAAATAGTTTCTTCCAAATGCATGGCCCAAACAGTGAAATCGTTTTTGTTTTTTTTGTTTTTTTGTTTTTTTTAAGTGTAAAATCGGAGTCGAACAGTTGAAACTTTTAACAGAGAAAGAGAGTAAAGGGATTTTTCGGATCAAGTAAGTTTAGTTCAGATGCCAGGCACTTGGATGTAAAGTGTGTGATTTTATGCCTAACATTTGAACAACGGACAATGTGTTTGTTTTCTAATTATTCAGAACAGAACCAATCATCCAAAACGACCAGTCTTTTCTTGTTTTAAGTACACATTGGGAATGAAGATTTCAGAAGTATTCCCTAACTCAAACCTGAAAAACCTGGTGTTAGTCTTGGGTGATTTCCAGTGACCCTGTGACTCCCTTCTTCCTGCCCCCTGTGTAGATTTGGAACTGGGCAGCCATTTTTGTTTTTGGAAGGGAAAGGAGACAGATATAATGAATGACTTTTATTGTGCAATATTTCAAACTCTCTTGAATGCATTCGAATGGGATGGAAAGTGTTCTGCCCTATGTCATAGCCAAAACAAACAAAACATATTCCCTAAACCTGGATGTGTGTTTCTCTCAAACTGGCAATAGTTAGAGCTCAGCTCTCAAACAAGAATTTGGTTTGACAATTTTTAGCCCTTGTTCAGCTGAATATTAGGATAGGTCATAGCCAAAGCAAATATCGTGGAGAAAAATTAATATACATATTTACAGCTTGCAGGTGGCATTTTCTTAAATGTTTGGTATTTGTGTTAAGTAATTGCATTTGTAGTAATACTTTTAAATAGACTACTTTTTCTTGCTGATATTTTTTAAATGAACTTCTCTCCGATAATTGTAACTCCAAATGTAAATAAATTCTGTAGAGGTCCCTGAAGAGTGATAAATGTTTGAATTTAAGTATTTAAACATTTAGAAAGACCACTAAGAATCTGAGAATTCTAGGAATATCAGACCCAGCAACTATGCAATAAAACCCCCTTGATGGTAGCCTTCTGTGGCCCCCAAAGAATTCATTCTGGTGAGTATCAATGACTCCTTTATGATGATGCCTCCAACACTGTTTACTGACTTCAACCCCCACTTAGGTTGTTAAGTATTCCCACCCTTTGGATCTGTGGGGACAAAGTACTCCGCACAGTCAAGATAATTCATTTTGTAATGCACCATTGTGCTTCATGACCCTGGCAAAATATATTTTTTATTAGAATAATAACTTTAAATTTATGGTCACCCATGACCAACAGGCTCTTGGTTTGTGCCTTAACCAAGAAATACTGGAAACATAAATTTTTGAGCCAGGCAGTCTGCTTCAAAAAATGGTAGCAAAGACTTAGTTCAGTCCACCTTTTAGGTTCTTCCTTTGTTGTATAAAATTCAAACTTTCATCGAATGTTCTGTTGGACAATATCAGACATCTGTGCGAATGGAAATAAGCCATTGGATAATTTCATTGGCCATTAACTTTTCATATAGTAAACACTACAGACAAAAGCTGCCTGCCTCTTGCATGCCAGTTACCAACGATGCACATTCCTGCAAAGATATCTACTTCCCAAACACTGCAACGTCCAACTATATTCCTATCAACGAGCCTGACTGGCATGTTGTGAACATAAATCATTTTAAGGAGTGGGTGTTCAGTGTTTTGCAGTGTGTCTGAAATGGTGGGAAAAGGGAAGACCTCTGTGTTGGGTAAGTGGGACCACGAGGTCCATGGCTCTCAGGCTGTCGAGAAGCAAATGTGAGGTTAAGATTTAAGAGGGGAGGGGACAGGGGGATGGAATGCAAGCTTCTTGGTAAAAAAAAAAAAAAAAAAAGGCTCTTTTCTATTTTAAATGTTGCTCTAAGTTCTTCCACTTAAGCATTCAAACTTAAATGTGGTTGCCTAGAGTCTTTTCATTGGGTAGTGTAGGCGTAACTGGGCACTCTGATTATCGAAGTTCTACCCCCCCCCCCCCCAATCTGATGAGGGCTGAAGGATTCTTTTATTTTATTTTATTTTATTTTAGAAAAATAAGCTTATTTTTAGGTTTTCAAGAATACACATTTCTCAGTCAGAACCTCTGAACCTCTTAATGTGTACCGCGGCTCCCTTTCCTCTCAGAACCCAGCGTTCCTTTAGATAGAGGTAATCTGGGCCCACAGACTTGCGCTCATAACCCTTAATCGAGGTTTTAACACCCTGTGGGACATTTTTGTTTTAAACCCACACTGTAGTAGAACATAAAAAACAGCCTCCTGAGGTATCCTCCTAGATTTCGAAGTACATGGCAAGACCTATGATGTTGCCATCTTATAAATAAGATGAACAAGAGGTGAGGGGGTTTTCTCCGCTGACAGAGACCAGTAATAATCAGACCTGGGAAAGAGCAGAGGCCTTCCGATGCTGGGCCCGTGGCTCATTTCACTTGCCTTCAGCTGCCTCCCCCGTCTTCCACCTGGCCTCTTCAGGAGGTCAGACCATTCGGGTGCTTGTTGGCTGTCCTTGTAAAAATTTAGTTAGAAGAGCCCTTGAAAGCAATAGCTGCCATGGGGTTTTGAAGGCATCCGGAATCTCACAGATAACCAAAACTTGCATCTCTCTTCCTCAAATTAAGTGAATGATGAGTGTTGATTTCCCATTTCTTCTGTAATATATTTGGGCGGAGAGAGGGGCTCGGGAACAGGAAAGAAGCCAGAAGAAACAGTGTTCACGCCGGACAGAGGTCAGGACTGCATCTGCACTTAGATGCCAACGCTTTGAACACGCAGCCCTCTCAACCCAGTCCCCGAAGTATCTGCCCAGCGCCCTGCGGCTGTCCTGTAAACGTCTGCGTGGATTTATATCCTGTACTTCGCCAAGAGGGGAAAATAATCCTGGGCATACCCCGAGCACCTCCCAGGCATGTGTCCTTCTGACATTTCACTGCCTCCCTGGCTCGTGCCCTGCCATGTCCACAAGCAAAGGGCTGTTATGGCCGGGCGAAAGCTGTAACAATATTAAGATGTTTTCCTCAACCCTGTCCCCAGAAAGATACTCTGTTTCCAGAAGATTGTTCTCCCCTGGGCATTACATCATGAATTGATTCAGTTCTTGGAGGAAGAAATTGGACAAAATATAATAGATTACCTCCTGGGGAAACATACTTAGGTTGTTAAGTATTCCCACCAGAAAACTAAGAAACTGCTTATATATTACTACTCTGTCCACATTTAACCTTTCACCTTATCGCAGCTGAGCAGGGTGCTTTTTTTCTGTAAAGGTTTTTGTTTTAGCGGGGGTCAGGGAGAACATTCCTCCTCTATTTTTTTAAGGAATACAAGTATCCTTTGTTTTTGCCATCACCCAGACCTGACTTCAGTTTCAGGAGCCACAGGGTATGGCACCAGACCCTGGGGCAGGCTGGGATACAGCAGCCTCCAGAGGGGGTCCCTTCAACCAGCAGGCTTTGCCTCCAGCTGGGGTGCAGGGAGCCACTAGATCTACTTAATTTTCCTTAAGGGCTTTTGGCCTCTGGGGCATCATGGCCCACAGGAAATAGGGCCTCGCTCGTCGAGAATTCAGGAGGCATCACCTCGGTCGTGTGGATAGTGTGGCCTTGCAAGCAATCTGTGTGGAAGAAAAGGATCGCGTTTCCTCCTTTCCTGGGAACCGGTTCTCGGAGAAGGATGTTTATGATTGATGAAATAACTCCCATCCAATAAATAGTGCAGTAAAAAATGCGGGAGCTCTTTTCTTTTCCAAGTTCACAAGTTTGGAGGAGAGAAGGGGCGGGGTAGAATTGGCCATGCACGTCTGCTGGCCTTGGATCCTGCTAACTTGGAATGGTAAGCAGAGTGCATGGAGGGCAGACGAAGCGGAGGGACCGGTGATAAAATAGCACGCCTTTCATCACCACATGCCCAGCTGGTGACTGGGAGCCAGTCAGCATCCAGAGCCTAGTTAGCAGATTAGAGGACCGTGTAGGGAGCTGGCGGTCTCCCCCGGCGGGAGCGCTGACGACCGGGTTGGTAGGGCCAGGTTCCTTTTCCGAAGCAGAAATGCTCTAACCATGTCAGCGAACCTCAGTTACCGCCTTGTCTCTTAAGTCTCCCACCAGGGGATTAGTGCGGGCTCCCCGAAGCACTGAAATCTATTCCTTTATCCCTCTATCCCAGTGAAGGCCCTCCGTGGCCCCAACCACACCCCCGACTGTCAGCCTCAGAGGGCTTGGTCGGTTCACTTCTCAGACGTGCACCTGAGGAAGTCGCAGCCTCTGTATTTAAGTCAGATACAACTATGGGGGGAAACTGGCCAACGGGTACACGGACCTCTAGTATTTTTGCAACTTCCTGTGAATCTATAATTACAGTTGACCCTTGAACAACAACATGGGCATCAACTGTGTGAGTGCACTGACGTGAGGGTTTTGCAGTAAATACGGTACTGGAGCTCCAGCGGTGCCATCGGTTAGCGCGCGGTACTTATACAATAAATACAGTACAATAAATGTATGTCATGATTTTAACATTTTTTTCTCTAGCTTCCCTTATTATAAGAATACAATCTATAATACATATAGCATACAAAATATGTGTCGATCGACTTTACGGGATCAGTAAGGCTTCTAGTCAACAGTAGGCTATTAGTAGTTGAGGTTGGGGGCAGTCAAAAGTAACCGGAAGGGGGGCTGTTGACGGCCCCTAACCCCTGTGTTGTTCAAGAGTCAACTGTAAGAAGTTTAAGGAAAGTAAAGTGCTCAGGGGCACTTGGGTGGCTCCATCGGTTGAGCCTCCCGTTCTTGATTTTGGTTCAAGTCACGAACCCTGGGACCGGGGGATCGAGCCCCGCCTCCGCCTCCCCGTTGAGCGTTGAGCGTGGAGCCTGCTTAAGATTCTCTCTCTCTGCCCCTCTCCCTCGCTCATGCTCGCTCTTTAAAATTAAAAAAAAAAAAGTGGTTAGAATAGTAACAGAAGTATCCACTAGTTACCTCATCTGCAAAATGGGCATATCAGTGGTACCTGCTTTATGTGGCTGCTGCGAAAATCAACTAATACAGATGTTTTTGTTTTTGTCATTCTTCTGTACTTTTCTTATTACAGGAGCTCATCTTTCTCGTGTGTTTATCCACAGTGTTATCACTGTAGGGTCTTCCCATGGGCCCTCGTTTTACGTGGTCTCATTACTATGCCCACATTACGGATAAGGAAGCTGAGACTTTAAGGGACTCCTGCGACTTGCTCAAGATCACACAGCTATAATGGCAGAGCTGGACTTGGGAGTTTGTTGTGCTGCCGATTCCATTCTCCTTCGATGAAAATGGTATAAATAAGCAATGATTTGCAGGTGAGCATTTTCTCTGTGCGAGACTCGCTCATGTTATCAGAAGTGCCCCCGGTGGAAAGCTGCTGTCCTCTGCCTCAGGATCACAGACACGAGGGCCCCTTTTGCTCCATGTGGGGGCATCTTCCCACTTCTGGTCTTGCTCTCACGTCCTCAGCCCATAGCCTCGTCCCACATGTCCTCAAAAGGAGATCAACCACTGCACCCCCCTCCTGTACTCCTCCCTCCTGCTTTAGATGTTTCTGTATCAAATGAGGGTTAGGGCAGGCACGGTAAGCAGCAAGGTTGTGGGCTGTGTAATCCTGTACCGAATGCACTGGCTGTTGCTAAAGTCTTATATCATCTTATTCAAAACTCTTAGCCTTTCCCTAGTGTTTAACTAGCCATAGAAATCAAATACAGGGATGTTTTCATCACCCAAAACATATTCACCTATGGCCTCACAGTAAGGGGTCAGGTGTGCATTTTAGCCAAAAACTGGAGGAAGCTTCTAGAGGTTCCCCCCAGAGTTTCTTTCCATCAAGGGGGTCTTGTCCATCCTATATTAGGTTCTGGGGATAGTTTGAGTTCCATAGACACTCTTCCGTCCTGCTGGGCAGACTTTATCCCCAGGAAGAAACCTATCTGAGCTATGGGCGGTTGTTGCCATTTCTGTCCTGAGGGCCAGGATTTGGAACGGGCACAAGTCCCGTGTGGACGGCTTGGGGTAGCAAGTGCCAAAAGAAATGTTCATTAAACGGCCGTTAATGAGACAGTGAGTAGAGCATAAATATAGTTTAGCCGCGAGGCTGACTAAAGTTAAGGGGTCCCTCCAACTCATTTCTCCAGTTCAGATAGTGTTTCCAAGAAATTTCAGGGTAAGAATGGGAGTATCCACGTGTGGGGGATGCTACCCTGCTTCCGCAAAGGGCATTGGGAACGGAAGTTTTTTAAATTTTATATTTCACGATGACCCCATTTCACCTGTAACGTGTGCCATGGAATGGACACCGTAAAATGTCAATTATAAACTTTTCGAGATATATTATTTTATGCTTGTTTGGAAGCCTTGAGATATACAGTTGTATAAAACAAACATAGGACATTACAGAATGAGAGAGATGAAAAACAAAATAGGGACTATTTTTTCCAACCTTCTCACTTTGCGTCTATCTATGAGGAAACCGATGGTCAGGGAGTTGGAGCCCCCTGCTTACCACTTGCTGGGATAAGGTCTTTTCCCTCTCTTTTGGGGGTTGTAGGATATCCTATCACCTAAAAACGTTCTTGTTTTTTAATGCTTATTTTATGTTTGAGAGCGGGAGAGCGCAAGCTGGGAAGGGGCAGACATTGGGAACAGAGGATCCGAAGCTGGCTCCGAAAAGGAGCAGAAGAGAGCCCGACGCCGGGCTTGAACTCACAGACTGTGAGATCCTGACCTGAGCTACAAAGTTGGACGCTTAACTGGCTGAGCTGCCCAGGCGCCCTCACCTAACCATTTGCTAATCTTCTCGAAATGACAGGCACTCGGGCTTTCTGTCTATTGTATATTCACCACAGCAATAAGCTCACTGCTGGTCACAGAACATGTATAATAGATGCTTGTTGAGGGAGTAAGAGGCGAGGGGCCGGCTAAGGAGTCCCCTGCCATCATTCCAGTGTTTCTCAAAGTGTGGTCCACTTTAAACAAGTCAGGGAACTTATTTAAAATGCAGGTGACAGGGGCGCCTGGGTGGCTCAGTCGGTTAAGCGGCCGACTTCAGCTCAGGTCATGATCTCACGGTCCGTGAGTTCGAGCCCCGCATCGGGCTCTGTGCTGACAGCTCAGAGCCTGGAGCCTGCTTCGGATTCTGTGTCTTCCTCTCTCTCTGACCCTCCCCCGTTCATGCTTTGTCTCTCCGTGTCTCAAAAATAAATAAACGTTAAAAAAAAATTTTTTTTTCAAATAAAATAAAATAAAATGCAGGTGACAACAATCTTGTCCCATTTTAAGGTCAGCATTTTACCTGATGACAGTGTCCCTTTTGACCCACCTGCTTCAAACAGCCTTTGGACCCCAAGACACACTCATCTCAAGCTTTTTAAGCTCTCTGCTTCCTAATGGTTTTGTAAGCTTTGCTTAGTCCTTTGCTGCCAGTTGCCAGTGGGACCTCTGTGAGTCAAGAGCATGGGATTTGGGGGTGGCTGGGTGGCTCAGTCGGTTAAGCGTCCGACTCTTGGTTTCGGCTCAGGTCATGATCCCACAGTTTCATGAGTTCAAACCCCGCCTCGGGCTCCACGCTGACAGTGTGGAGCCTGCTTGGGATTCTCTCTCTTTCTCTCTCTCTCTCTCTCTACCCCTCCCCAACTTGCTCTCTCTCTCTCAAAATAAATAAATACACTTAAAAAGGTACATGGGATTTGAAGTGAGATCGGAGTTTGAATCTCGTGCCCAGTTACTGTATTATTTGCTGAATTAATTACTTAGCCCCTGGGAACCTCTCGGTTGCTGCATCTGTAAAATGAGGTTAGTAATAACATTTTCTCTTGCAGTAATTGTGAGGATTGAATTATGTAGTGATCATGTGTAAAGTTCTGTGTTTAGTGCGTGGCATGTGATAGGGATTGAAGAAGATAACGTTAATTTTTACCTTTTTAAAAGTGTAATTTCAGACTTACAGAAATTTCAGACTTAAAGAACAGTCGACAGAAATACAGCAAATAACCTTCACTAACATTCCCCAAACATCAGTATTTTACTATATCTGCTTTCTCCAGATAGAGATGTATAGGTATATTTACATAGATAGATAAATAGATCTATGTCTGTATAGAAGCAGATCTTTGACTTACGACAGGGTTACCTCCCAATAAAGTCATCCTAAACAGAAAATATCCTAAGTGGAAGATGCATTTCGTATTTGTTCTTTTTAATGTCTATTCTTGAAAGAGAGAGGGAGAGTGCAAGCACGGGAGGGGCAGACAGAGAGGGAGATGCAGAACCCGAAGCAGGCTCCAAGCTGTCAGCGCAGAGCCCGACGTGGGGCTCGAACTCACCGTGAGATCATGACCTGAGCTGAAAGCCGGATGCTTAACCGACTGAGCCACCCAGGCGCCCCAGTGGAAGATGCACTTAATGCACCCGATGTACTGACCATCGCGGCTCGGCCTCGCCGAACTGAGACGTGCTCAGAACGCTTGCGTTAGCCTACAGTTGGGCAAAATCATCGGACACAAAGCCTGTTTGATCTTAAAGTGTTGACCGTCTCATGTAGTTATTGAGTACCGTCCTGAAAGTGAGAAGAGACTGGTTGTATGGGTACAGGGTTGGTGGTGTATATATCGATGGCTCACCCTCATGGTGGCATGGCTGACTGGGAGCTGCGGCTGCCCCCACATCAGGAGACAGGATCATGCCATTTATCACCAGTCCAGGAAAAGATCCAGATCGAAAATCTGAAGTGGCCTCTGTTGAATGCATACCACCTTTGCACTATTGTAAAGTCAAAATACCCTGATGTGGGGACGATAATATCTATATCTATCTATGTGTCTATGTATCTATCTATCTATCTATCTATCTATCTGTTTATCTATCTCTAGATCCATATTTATCTATCAATACATATATTTTTCTGAGCCGCTTAATAAGGTTGTAGGCATGATGCCTCTGTACCCCTAAGTTCCTCAAGGTATATCTCCTAAAAACACAAGACAACGTGGCCCAATGATTATATGAAAGGGCCGTAATTCATGTGGAACTTCCACCGTTCCACAGCATTTCTCTGACTCAGATTCCGATCAGGATCCAGCCGTCTTTTACTGAACACGTATTACGTGCCAGGCATAGGCCAGATGCTTCAGAACATAGTGCACTGAATTCTTGCAACAGCCCACGAAGCAGATGTTATTAACAGCATCGTGCAGATCGTGGTAACCACAGAGATTCGTTAGTAAATTACCCGCAGGAACTTAGTAAGTGGAAGACCTGGGATTGGAACCCAGTTCCAAGGACTCGAAGCCCTGTGTTCTTTCCAAAACTACACTCAAGTGTTCCTTGTTCTAGATTGCTGGCCACATTCTCTTATAAAAATGGGGTGGGGGGGGGAGAAAAACAAGAAGCCACTCTACTGGGGCCCCTGGATCAGTGTTCGCTAATGTTGGCCAACCGGTCACGTGCTTCTGTGGTCTGAGCTATAGGGGCTTTGTTTTCACAAATTCTACTGCTGATGAGCTCTCCAGAACTCTCTTTCAAAGTAATCGTAATCCTTTTGCACAGCTTTGTTGCTGGCCGGAAACCAACACTTCATCTTCAAATACCTTTTGTCAGGTTTATTTTCTCAGGGAGTGCTGACAATATTGTTAACATTTTGGTGGTTAGAAACCGGAGATGTCATCTGTTGGCATGGCTTTGGCTCTGGCTAGGCTCTAGGAACAATCGAGGGCCGTCGATTTGCTCTGGTCCTCAGCTCCATGTAGTGGGTTGGGCTGACTCAGTGCTCTCATGCCTCAACGCGGAGAACAGTAACAGCACAATCCCCTGGCGGGGGGACACATCCTCTGGAGGTTTTCAGTACTGAGGAGTTCTGGCAGGACCCTTTTGGTACAGTGTTAATTTACTTCAAATAAAATTCTGTGCTGTAGTCAGCGGTCCTGGCTTCCAGTCACGTTAGACATTGCGAATGCAGTGGGAAAGAATAGTAATTCACAGACCATGCAGTTTAATAGAGAACTCCAAGGAGCTTGGGAACCACCAGTTAGGCATTGTTGTGGTCAAGATGAGAGAGAGAATCTGGGACTATTTGGGTCCCTGCCTTCAGAGCTTGGAGATGCGGAAGCAGTGCTCTCTAGAGGTTGAGAACCCAGGCTCCATTGTCAGACTGACCTGGGTTCAGATTCGGTTCCACTGCCTAGCCGTGCGACCCTGAGCAAGCTAATCTCAGATTCATCATCGAACATGATGGTGATGTCTTTCTTTCCAGCGTTCCTGTGAGAGCTAACGTGAGCAAAACAGCTTGTACAGACAGTGGCCCTTAGAAAATTCTCAGAAATGGCGGCTAGTGCTAATAACGATAAACTTGAGTGCGGCCAACCCCAGTTTTAATATTCTTTTCCTTTCTCCGCTCCTTCTTTCTCCTTTCCTGTTCTCGCCTTTATCCTTCCCACACCCTCCTTTCTCCTTCCCCCTACCCCAGCCCCACTCTGGATGATCTGAAGGAAGACGTTAATTATTAAAGAACATCAAGTTCTTGGCATTCTATGTAGAAGAAATCAGTGATTTTGAGGACCCTAAAGAGAACCGATTTTGTAAAGGCTTCATAAAAAGTCAACAATCAAACAAAAGCTTTTCCCCTCTGAATCATTACATTCTGTTGTTCCTGAACATCTGGGCAGAGGGGCGGGCTGCCTTCACTGGGGCCTCAAAACACTGCTTCTTGGGCTGTAGCTATGTCTCTGTTTATGCCTCATTTGGAACATAAGCCATCATTCCAGGATTCTCTTTCTGGAGCTGCCACTAACTATGTGGGTGAATTATTTTCCAACTTTGAACTTCAGTTTTTAAAATGGAACAAGTCAGGCGAGACTTGCTGTAATTGATGGAAGTCGATGAAAATACCACTCAGATTTAATGCTTAATCGTATACTCTTATGTCGTTTCCTGTGTATCCATCTCATCTTGACAGCCAGCTCTTCAAGCAGGGGGACAGTGTCACAGTCCACAAGAAAGAGCATAAGGTTCAGAAGTAGAGGCCCTGCGTCCCAGGCCCAGCTTTGCAACCTACCAGCCTGTGCGACCGTGGGTGAGTCGCTACACTCCCGCCATCTGTACTTTCCGTTGCTATAAAATGGGGCTGTTGTGCCCTTTTAGTTTTTATTTTTTTAATGTTTATTTATTTTGAGAGAATGTGCACATGCGAGCAGGGGAGGGCAGAGAGAGAGAGAGAGAGAGAGAGAGGGAGAGAGAGAATCCCAAGCAGGCTCCGTGCTCGCAGCACAGAGCCCCACGCCGGGCTCGAACTCACAAACTGTGTGATCATGACCTGACGAGAAATCAGGAGTCAGATCATTAACCAGCTGAGCCATCCAGGTGCCCCTGGTGTATCCTTTTAAAACACAAGGTTATTATGAAGACTAAATAAGATAATAATTAATATAGCACTTGGTAAACTTAAAAGAGAGGGTCATTTTCATTCATTGTACTGCCCACAGAACCTACCACCGTGCAAGTTAAACAGGTTTCTGTTGAATGTCGTGTGTTTTAGGAACAAAGCTGAGACTTGCTATTACTGAGTTTAGAATCACTGAAGAAGAGTCTTGGTGTGTGATCAAAACATTTCATTTCCAATGCAAAATTTTAAATGCAAAAAACATGTTTTTAAAACTAGTGAAGGCCTTGAGTAATGCTAGGTAAATAATATTGTATTATTCTCTAGGTGCCTTAAGATTTATGTGGTAAGAATAAATATCAAAATTAAACCTGAAATGAAATACTAGTGCTTTCAGTGGGATTAATTCTGTGATGCTCTCTTTGCACAGTACGTAGTTTTTGAATTTGCATAGATAAATTTTAAGTTATTTTCTAATGATAAAAATAATCTTGTGGATAATAAAGTATAAATGCAAAACTAGTTGTATTGCTTAGAGTTCTCCAGAGAAACATATATATATATACATATATACATATATGTATATATATATACATATATATATATATATAAAGAGATTTATTATAAGAAATTGGCTCATGCAATTATGAAGACTGAGAGTCCCAAGATCTACAGTTGGCAAGTTAGAGACCCAGGAGAGCCAATAACGTAGTTTCAGTGTCTGTGTCAGGAGGTAGAGAAGGCCAATATCCCAGCTCAAAGACAGTCAGACAGACAGGTTCCCTCTTACCCAGTCTTGTTATTCTATTCAGGTCTTCAACTGATTGGATGCGGCCCACCCACATTGGAGAGGGCAATCCGCTTTGCTTAGTCTACCATTCAGATATCAGTCTCGTCCAAAAACACCCTCACAGACATACCCAGATGTTTGACCAATAGCTGAGCAAGTCAAGATGACACGTAAAATTAACCATCTTACCAGTATAATAAACTATTTGGGAAATGCAAGAAAGAAGGGGGAAAATAATTCCCCCAATCCCACTACCCAAAGATAACCATTATTAAGAGTTTTGACATGTTTCTTTTCAATCTTTTTTCTTTGTTGTAGTGTGCCACAGATCAGTTTTTTAATCACTTGTTCTATATGACTAGAGATTTCACGTTGTCTCTTCTTATTCACTTAGGAAAGTATCTAAAATTTCCATGTCTCTGATTTTTTCAGTTATACAACAATTATTATGAGAAAACCTGCTTTGAGGGGCGCCTGGGTGCCTTAGATGGTTGAGTGTCCCACGTCACCTCCGGTCATGATTTCACAGTTTGTGGGTTCAAGCCCCACATGGGGCTTTGCACTGACATCAGAGAGCCTGCTTAGGATTCTCTTTCTCCTTCTCTCTCTGCTCCTCCCACACTTTCTCTAAAAAATAAATAAACATTAAAAAAATTTTAATAAAACATTATAGGGGCGCCTGGGTGGCTCAGTCGTTTGGGCTTCCGACTTTGGCTCAGGTCATGATCTCGCGGTCCGTGAGTTCGAGCCCCGCGTCGGGCACTGTGCTGACAACTCAGAGCCTGGAGCCTGTTTCAGATTCTGGGTCTCCCTCTCTCTCTGACCTTCCCCCATTCATGCTCAGTCTCTCTCTGTCTCAAAGATGAATAAACGTTAAAAAAAAATTTTTAAAAACATTATAAAAATTATCTAAAAAAAGGAAACCTGCTTTGAATATATAGGACGCTGTTATTATAACCAAATAAAATGAGTGTGATGCACAACCCCATGTCTCACCCTAAGGAGAGAGAAGCGACACCTACATTAAGGGAGCAGAGGTGGGGTGGGGGGGAGGTGTTAGGAATACCTGAGAGACACCCCAGAATCCCATCCTCCTTCTCCAAGCTGATGCCTACCTCGGAAATGTCCCCAGACAGCCGGCCTATTACTTTCGCCCCTGATCCAGCACTGAAGGTGTTAATAGCCCATCTCACCCGCCCTGTGTCCCAAGGCTGAGGTGTGAGTGACTCGGGAACCCCCAATAAATTAAGGGTGGCAACCTCTCTGAGGAGGGAGAGGTGGCTTGTTCAGCATTTTAAGCCTTTTAGTTGGTGTCCTTTATCACCGATTGATTTATTGGATATTTGTGCAGCGGGCAGGGGGATTTGAAATATAACATAAGCGCTTCCTGAGACGTCAGTACTCTAATGTTAGTGGGCTGAACAAGGATGTAATTCATATCTGCAGGTGCTTACTCCAGTATCAAGTACTTCAATAACATCATGCCTGTGGAATCCACTGTTCCCAAGTGCCCTATTTGTATTCTGATATGCCCACGTCTTTTCCTATGTGTGTTTTCCTTTCTTAAGGAGCTCTCATTTCCTTCAATAGGATATGTTTTATTTCATCCCTTTTCCTGCATTTACTCATATTAATGTCACCGCACTCACGGGTAATAGCCGGGCTTGGAAATAGCCCGCACAGCCACGTAAATACTGGCCCGTGGTGCACGATCATGAAAGAATGACATGGGACGCAGTGGACCCAACAGTTTCTTCTGGGGTTCCAGCTCGGTGTGGCCCAGGGAGAGAACACTTGAGGGAGCAAGTCAAGAGAACGTGGTGGCCTCTCACTAGAGCTGGCAGGGTTGGGAGTCAGGATGGAAAATTTAGAGTTTGGGATACTTTGTTTCCACTTGGGAAGTTCTGGGTTGATCCATAGAAGCATAGTGCACTCAAAACATCCCTTTGGGTTTTTTGTTTATGCCTCTATGGTAGTGTAATAACTGCATGTTTCCAATTGGCCAAAGCAGAAGACTTTGAAACATTTAAGCTCCTAGACCTGCAGGTGAGAGAGCGCTGTCCTTTGGGCCAGGTCCATTCTCTTTTTCTCTCTTTTTCTGGCTCTTCACTTATGCATCGGGGAGACTGATTTGTGCGGGCAAGGAGTCCTGCCTAGCGGAAGGAAAATCTGCTCCGGACCTCGGGTGATTTTGATTTGTTTTAATCTCTCTTGCCTCCAAATTTTCCATATCCATTTCCACTTTGCCTGCTACTTACCTACAAGAAAATGTAGAGAAAAAACCTATTTTTGGAGGCTGCTGCAGGATATAGTCCATTATAAGCATGTATAAGGTCACAAAGGATTGTGTTCAAAGTTACTTGTTTAGAACACAAAGTGCATTTTCCTCCAGAAACTATTTTGCAATGTGGGAGGCAGAAAATTACTACCACTCCTCTAGTATTAAAATGCTGACAGGTTTATAGATGCGTTAATTCAAGTGGTATAGGTTTACTCTTCCCTATAGCTGTTAAATTCTTATTTTATCTGTGAATATAAATGTAAGGTAGAGGGACCTTGTCCCACTGTTAGGAACAGCGACTCTGGAGGGAAGTCTTGAGGGTACGAGGGGGAGGCAAGGGCAGCCATTCATAGGCATAGGCATGGGCTGTTATAAGTCAGCAGACATATGTAGCGTGTTATATATTATCTATAATATGTGTATATAATGACATATATGATATATGTTATGTGTAACATAAGATTAATTTATATCTATATAGATATGTAGATAGAATAGTGTGTGTGTATGTGTGTGTGTGTGTGTGTGTGTGTGTGTGTGTGTATCTCATAAGATACTGGCTGGAATACCTGGGGTTTGCTGTGGGTGGCCAGCTTCCCATTTTAGGCTGCGGGTTTAGAAATATTTCCTTTTTGCATGAGCTGCTAAGGTGTCTGTAGGGGAAAGACAAAAACAGATACTGTGAACTTGAGCCCTGCCAAAGAATTAGTCCTGGGATCTTGGAAACTTTAGGGAAAATATACTTTTAAAAGATGGGGTCTTGAGGAATTTTAGGACAAATATTTCTTGGTTGCGGGAAAACCAGCTTAGTAGAACCTCGGTTTTGCAAACTCAAGGATCTTTTCCTTCTTGGAAAGGATAGTTTCAAACAAATTAGAGTCTCTAAGAAGAATAAGCTGTTCTGCAGAATAATGTAGAAGGTTGTCTTTGTGGGTAAGTCGTATCTCCACAGATTATTTTCTTTTTTAAGAAAAAGTTCCCCCCACCCGTGTGGATTTTGATAGCTCTCTCACTGAAGGTGATTATTGGTTCCTGATAAAGTCATTCCTCGGCCAGAAGATCAGGAGCTGCTAGAGGGAGACTGAGAGGAGACCAGACTGAGTACATAAAACCTTCCATGCGAAAGGCCCACGAGAATGTGATTCCACACGAAATAATCCAGCCTTGAGCTGCAGGCCGATAGCGGATTCCTGGGCTCCACCAGATGGGAGGGATTGAGGGTGAGCTATCTTGAGGTCAGGGGGCTGAGTTTTCCCTGAGGGTGAAAATCCCTATGGTCAGTTACCCACCAAGGAGACAGATCCAGGGGTGGAGAAGGAAGACGGGGGTGGTATTGTGGTGTAAAGGAGATGAGGCATTGAAGACATGAGTTTTCATGGAAAGGAGCGATGCTGGAAGTCCCTCTATCTCCAGTGGTGGAGAGGACCCCAAAGGAGGTTGGACCTAGGGACAGATTTCAGGCTGGTGGACAAGAGGTAGAGAGTGGGGGTGAGCAAAGACCTAATTATATTAGGGGGCAATGGAGGCATTGAGTTTGTCCTGGCAGGGTGCCTTCTGTTGACTGAGTTCACCATAGGGTATGTTCTGAGAGTTGCTTTGAGTGTGTAAGTCGTGTATATCATTTGTTAAGTGTATTTCATATTTGTTGTTGTTATTATAAATGGTATTGTTTTAAACTTCGTTTTCTAATTGTTCCTTGCTACTATGTGGATATATCATTGATTTTTGTATATCGGCTTTTCATCCTGAAACCTTTCCAAATTCACTTATTAGTTCTAATAGTTTTCTTGTATTTGTTCTAATACCTTTCTTACTTTGGTTCATAAAAAATCTTCTACGTCTCTATTTAGCTTTTCCGTCTTTCCTCTAGCATCTTGAATATGTGGAATATAGTTATAAAATTTTTATTGTTCTTTTCTACTGATGCTATCCTCTGAGTCATTTCTGGGTCGGTTTCAATTGATTTTTTTCCTTCTCATTATGGGCTGTATGTTTCTTTAGTATTTTTGTTTGGCAATTTTTGCTGGATGCCAGCCATCATGAATTATTTGGTGATGGATATTTTTGCATGCTAACCGATAGCCTTGAGCTTTGTTCTGGGATGCTGTTAAGTTGCTTAAAAATAATTTGATCCTTTTGGATAAGCCTTTTTAAGTGAGACCAAGACAGGGTTTATTTAGGATTAATCTTTCTTCAGTTGTGAGGCAAGACTCTTTTTAGTATTCTGATGCCTCATGTGCTATGGGATTTCCCACTTAGGCTATTTGGAACAGGTACTGATCCTGGCCGTGTGTGTGCTCTAGGCATTGTTCCCTCCAATCTTTTAGAGTGGTTCTTTTCCTGGCCTTGGGTAGTTTACTCATACATGTGTGTGTGTATGTGTGTGTGTATCCTATACTCCATTGTATACTCAACTGAGTACTCAATGGAGACTGTCTACAGACCCCCAGAGTTCTCTCTCTGTGCAGTACCCTCCCGTACCCTGGCCTGCAGACTCTAGCTGCTTCGACTTCTCCAGGCTCCCAGCTCCATATTCTCAAATCAGGGAAACTGTCAGGCTCACCTTGGATTCCCCCTCCCTGTGCTGCACGCCAGAAACTTTCTCCAGGCAGTGAAGTTGGGGCAATGATTGGCTCACCTCATTTCTTTCCCACCACTCAGATATCATGGCCCTTTGTTTTCTTACATCCTATGTCTTGTGAACCTTTGCTTCATCTGTATCGTCTGGTGTTTTAGTTGCTTCGGACATGAGGGTAAATCTAGTCCCTGCTACTCTATCTCAGCCAATAGCACGAGTGCACACCCACTGTCTAAAAGCCGAAGCCCACACAACTCCGTCAAGTTTCTGTTGGTGAAAACCAGTCCTATGGCTCCACTTGGATACAACAGGGGCGGGGAAATCTGGTTTCCGGCTGAAAGATTGCTTCCCAGCAACAACTCTGCACTAGGAGGGAGAGGCACGAATTTGGGTGGCCAGCTAGCTGTTGCTGCCACAGTTTCTTATCCTTATCTTGCAGATGAACAAGCTGACTCCCGGTGGAGCGAAAGAAGCTTGAACCAGCGAAATTAGTATGTGGTCGCGATGGAGTCGCACTCACAGCTCCTACCGGCTCGTCTCCTAAACTGTGTTTCTGTTCTGGAGATTCTGAAAGCCATAAAATCAGCTGACCTCACCCACTATCAGTTAGAGCCAGGAGAAGCTTGGATTGTGAGAACAAACCTCTCAGTATTCAAAGTGGGATTGCATATGCGGCGAAAGAAATTTTTAGAGTGAAACGGAGTTCAATTTCTATGGAGCCTAGCTTTGTTTTCTT
This sequence comes from Neofelis nebulosa, assembly GCF_028018385.1. Lineage (NCBI taxonomy): Eukaryota > Metazoa > Chordata > Mammalia > Carnivora > Felidae > Neofelis > Neofelis nebulosa. Next base: position 33,359,820 of record NC_080784.1, on the reverse strand, counting down.
TGTTTGACTAAAACCTCAAGTAAGAGAGGGGAATGTAGTGGGAATAATTAGCCACAACGGGTGGTATAAATCCAAGGAGAAAAATAATTCATCAACTTTAAAGCAACTCATTTAAAACTGTGAGTGTAGTTTATTTGACCTGCATTTGGGAGCAAATATTAATGAAGAAGTAAAGGCAGCTTATGGCTTTTTCAATTCTTTCATTTCCCACTAGATGTCTTTGATAGAAACTAATTATCAATGCTCTTGATTTAATTTGGAAAAAAATTGGATGAAGGTTTTCCTCTAGTCCCATGTCAGTGTTCACAACCCAGGGGAACTAAAATTAACCCCTGATCCTTCCCCAGTAACTGCTCTAGCCAGTGAGGTCCAAAGAGTCCACTTTAGAAAACAAGAAAAATTATGATTACTATTATGGTGATTATTATTTTTTAAATAAAAATTTCTTTTGGGAATGCGGGAAGACTAGAGGAAATTTTCCCAGTGCTAAAGTTGCTTTTATTAAACCACTAAGCAGATACCACAAAACTTTCATTAATTGAAACTCATTTTTATCCCACATTCCACTTTCAAGAAAAAAGAGTCAAAGGCATGTCAGCAACTTACCTTAAATTCAACTCTCAAGGCCATACTTAGGATTCATTACCTGTATCTCAGCAATGTATACTTTGTATATTTTCTCTGCAGTCTATTTTGTCATAATCATGTTCTCCAGGATTATGTCTTTACTGCTTTTTTGGTAGACTGAGATTGGGATTCAGAGCGTAGGCTCTGGGTTTTAAACCTAGTACCACCATTATGTTTTATGATATCATCTGTAGAGTGGGAAAATTATTAATACCGACGCTACCCATAAGGTGGTTTAGATGATTAATTGAGTTGATACATATCATATGCTAGAGTAGTGGCTTGCCAGCCACTCTATGGAGGAAGTGCTCAATAAGTTTTGCTGTCATTTATTATTGTTATTCCTAATGATATCTTTAGATGGCACTTTTCCTTCTCTATATGCATAGTTTCAACTTTCATTTATATGCTAATACTGATAGCACTCAAAAGTAAATAGAAAATTGAATGTATGTATCTAGAACTGTGACTCTTTGTCCCATGGCTTAACTCTCTACTGGACTTTTCTTTCCATTGACCTTCACCCCCGAAGGACTCACAATATCATTTTGAAGTAGTCATTTGTATACATAGGGTCCAACATCTCCTTAAATTCCACCACAGGACAGTGTAACGGTGCCTACAGAGAACCCATGTCGTCAGTCTTGACTATTGCTGTCTTCTTCCAGGGAAGCCAGTATCCATTCATCCAGCAGATTAGGCCTCCCTTGCAACTGGAATCCCTCCAGGCCCTGGATGACTCAAGGCCTGAGTGTCCCTCTCCTCATCCACCAGGAGACTTCTGTGACTTACTCTGGTAAGAAACTCACGACCAATAAATCCATCATGCCATTCCTCTCTGTTATTCTTGGTTACCATCCAAGATCCTTTAACTTCCTCTCATCTTTATAGCTGTCTGCTCCAACTCCCAACCCACCTTCCCACTGCTCTGCTTTCCAATCCTTCCATGGTCCCATAGGAAGCAAGTTCTCTGCATCTGCAACCTTTAAGATTCCCTCTATTTCCATTCCTTAACTGAGACCAGGCTCTCCCCAAAGGACACTGCTTCTCTTGGTAGCTGTCTCAAATGGATAATTCTCATTTTCTGACTCCACACATGCCCCTAGGGGAATGAGAAGCCCTGCTTTCTTCCAGCCTTTGCCATAAGGCTCTCCCCTCTGGTTATATCACTAGCTGTCCTCTGGACAAAAACCTTCGTTCAGTGAAGACACTGGTGTGAGACTCATCCTCCTAATTTCCACTCTAGGGCTGGCTCATCTCTGAGACCTTTACTCTATCTCTCATCAGCCACCCTTTCCATAAGCACACCATGTACCCTGTTGCAACCCACAACTGTTCCATCCCAGAAAGAATAAGTGTAGACGTTCCACTGTCGACAAGGCCTCTTAATTTCACACCGAGCTCATGCAGTTACTCCTATTCCACACATTCCTTGATCATATGGTCTTGCTGTTATTGTCCTTCCTTGAGTCTCTTGAAGCCCAGCTCTTTCCCTACCCACTGGTCACTCCATTTCCCATCCAGCTTAGACTAAATGGTTCACTCTTTCCATATTTCTCTTGCCAGTTAGCTTCCTTGTCCCCTTTTCTTTTTTCTGTTATGCCCACTCTAAAAAACCCTGGATCACTCAAGTGTCTGACTTCAGCTTGCGTAGACCAGAACTGCTACATTGCTAAAGAAAATAGCATTATCACAGAGGCTGGCACACTCTATACCTAGGCTTTTCAGCCCTGTGATTCATTGAACTGATGATTTCAAAACTTTTTCATCCTTCTCAGTGACCTACAGCACCCCACGTTTCAAGCTGTCACCTCCTACTGCTCTCTTGCCTAGACCTGTCCAGCCACATGGACCTCCTTGCTGAATCTTGAACATGTCCGTGATGGTCGGTTTATGTGTCAACTTGACTCAGCTATGATTCCCAGTTATCCACTCAAACGCCAATCCAAGTGTTGCTGTGACGGTATTTCGTAGATGTGATTAAAACTCATAATCAGCTGACTTGAGCTAAGGGAAATTGTCTTAGATACTCTGGTCGGACTCGATTCAGCGAAATCTCACAGCAGAAGGCTGTAAGAGCAGAACTTTTCTGGCTGCAGCTTTAGCTCAGACCTGAAAGTTCCAGCCTCCCTTTCTGACAGCCTGCCCTACAGATTTAGGACTTGCCTAGCCAACTTCCACGGTCACATAAGCCAATTCCCTGGAATAAATCTCTTAACATATATCTGATTCTGTTGGTTCTGTTTTTTGGTTGAACCCTGGTGTGGATTTTCTTGCCCTGAAAGTAGACCAGCACTCTACTAATACCTAATATCTAAAAATGTGGAAGTGGTTTTGGAATTGGGCAGTAGGCAGAAGCTGGAAGAGTTTTGAAGGTCATGTGAGAAAAACCCTAGATTGCCTTCAATAGATTGTTAGTAGAAACACGGCTGTTAAAACTATGCCTGTGAAGGTTCAGAAGGAAGTGAGGACGCTTCACTGGTGAAGAAAGTTCATGTTGTCTTGGAGAATACACAAATTACCGTAAACAAATTGTTGGTTGAAATATGGACATTAAAGGTGCTACCAGTGTGGACTCTGAAAGAAATGAGCAACATGTCTTTGGAAACTGGAGATAAAAGGATCTTTGGTATAAAGCAGCAGAAATCTTAACAGAGTTGTGCCATACAGTTATGTGCAAAGCAGAAATGTTCAACAATGATTGCAGATATTCGCTGAGAAGATTCCCAAGCGAGATGTGGAAGGCACAGCCTTTTGCTAAGCAAGAACTGTTAAGAAAAGTGAGCAGGATTTGTTGATTTGGGAAATTCTCAGACTAACTAGATGGCAAAAGATGCTAAAATTAGGAGATTTACTGTCAAGAAAGCTGTGATCCAGAGAGAAAGCCAAGGGTGTGACTGGCTTTAGTTTGTGCCTGGGGTCATAATTTAGAGTATTGGGTCACGCAGAGGGCTCTTTGAAGAGATTAGGTGTATGACTCAGCCACGTCCACAGAAGCCAGGAATAGCGGAGATTAGCAGGAAAAGCCTGTGGAGGGGTCTGTGGTCTAATGGATTTCTAATGGATCCCCATGACATACACAGGAGACCCGTAAAGTTTCTGAGAATGTCACTCCAGCAGAAACACCACCAGCTTGAACTGAGAGGACAAAATGAAAGAGGGTTATAGAACTCCCAAAACTCTATAGAAAGGAAGCGGGCTGATCAAACTATTTGGCTACAAACACACACTACCCTTCATGAACAAGGAAGGATGGCTTGGAAAGCAGAAGCTTGGGTCCAAAGCACAGAGTCTCAGGCCACAGGATCTTGTTTACAGGCCTTGAAAACGAATGGAGTTTACCCTGCTGGGTTTCAGAATTGTCTAGGACCAGTGATGCCTTTTTTCTATCCATTTTCTCCCTTTTTGAGTGGGAGTGTCTGTATCTGGCAGGCTATGACTATCCCACCATTGAATTTTATTTAGAAACAGATAACTTGTTTTTTAGATTTACAAGTCCACAGATAGAACATTTGCATCATGATCGATCATATCTAGAGTTCTCTTTGTACCTGACTTAGACAATGTTTGAGATCTTTGAGCTGATGATATCTAGATAAAATTTTAGGCTTTGAATTGACGCTCTAATGGATTGAGACTTTTAGGTATGTTACAATGGGGGTATATGTATTTTGCATACTGGATGGATGTGAATCTTTGGGAGCTAGAACGTGGATTGTGGTAGGCTGAAGATTGGCGCCCAAGTAGTCTACGGCCACACCACCCTGCATGCGCCCGATCTCGTCTGATCTCGGAAGCTAAGCAGGGTCGGGCCTGGTTAGTATTTGGGTGGGAGAATGGCCCCCAAATATATCCTAATCCCTCAAACCTGTGAGTAGTACCTTACAGGGCAAAGGGACTTTGCAGATGTGTTGAGGATCTGGAGATAGGGAGATTATCCTGGATTATCTTGGTGGCCACTAAATGTAATCATAGGTGTTGTTATAAGAGGAGGAAGAAGGAGATGTGACTACAGAAGAGAAAGTAGATGTGAGGGTGGAAGCAAGAGGTTGGAGTGAGGCAAGAAGGGTTCATGTGAGAAGAAACTCAGGCAGCCTGCAGAAGCTAGAAGAGGCAAGGAAGCAGATTTCTCCCAAAGCTTCCAGAAGGAACTGGCCCTGCTGACTCCTTGACTTTAACCCTGTGAAACTGATCTTAGACTTCTGTTTCCAGAATTGTAAGAGAATAAATTCCCTGTGTTTTTTTAAAATGTTTATTTATTTATTTATTTTGAGAGAGAGAGAGAGAGAGAGAGAGAGCGTGAGCTGGGGAGGGGCGGAGAGAGAGGGAGAGAGACTCCCAAGAAGGCTCTGAGCTGGCAGCCAGAGCAAGATGTGGGGCTCGATCTCATGAACCATGAGATCATGACCTGAGCTGGAACCAAGAGTCGGACGGATGCTTAACGGACTGAGCCACCCAAGTGACCTCAAATTCTGTGTTGTTTTAAGGCATAAATTTTATGATGATTTGTTACAGCAGCCACGGGAAACTTATTCAGTGTCTAACATGTTTCCACCTTAGAACTTCTGCACTTTTTCTTCCTCATCAAATACTCTTCCTCCAGAATATCCATGTAATTCCTTCGTCATACTCATTTTCTCACACTTCCTATTCTTGGTGAAACCTACCTGTACCTTTCTATTTGATGTTGTAAGCTGCTCTTTCTCTCTCTTTTTATTTGTAAGCTGCTCTCTACCTGCCCTGGTTAGCACTCTTCACCTCCTTCTCTCCTCTCTTTCCTTACAGTGCTTAGAACCCTCAAACATACTCTATAGCTTATTTATTGTGTTCATTGTTTTTTATCTGTCTTCACATGCTGGAGTATGAACTCCACAATGCCTGACATCTTTGTTTTTGTCATTAATGTATTGCAAGTACCCAAGACAGTGCCTGGGCAGAGGAGGTGCCCCATAAATATTTAAGTGAGGAAATAAAACCTCCTACCCAGTCACTTCCTCAGTAGATCTCGCTTCCAATTTCATAGGAAAAATTAGAAAGCATCAGAGAAGGCACCATCTATTTTCCTTTCATCACGCCTATTCATGGTTTTCCTGCCTTCCTGCCTTTTACCGGAGCATCAGAATTTCCCCTCCTGTTGAAGGCAAATCCCTCCACCAGCATTTTGGTTTCTACCTACTGCCACCTATTGAGGAAGATGGAATATAAATTACGCTCCTTCCTACATTGCCCTTCTTTACCTCTCTCTTTTTCTTAGCTTTTCCCTATCAATATTTACACGTGTTCATGTCTCTTCCTGTCTAAAAACATCAGTAGTCTCTTCACCCTTGTCCTCTTCCTCTATTCATTTCCCCTTCACTGCCAAACATTTAGAATTGTGATTATTGTTGTCTCTACTCCTTTCGTACCACCCATTCATTCCTCAACCCTTTGCCGTCTGGCTTTCACTCACAAGCCTCCAGTGAATCTGCTCCTGCCAAAGTAGAGGATGATCTCTTTCTAAATTCATGAGACACCCCGTAGTCCTTATCTTCATTGCACTCTTGGGAGCATTAGGCAATGACTGCCACACCTTTCCTTGTCATCCGTTCCTTTTTGCAAGAACTGCTCTTCTGATTCTCTCTGCTTCTCCGTACTTTCTCAGATACCTTTTTTCCCCCCCCTCCTTTTTGATAGACTTTATTTTTTGGAACATTTGTAGGCTCACAGCAAAATTAAGCAGAAGCTACAGAGAGTTCCTATTTAGCCCCTGCTCCCGCACATACCTAGCCCCCCACTCCCCCATTATCAATAGTCCTCACCAGCGTGGGCATATGTGTTACAATCGATGAAACTACATTGACACATTATCACCCAAAGTCCATATAATTTATATGAGAGATTACTCCTGGTATTGTGCCTTCTATGGGTTTGGACAAATGGATAATGGCTTGTATCCACCATCACAGTATCATACAGAAGAGTTTCATCGCCCTAAAAGTCCTCTGTGCTCTGCCTATTCATCCCTCCCTCCCCTCACTCCTGGCAACCGCTGATCTTTTTCCGGCTTCATAATTTTTTGCTGTAGAGTTGCAATCATACAGTATGTATGTATGTAGCCTTTTCATATTGGCTTCCTCTTCAGTCTTAAGCTTCCTCCATGTTTTTTCATGACTGGATGGCTTTTTTTTTTTTTTTTTTTAAGCACCGAACACTCTTCCATTGTCTGGATGCACCGCCGTTTATTTATCCATTTACCTTCTGAAGGGCATCTCGGTCGCTTCCAAGTGTTGGTAATCACGAATAAAGCTGCTATACTTATCTGTGTACAAGTTCTTCTATGGACATAAATTTTCAACGGCTTTGGATACGTACTAATGAGCATGACTGCTGGCTTGTAGCAAGGATATGCTGATAAGAGTATGTTTAATTTTGTAAAAAAAAAAAAAAAAAACCCGCCAAACAGTCTTCCAAAGTGGTTATTCCATTTTGCAGTCCCACCAGCAGTGAATGAGAGTTCCTGCTGTTCTACATCCTTACCAAAATTTGATATTTCAATTACCTTTTAGATTCCTCTCCCCCACCCCCACCCCCACCTCCAAATATTGTTGTCTCCCAGAGTTTTGTCCTAGGCTAGCTTATCTTTTCATGTCACATATTCTTTGAAGCACACAGCTTCGAGGACCGTCTATAACTCAAATTATTCCCACATATATTATTTCATCAGACACGTGTCAGCTGGTGTCATAGGTGCTGTGGCTAGAGCAGAGACTAAGCTGGACACAGTGCATGGGTTTTCTACCTGAGTTGGGGTCGGGGGGGGGAGGCAAAACTTAAAAAAATTTAAAAGCTAAGTAAGATGATCTGGAATAATAGAATTATGTTTAAAACGAACTCAGAATAACAGTAGCCAAGGTAACTGGGCAGGTGCAGGGTTGGGAGGCTACTTGGATAGAGGGTCAGGGAAGGTCTCCTTGAGGAGATGGCAAAACATTAAAAACTGCAAAATTATCTAAGATCCTCCCTCAAGAGATGTCAAACATGGCAGTTCTCTCATTTGAAAATGAGATCAGCTGAGAAGCAAGTTCTGAACATATTCCTGGTGAGTTTGCTTCTGTTGAAGCCAGTACATTCTAGCTTGGTATAAATACAATATTTAAACTTAAAATAATGTGAGTCTTAATGTACTTTTTAAGTTTTCGACATTTTTCCAACTACTTTAATGTGCTGGAAAAACATTGACCACTCAAAAAATACATGAAAATGTAGAGAGAGGAGTCTAGCCTCAGACTCCTGGATGGTTCTGGACAGCACTGGAGCTGAGATCTGAATGCCATGTAGAAGTGTGGGGAAATACGTGTGCCCGGGTCTTCTGGGCCCTTGTAGACCAGAGGAAGAAGTGTGGGTGTTTTTTTCTAGTTGCCTTAGGGAGTCATAGAAAAGTTTTGAGCAGGAGAGTGGTGTAATTTTTTTTTCATTGCGATATAGTTTGACATTTAATATTATGTTAGTTTCAGGTGTACAACATAATGATCTAAGATATGTACGTATTGTGAAGTGTTCACCACAGTAAGTCAAGGAGACATCCATCACCACACATAGCTATAATTTCTTTTTCTTTAAAAAAAAAATTTCTTTTTTAACGTTTATTGATTTTTGAGACAGAGAGAGACAGAGCATGAACGGGGGAGGGTCAGAGAGAGGGAGGCACAGAATCCGAAACAGGCTCCAGGTTCCGAGTTCCAGGCGGGGCTCGAACTCACGGCCCACGAGATCATGACCTGAGCCGAAGCTGGACGCCCAATGACTGAGCCACCCAGGCACCCCTACAATTTCTTTTTCTTGTGATGAAGACTTTTAAGATATATTTTCTTAGGGGTGCCTGGGTGACTCAGTCAGTTAAGTATCGGACTTCTGACTTCAGCTCAGGTCATGATATCCTGGTTCAGTGAGTTCGAGAACCCCCTCTTGGAGCAGAGCCTGCTTTTGATCCTCGCGCTTACATTCTCTCAAAAATCAATAAACATTAAAAAAAATGTACTTTCTTAGTAACTTTCAAATATGCAAAGCGGTGTTGTTAAACATAGCCATCCTGCTATACGTGTACATCCCACGACTTATTTATCTTCTAACTAGAGGTTTGCACCTTTTGACCTCCTCCACCCGTTTCGTCCACACCTCCTCCCCACCCCCCCTGCCTCTGGCAACCTCCTATCTGTTCTCCGTATCTACGAGTTCCGTTTTTTTTTTTTTTTTTTTTGTGCGTTTTTGCTTTTGTTTGTTTGCTTAGATTCTCCATATGAGTGAGATCCTACGGTATTTTGTCTTTCTCTGGGCTGACTTATTTTACTCAGCATAATACCCGCAGGGTCCATCCATGTCGCTGCAAATGGCAAGGCTGCCTTCTTTTTTTTCTGGCTGAGTGATATCCCATTGCATTTATACATATTCTCTTTATCTACACCTCCACTGATGGACACTCGGGCTGCCTCCGTGTTCTTGCCTGTTGGGAATAAGGTTGCCATAAACATGTTGCCAGGTCTTTTCGACTCAGTGTGGTGGTTTTCTTCAGATGAAGAAGTAGAATGCTGGGATCACGTGGTATTTCCGTTTTTAATTCTCTTGAGTAACCTCCACCCTGTTTTCTATGGTGGCGGCACCAGTTTGCACGCATCACACAATTCCGTGGCAATTACGGTAACGGCGTTTACTTGCCTGCAACGCCACTCCTCTGGGAGCTCCAGGAGGACCGAGAGGAAGGATTTCTTACTCGGTAGGTATCCCGGCACACTGGCTGAATCTCTCCATGATTTCCCTTTCAAATTCTGATGGGAGAGTAAGGTGGCTCATCACCTCGTGGGTTGACTGTTTTATGCCAGGTCACCTCACAGGTTGGGATCAGTCTCTGGATTGGCCGACCTTGGGTCAGGTGCCCATTTCTGGTGCAGCTCAGGCTATCCCTTGCTCAAGAAACGTATGATGTCACTTGAGGACTGTGGATACTGAAGTCTCCTTAAAAATTGCTGGTGGTCTTGGTAAGCATTCTCAGTGACATATCCAGATATATAGCAGCTTTGGAACAGGGCACTGAGCTCAATTAGCTCACCGTCTCTTTATTTCATAGCATTTATTCTTTCCAAAAGGGAGGATGTGGTTGGCTCAGGCTGTTTCCATTGAGTTGAGAGGACGCCCACTGAGCACTGTTTACCCACCAGCTTCTCAGAGGTGGTTGCCCTTCATCAAGCCTAGAGGATGTGCTGCCTGTTTTTCGCGTTGATATCTGGTTCTGAACAGCCCATGTAGGTGAACTTGACTAAAAGCACACATACAAGAGTGAGGCAACATAAGTAGTGGGAGAAGCCCCCTTGGAGCTTACTTCCATCGCCTTGAAAAGAAGCAGTACAAGAACTGAACTTTCTGGAACTCTCTGGTCCACTTATTTATCAGGCATCATTGGAAAACGAGAGTTTCTTTCTTTCTTTTTTTTTTTTTAATTTTTTAACCTTTATTTATTTTTGAGACAGAGCATGAATGGGGGAGGGGCAGAGAGAGAGGGAGACACAGAATCGGAAGCAGGCTCCAGGCTCTAAGCCATCAGCCCAGAGCCCGACGCGGGGCTCGAACTCACGGACCGCGAGATCGTGACCTGAGCTGAAGTCGGACGCTTAACTGACTGAGCCACCCAGGCGCCCCGAAAACGAGAGTTTCTGTATCAGTGAGACTTCCAGACAACTGAACACACTCCATTTGACATGCAAACCCAGAGAAAAACTCAAAGCATCTTATGAGAATAGTTCTAAAAGGTATCTGATACTCTCGCCTTTCATCAACTGAGACCTTGGACATCATTTAACTTTTTAAATGATGCTTTGATGACTTGGTTATGTGCATCAGTCATGGTCCCAGGCCCACAGGGCCTACTGGGCTGTGAAGAGTCCTTTGCTCCAGCACCAAATGGCCTCAGCCTGCTGACTTTTATGAGTTTGGGGTATGCTTTTAATCATTATCCAATATCTTTTCTAGACTCCGTGTCTTACCCGAACGTCTTTTCCCTGCCGCATCCAACTCTCTTAGGAGGTGCTGTTCTGAATCTATTGTTGGCTGAGATTCCAGAAATCCAAGGCTGGGAAAGGTGGCTGTTGAGTGTGGGTAACCACCAGGTGAGGAGATTCTCTTGTCCACGAGAATTATGACTTGCCTGCCAAGATGCATGGCTTCCTTACTTCCTCACCTACTTTCACATCACGTCTTAGATTCCCGTGACATGCATGTTAACTGTGTGCCGATTCTTCGAAGTGCTAATTGAAAATCATAGAGTCCAAATTTAGGTTTGAAAAGATCTTTTCTTTTTCCATTTTTTGTATTGTGCTAAAATTGCACCTAACATCACATTTACTCTCTTAACCATTTGTAAGTATACAGTTTAGTGGTATAAACTGCGTTTACATTGCTCCGTCCCCGTCGTCACCATCCATCTGCAGAACTCATTTCATCGGCTAAATCTGAAACTCTGCACCCTTACGCAATGACTTCCCAGGGGCTCCTTCCCCCGGTCCCTGGCAGCCACCATTCTACTTTTCTTTCCCCCCCTTCTTTCCTTCTCTCCTCCCTCCTTTCCCTTCCATCCCTCCCTCCTTTTCCTTCCTTCCTTCCTTCCTTCCTTCCTTCCTTCCTTCCTTCCTCCATCCTTCCTTCCCTTCCCTCTCCCTCCTTCCTTCTCTTCTTCTTTCCTTCCTCCCTCCCTCCCTCTCTCCTTCTCTCCCTTTTTCTTTCCTTCCTCCTTCCGTCCTTTTCCTTCCTTCCTTCCTTCCTTCCTTCCTTCCTTCCTCCTTCATTCCCCCTCCCTCCCTCCCTCTCTCTCTTCCTTTCCTTCTTTCTTTCTCTCTTTTTCTGTTTCCTTAGATTTGAAACGATCTTTTATTGTTACCTGGTTTCACCTTCCATCCACATATTTTAAGTTCTTTCTAGAGCATGCTCTGACACTCGTCGATTATTCAGTATTCTTTATCGTGGCTTGTTTCCTCATCTGTTAAAGGAAGTGACTTAAAGCATTGACATTGTAAGTTTTCAGGATGTAGGGATGGTAACAATAACAATGAAAATAATCATATCTTCCCTGGCTGGAGACAATTGTTTGAAAGATGTGTGAAAGGTGAAAGATGTGTGGTTTTGGGCAGAAATTGCTAGTGATGCAGACAGAATGTTTTCTTGGGAAGGATGGCCAAGAGTCGTGGGAGAGAGATGGGAGTCACCTTGAGGCTATTTAGTGGAGAGACAGGCCCAGGGATGGAAGGAAGCCCAACAGCAGAATGGCCATGGACTGATGCAGGAAGAGGGATGAGCCTCGTCAGCCTCTTGTATGTTATGACTCCCTCCTTTCTCTGTTCCCCTTCTCGTCTGGAATATGAAGGAGCCAATCAAGTGGTTGTGTGGGTTACAGTGACTGAGTGAGCGAGGCCCCCTCCACCACCCTTGGCCACACTGTCCTGGATTGCTTCCTATCTGTGAAGAGGAAAGCTTGGGAGGAAAACTGACCTGTTGTTCAGAGTCTGATAACAGAATTCAACAGAACTGAAGCCATATTTCAGAGGACCCAAGGGAGCTAGGATGGGGACAAGGATTTTTACAAATGATGAAGAGAATTTTGTAGACCCAAGCAGATATTTACCAGCTGTATCTTCAAAAAAGGATTAACCTTGGTCTTCCCCAATTTTCCTCTGCCTGGCCTTACAAACTTAAAAAAAAGAGGCCATATATCTTCTCTAGAACATATTTTTGGAATAGTAGACAAGAAGAATTAGGAAAAAAATAGCCCAAGTTAAATCAGTTATATAGTTATAAAATCATAGACCCAGAGTGTAAAGGGCCCTAAAGATTTTCTAGTTAACTACATGCCAGCTCATGCATTTCAACTGCGACATTATAGATAATAGATTGTCTCTTTTTGAGCACTTCTAGCAACAGGGAATTCAGAACATCCTAACGTAGCCTGGGCCAGTCTCAGATAGCTCTAATTGTTAGAGATTGTTGCAAGAAATCTGATTTTCTGTAGTTTCCACTTACTGATGCTTCCTTTGTCTGGTAGAATAACTCCAACCCATTATATGTCAGACCTAAACTCTGTGGGCAATTATTAAGTTCTTTTCAGAACTAAACACCCACAGTTTTCAATGTTTGTTTTATTCTGTTGGTTTCAAGCCTTTTTTTTTTTTTTTTTTTAATTTGAGAGAGAGAGAGAGCGCACACATGCAAGTAGGGGAGAGAGGCAGAAGGTTAGAGAGAAAGAGAGAGAGAGAGAGAGGGACAGAGAGAGAGAGAGAGAGAGAGGGACAGAGAGAGAGAGAGAGAGAGAATCTCAAGTAGGCTTCAGGCTCAGTGCAGAGCCTGATATGGGGCTTGATCCCATGACCATGGGATCATGACCTGACCCAAAATCAGGAGTCGGACACTCAACCGACTGAGCCACCCAGGCGCTCTAGTTTCAAGCATCTGAACTCTGCTAGCTGTTCTCCAAGGAAGTTTCAATTTGATAGTGTTTCTCCATGTGGTACCCAGCATGGTCTAATTGGCACAAAGGGGAACAAGGGGATCACTTTCTTTACGATAGACTCATTATTTCTGATAGCAGATCTTAAGATCACGTTGGCTCTTAGGTTCACAATCAACTGGACACAAGCTACTGCTGCTCCAGGGCTTGTCTTACTGGCTTTAGAATGCAACCAACTATAATAACCTATCATATTTCACAGGGGCCATAGTCCCAAAGTGTTAAGGGGCAAAGAAGGGTTGGCTTTTAGATGACATCCATGACCAAACAGAGCCTGCTGGACAGAGGATAAGTGCAACTTCACACAGTAAACCCAAGATGGTCACCAAGGAGAGAAGCCCTCTTCAACCTCCCCGCAAGGCAAATGGCAAGAATTGGCCTTATGAGTTCCTCCCCAGAAAGGGGAATGAAGTACTAGGGGCTCTAAATGTAGATGGAAACCTGGAAACTTCTTATTGGCGAGCAGGGCATGAAGACAAGAGACTGAGGAGTCATTCCAGAGGTCAGTCCTATGAAGAGCCAGAGGATGAAGTTAAAATACTGTGATGTTATTCTCACCACAAAACAAAAGAGTCAAGAGATTGAAACCAAATTGCTTTTGGTGGTCTGATCATGGAAAATGGCGGAATCTGGGTTTTCAATCACTCAAGCAAGGTTTTCCTGGCTTAATCCCATCTGGTCTTTCAAAGGGGGTGTCTGTCAACACGGACTAGGGCAGACCCTTGCACTGCAAATTTATTGAAGTTGGCCCATTTGCTCAGACTGAGAAAATTTTGGGCCTGAAATTCGTTATCTATCCCTCCTAGTTTCCTGTCATCTGCTGATTTAATAAACATACCATCACTGTCATGATCTAAGTCATGCAAATGTTTAGTAGAGCAGGCCAAGGACAAATAGTTCTATGGCATGATATAAAAGCCTCCCTTCAGGTTGACAGCCATCTATTAATCACAACTCTTTGAGGATAGCCATCCAAGTGCTTACTAATCTATCCAATGGTACCAGCATTTAGCTCAAATTTCCAAATCTTGTCCAAAGGATCTAATGAGAGACCCCATCAAGTGCCTTGCTGAAGTGCAATTTAGTATGTGTTTTTGCAATTCTCTGTGCCAAAGGCAGAATGGAGGGTGGACGGGCATGATTTATTCTTAGTGAACCCATTGTGACTCTTGGTGATCACTGCTTTCCTTTCGAAGTGTGTCCACAAACCATTTCCATTTAAACCCGCTTGGAAATTGCTCTAGAGATTGTCACCAAGCCTATCGGTCTTCAGCTGATGGAGCCTTTTTTCTACCCTTTCTTGAAAACTGGGAAAATGTTTAATCCTTTCCAGCCTACTGAGACCTCTCTCATTCTCCACAGTTTTTCAGAAAATACCTATAACATTTCAGCTTTCATTATTTCTACAAGATTCTGGTGGCAGAATCTTGTGTCGACCTGGACATTTGAACTCGCTGAGGGCAATGAGGTGGATTATAATAACTTTGGCTTATCTCTTAAAATGTTTGCATTCTCTTATATGAATATCAATCTCCTTGAGATAAAATAGGAGGAAAAAAATGAACAGGATCCATGATCAATTAGCATCAACCTTTGCCTCAAGTATGAAGATTTCCTTATTCTTCTTGCCTTTGATATACCCTTTAAATGCCATTTTTATCATTTTATCATTGACATTTGTCAGTGCTAAAACCAAGAAAAGTGCTTATACAGTTTTTATAGGTGTCTGACATCGAGTTATTAATTTTTTTTTTTTTTTAACAATAGCATGGTTTTTTTATTGACTTGATTATGTAACATTTAACTCAGGGCTATCTTTTATATCATTCTTCCTTGGTACTTTTTTTAAAAATATAATTAATTGTCAAACTGGTTTCCATACAACACCCAGTGCCCATCCCACCAGGTACTCTCCTCAATGCCCATCACCCACTTCCCCCCTCCCCCACTCGCATCGACCCTCAGTTTGTTCTCAGTATTTAAGAGTCTCTTATGGTTTGCCTCCGTCCGTCTCTGTAACTTTTTCCCCCCTGCACCTCCCCCGTGGTCTTTAAAAAAAAAGTTGTGAAGGCATATTCCAGAGCCACCCAATCGCTGTGAGACCTAGCTCTCTTTAGCTGATTCTGGAGGTCTGAAAGTTCCTACCCGCTGTGTAAAACAAGTAGAGCTTTTCTACAACTACTGCCATCATTTGCTTAAGCTAATGTGCATGGGTGTCTGTGCTTTCTAAAAACCATAACAGCCCAATCAGAATAAGTAGCAACCATTCATCCATCCAGTGGAGTTTCTGAGACCTACTATGTGCCAGGGTCACCGGAAACTGTTGAAGACTAAAATCCCTCCCTTCTTGTTTTGGCACTTTTCTTCTTAAAAATCCCACAATTCAGGGTTTGATGACTCGTAACTCCCCATCATCTGATACAATATCATCTGACGTACATTGCACATATTTGCTTTATCAGGTCCGGGGAGGGGGGGGGGGTGTCCTACGTCCTTTCTTATGAGCTTGTAATGTTCTGTATCTGTGCTGCCCCATGTGGTAGCCATTAGCTACGTGTGGCTATTGGACAGCAGAGATGTAGAACATTCCCGTGATCCTCGAGTTCTATTGGACAGCACTAGTGTAACTAGTCCTCAAACCCTGTGGAATTTTCAAGCAGGAAAGCTAGGTGCATTAGACACACAGAGCTGGCACTTGCCGATGGCCTGGCAGGCCATTGGAATCACATCCTCGGGAAGTCTTTATTCCAATGGGCTTCTGAGGCTGTCACTTTTAAGGCCGTCCATGTGCTTGGTTTGGGCATCCCTGTATTGGCGAGTGATTATAATGTGTATCGGCTCCTTGGATTCCCCCAAGGAACCATGGTTTGCATATCAGAGTGAGCAAATATTTTCCAGATGCCATTGGTGGTTATTATCATTACCATGCCTAACAAAATGCTGGTACTTATAGACTCTCAGAAAGTTTGCCTGAATGAACAAATGAATTAAGGGAGGTTTCTTTAGGCCCCCCAAAGCCAAAGAAAAGTGCCATGGGGTCCTTCCTTAGGAAGGAAGGAAGGAAGGAAGGAAGGAAGGATAGAAGGAAGGTAAGTCCCTCCATCTATGAATTTCTCTCCTCTATCTTTGTCTCTTTGCTTCGGTGTCAGAGAGAGCCTCAGAGATGGACTGGAACAAGGTTACAGAAGAAGGAAGTATACAGAAGGAAGGAAGAAGATGATAAAGAAAAGGAAAGGAGCATCATAGCAGAGGGAGAGTCACAGCATTTTAAACCTAGAAAGGACTGCAGAGTCCACTGGGCGTAACTCCCCATGTTGCTGATGAAATACGAGCATTTCATTTGGCATTTAATACAAATCCGCTGGAAAAAAAAAATGAAGCAATGAGGTCGAAAGACATAGGTTAAGCAGCGTGTCTAGAGTTACAAAGCTAGTGAGTGTCAGAGCAAGGGCTGGAAGCCAGCCCACCTATCCAGTGATTTCCCACCATCTCAGGGTGGCTGAGGAAGGAGGGAGAAGAGAGGGAGCAAGGGCAAGGTAGGGGAATGTGGGGTGGGGGGTAACCTGAGGGGAGGGAGAGAAAGTAAAATGTGTACGTCAGCTGTTGGCCTCCCTTGTGGCTTTAATCTAAGCAGAAAAAGATTTCACAGGCTCCTCACCTACTCGATCTGAACCTCATGGGGTCCCCATCCCCCAAGAGACTTGTGATTGGCAGGAGACTTGCCTGAATGGCAGGAGACCACACCCAGCTGAGCGATCCCGGGCAAAGTACTGCTTGACTAACCTACACGACCGGGTTGCGTCTAGTTAAGCAACCACTGGTCCATCATAAGCTTGGTCCAGACCCAAGCTGATTTCTGAAGCAGCTTGGCGTTCCTGAAAAATCACCTGCTCTAGACTAAAAACCCACTGAAACAGAATTTGGCAAGGATTTCAAACAGAACTCTCGAGTGGCTTTGTCACGTTCCCTCCCCAACTGATCCTTAGACAGTCAAGTTCTGAAGGGGGTTCTTGAAAACGTTTCCCCTTCCCTTTCCTTCTCACCTCTAGAAAGCTCTCCACGTCAAGAACGTTGACATCAGAGTAGGGAGTTGGAGGTCACACACAACTGATTCCAAATGCAAGCTGTCACACGGTTGAGTTACCATGTGGAAGGGACCTATGTTCTCTGATACAGTTTCGATAATAAGAGTAAGGTGCCAGGACCCTGGAGACAGTCATTGTTATGTGGGACCACAGTGCCTGGGGAACATCATGTGACCAACATACGTTAATTACATGTGTGGCTCAGAGTGATGAGGCCTGAGTTTGAGTCCTGGCACCCTTGCTTTACAGCAGTGTGACCTTGGGGCAAGTTGCTTGATTTCTTTCTTTCTTTCTTTCTTTCTTTCTTTCTTTCTTTCTTTCTTTCTTTCTTTCTTCTTTCTCCCTCCTTTTCTTTCTTCTTTCTTTCTTTCTTTCTTCTTTTTTCTAAAAAAATGTTTTATTTATTTATTCTGAGACAGAGAAAGAGAGAAAGAGGGAGTGGGCACCAATGGGGGAGGGGCAGAGAGAGAGAGGGAGAGAGAGAGTATCCCAAGCAGATTCCACGCGGTCAGGGCACAGCCCAACGTGGGGCTCAGTCCCCGTGACCCGTGAGATCATGACTTGAGCCGAAAACAAAGAGTCGGACGCCCAACGGACTGAGCCACCCAGGAACCCCTTGGTTTCTCTCTATCTTCGCTTTCTTATCCGTATCACAGGACTATTAATGGTGTCCTCGCAGATGTGAGGACAAATTGAGATCACGCACGTGGAATGCTTGGCACAGAGCTGGGCACATGATAAACATTAGGTATCATTATTACCGCCTAACGCCGGGTGATCTCTTTATGTACGCTTCATTGTCCTTGGGGTCACCAAGCAAGCTGGTTTAAAATCCTTGGCCAAAAACATCTGCCCAGTGGCAGCATTCACACCACACTTGCGATAAATGTCCTAACTCCGACCTAGCTTCAGCTGGGCTGAGTGAGGCCAGCATCAGGTTTTATGGGTCTGACGAAGATGTTTGAAATATTGTAGGAGACTGTCAAAGAATACTTAGACCCACTCCGAAAAAGGGCCGTTCTTAATTTTCATCTTTCCTGCAAGTCAGAAAGATATATACTCTCCAAATAAAGGCAGTTTCCTCGTCCTGAAGTTATGGCAGCTTAGTGATACAATAAACAGCACCCTGTCATAAGGACTGCATAAAACATGGCCTGACATTTCTTTAAAAGTAAAAAGAAACACGACTGCAGCAGATGACCTTTCCTCTGAGGGCACAGCTGTTTCGTGTGGTTGGAGGGACCCGTGGTTTCATACTTAGGGGCTACGATATATGACTGGCTTTCCACAAAGTGTTTCCATGAGAAATTACAGTACGTTCTAAAGGGGAGACGCCAATTCTGCGCAGTCGCATGAGGCAGGAGGGCTTATTTCTTACCCCCCCCCCACAACCTCCCCCCCTCGCCCCCTTGATGTCTTCCAAATGATAGCGTGCTGAATACTTGTGATTAGAAACTTCTTTAGTGTGTGAAGTGTAAGCGTCCTCGGGAATACTGGGGCGTCTTCTATTTCCTGGGAGATTTTGATTATGGGCCTTTTGCGGGGTTGATGGGTCGACACCCTTGAGGGCCTGTGCATTTAGAAGGGGTCACTCAGAACACAGTGCTTCTGTGGGTGAGGCCTGGAAGCCTTTCAGGGAAAAGTGAAAATAATAGCTTTGTTAGAGATGGTAGGTGAGTCCCATTCTCTCGAAAAATGTTTATTCCTCCTGGAAAGTGCAATTTGTGCAAGACGGTGAAAGGATCATGAAAAGTAACGTCTAGAATGTCTCATCGTGCACGTGTTGTGTAGCTGAGATTGGATGTTGTCTTCCTTTGCTTGTTTTCCAAGTTGTCTTTAACATGTTTTATTTACTTCATAATGAAATTAAAGAGGAGGGTGGCGTCTCCATTTAATTTTTTTATTTTCCCTGTAGGTATCAGTGGCTACTGAAACATTCCTGTTAAAGCACCAGATTCCACCCACCCCCCCCACCCCCCACCCCCCATCCCCCAATCTCTGTCCTCTAAATAAGAATAATAAGTCCTCTGAGACGGGAGTTATCCTCGGCAGGGTGGGGTGGAGAATATTCCAATTACTGATGGCTGTCGTTCCAGTATAAAAATGTGCTCTCCTCGCTCATATCCAAAATCCTGCTACCGAACTGCCAACAGCAGGGCATCGAGAGCACGTCCCAGTACGGTGGGAGATGTGTTCTGATTTATCTGTGCTCTCTCACCTTGTCCCCTGAGTGACCAAAGCTGGGCATATGCAAAATGGCTGGCTTGGTTTAGAAATACAAACGGAGACCCTGAAACAGTTGACTTATTGGTAATTAGACCACACTGGTATTGAACCCGTGACCTCAGGCTCATTAGAGCTGCATTTGGGCCAACTGAGTTGACCAGAAACAGATTCAAAACAGTGAGTGATAGAGGTCTTTGGTGCAGGGTCAAAGGCCTATTTACACTACCCAATATCATAAGTGGCTTCTTTCTCTGCCATTTGAAAGGAGCGGCAACAGATGAAAATGGCCATATGGATAGGTCACTGCTCTCTGCTTCGTATATGTGACTTGTACAGCATTGCTATTCTGGCCAACTCCCACCTTCCTTTAACTGCATTTCTGTGTAACTCAAGGGTTAACGGAGAGAGAGACAAGTGTTTTAGCAGGACTTCACCCCACCCCCTTTCAGTTGCTAATGGCTAATAGTAACAAAAACACTGGGATTAAAGTCCATTTCTTTAGGAATGGTTTCCTTTGAAATGACACCCTTAGATTTAAAAATACCCGTGGTTAATCATTATGTTCGCTCTTTGCTTTTCAAGGAGATCTCAAAGCAGGTGACTTGTCTTCATTTTGTGTAGAAAAGGAGTCCAGCTCCCAGTGGTCGCGCAGGATAAATGGAAAAGGCAGGACTCTCGAGAATGATGAGAGACACTCAGTGTGAAATCAACAAAATGGCATAGAAAGAGCCTCCCAGTATAACCGGATTTTTTTTTATGGGATCACACTGACCTTCCAGGTCAGTGGGAAGAGAATGGATTCTGTGATCATGACTAGCCATTTAATAAAGGTAAGTTTCTGCTTCAGACCACACCCAAAGTAAAGCTTAAAATGTGAAAAAAAAAAAATCTCACAGTTTTAAAAAATGGTGAGGTCATGTTTAAAATGATCTTGGGAGGCCTTTCTAAGTGTGCTGGGAAGTGCAAAAACCATAAAGAAAAATACGGAATAATTTGATTCGGTAAAAATTTATCATGATCACTTATGTATACCAAATACTAAATAATATTCAAAAGCAAACGGGAAGGCCATAGTTTTGGTACCTATGAAAGAGTTAATCACAAGATATTTATGATGCATATGGAAGATTTCATAAAGCATTTAGAAATCAACAAGAAAAAGAGGAACAAGTTAATAGAAAACAGAAGAAATGAACATCACTTTACATAAGAAGAAATGTAAATAAATGGCCAGTGAACCCAAGAAAAACATATCTAACCTCCCTGGTAAATGTCAAGAGTTGCACATTTAAACAACTGAAAGTTAATTTTTCTTCCAAAAAATTGGCGAAGATAAAAATAAAAATGCTGGCAGTGTTGCAGGGAAATAAGTTTTTTTTTTTTTTTTAATACCACTTGTGGCCATGTAAATTGCTGTAACTTTTCCAGAGGGATATTTGGAAATACGGAAGAAAAGCCTTGAAATTGCACTGTTCTGTGACCCATAAGTTCTACTTGTAGGAATCAGTCTGAAAGGAATAATCAAGCGTATGTGCAAAGATTTTGCGTTTAGAATGTTGATCAAAGCACCTTTATAATAACTAAAAATTGGGCACAGCTTAAGTTTCCAACAATGGGGAATCAGTTAAATGTATCATGGTATGGGTGTATGATGGAACTTCATGTAACTTTAGCATGTGGTAGAAAAAAAATTATATTTAATGTCAAGGAAAAATATTCACTATTATCTTGTTCTGCAAAAAAAGTAGCTTAAAATTATATCATAAAGTTACATGTTATATATGCATAGGAAGATAGGGTAGAATAATATATATCATATATATCAAAGTATTAAAAACACTTTTCTCTAGGCGTAGGAATGATAGATATTTTTATTTTTATTTAAAAATTTTTGTAATGTTTATTTATTTTTGAGAGAGAGAGAGAGAGACAGAACGCGAGCTGGGGAGGGACAGAGAGAGTGAGACACGTCGAATCTGAAGCAGGTTTCAGGCTCTGAGCTGTCAGCACAGAGCCTGATGCAGGGTTCAAACCCATGGACTATGAGATCATGACCTGAGCCAAAGTCGGATGCTTAACCGACTGAGCCAGCCGGGTGCCCCAGGAATGATAAATTATTTTAAAATGTCTCCTTTTATCTTTTTGATGGTTGGTTTTTTTTGCTTTAGAGTGAACATGCATTACTTACAGGACAAATATAGTTCGTTTCAAGTATCATAGCTATAGCACAGTTTAATCATGGAGATTAAATGGGACAATGTGGAAGCAAGTTCCTAACACAGGATTAGAAAAATAAGGGGGCCTCGGTACTGAAGAGCTGGATTTGAATTTGAATCTGAAAAGTTGCCACGTAGTCCAAGAGCTTGTAGCACTCTCTGTTAAAGACTGACCTCCCTAGACAGTGGCTTGTATGTAGTCCCAACCCATTTGGTTTCTTCGGCTTTGCAGCTAGCCTTTCTATGTCAGTGGCTCCTACAGAGCTCCGTAAGATGTCAGGCAAGGAACAGAGAAAAATAAATAAATTCCAGCCTGTCATCTAAGCTGATCTCTATCATATTCGTCTCCTCCACTCTACTGTGAGACATGAAGAAGGACTGTGACCCCTTCTTTAAGGTGAGCTGAGGCAATGAGTCTTCCTCCACAAACATTCCTGAGCTCAAGAGCATTTGCTGTATTGCCTGTCCCGCTATGCAAAAGTAGAAATTACGCACATGCCTCCAAAACATCAAAGTGAAGCCCAAAGCTGGTGAACTACGGATTGATCACGGACCCCCCGGGAGTATGCTTTGGATGACCGCAGGGAGAGGTGTGTTCGCAGGTGAAGGGCGCGCTCAGGCGGGGAGGCAGGGGGCTGGAGGAGAGGGTGGGAGCTGTTTTGGAGCCTGGTTCCCCGTGGAACCCCATGGATTCCCCTGGGTCCTTGGGAAATAAAAGAACTCTATATGGGAACGGAAAATGGCACTCTGTTTAAAGGGTCCCTTTAAGATTTGGGGTGTAGCACAGCACTTCTGTGGGATCACTTTGACAAGGTCAAAGTTGTGTGCATGTGCTTACACGGTGCACTAGTGGTTCCTGTAGTGGGGTGTTAGGAATTAGAGGAAGGTTTTTCTTTATGTCTGTGGAGTATGGTGTTGGGGGCATTGCCGGTGTCCAAAGCACACAATGGCAATCCTTTTGGTGATGGAGAAGGAGGATGGAAAAAAGAGTTTGGAGGTGAACTCCACACTAGAGCCGTCAGGGCTTATTTCTGTGCATGGCAAAATCCCCTCAAGAGGTCCCAGACATAATTCTGGGGAGCTTGTTAGGAAGTTGGATATTCCATTAGAGCAAGCAGAGTAGAAAAACTCAGCAAAATATGGATTGCAACTATTCATGTAACTTCCCTTTAAACCCAGAGCTTAAGTGCCCTGGGAAAACGTGTCTTACATGGACAAGTGTTCACTTCTATGATTAATTCAGCTGGCTAGAGCTTGGTACTAATGAGACCAAGGCCAAGGCTATTGGCTCTATCCCCATAGGAGCTGTTAGAGTCTCATGGCTCGAACACTGAGGTGACACCCTTCACCCTTGCACATGGTGGGGATTGGGTGAGAGAGTATGATGTCTGACTCCGCTTTTAATGCTTTTCCAACCCCCACGCTTTCCCCTCTAACACAATGCCACCGCTGAGCGCACTCACACTTGGGATTTTGGAACATGACAATCTAATCAATGATATTGTCTCCGGAGCCACATTGCACTTGAAAAGCAGGAGCTGCCCAAATTAGAGACATCGCAGGTTACTCTGTTAGCTAGTCACTTCAATGGTTACAGGTTGCTTTACCAATCGGTTTTCACAGACAAATGCAGCTTGAAAGAAACCCTACCCAGGTCACCCTGCCGCCTGAGAGTTTGGGATCTTGCATAAAATAAGCCTATGTTCTTTCTCCACCTTCCAAGAAGTCGTTGGCAATCTGTAGCCATGTACATTGGGAAAGGAATCAAGTTGGATGCTTTGCCTGGGGCCCCCGGATCCTCTGCCTTGCAGAGTTCCCTCCCTTTGGTCTGAAGCCTTCCAGCCGGGGCTTTAATTACCCCCACACCTTCTCGATCTCTGTATTTATCAGGATTGTTTGACT
The DNA here is from genome assembly GCF_028018385.1 of Neofelis nebulosa. Lineage (NCBI taxonomy): Eukaryota > Metazoa > Chordata > Mammalia > Carnivora > Felidae > Neofelis > Neofelis nebulosa. Next base: position 33,336,241 of record NC_080784.1, on the reverse strand, counting down.
TGCGCGTGACTGAAACTCAACTCAAACCATCTTTATTTACCAACTCACATACCTGGGAAAGATACCAGGTTTATCACAGAATCTAAAGAAGAGCTGCAGAGATCGGAGTCTTGAAATTGGAACTGCAATACAACCCTACCAGAGACTTTTCACTTTCTTTCTTTCTCCTTTTCTCACCTTGGCTTCTTTCTGAGAAAGGTTTCCTCTCTGCGATAGCCAGCATCCCCAAATGCGCATTCTCCTGGGTTAGCAAACACAGCCCTTAAACCACCTTCTCCAGGGGCGCCTGGGTGGCTCAGTCGGTTAAGCGTCCGCCCTCGGCTCAGGCCGTGATCTCACAGTTGTGAGTTGGAGCCCTGCACAGTTGTGAGTTGGAGCCCTGCGTCGGGCTCTGTGCTGACATCTCAGAGCCTGGAGCCTGCTTCAGATTCTGTGTCCCCCCCCTCTCTCTCTGCCCCACCCCTGCTTGTGCTCTGTCTCTCTCTTTCAAAAATGAATAAACATAAACAAACAAACAAACAAAAAAAACCTTCTTCAGAATCTTTATGGTAATCCAAGAGAAGGGCTCCCCTATGCCCATTTCTTAGACCAAACATTGTTTGCTGGGGGATTGAAGTACTAGGATTGGCTGGGTCCAGGCCACGTGTCCATTCCTTTGGATTGTGTGTATGTGTTGCGGGATGGGGGGAACAGGGAAATTATTTTTTTTTCAACTTTTTTTTTTTTTTTTAATTTTAATTTTAATTTTTATTTTTGGGACAGAGAGAGACAGAGCATGAACGGGGGAGGGGCAGAGAGAGAGGGAGACACAGAATCAGAAACAGGCTCCAGGCTCCGAGCCATCGGCCCAGAGCCTGATGCGGGGCTCAAACTCACGGACCGCGAGATCGTGACCTGGCTGAAGTCGGACGCTTAACCAACTGCGCCACCCAGGCGCCCCAGGGAAATTATTTTTTAAAAAAATGGAAAAACATGGGAATTGTGCATATCTAACAAAAATAGTTATTGCAGTTCTTGACCTTGTTGTCCAAGAAAACAATAAAATCTTCTGAAGAAGCCCAGAGTAATACAAATGCAAATCAGAGGAGAAAAGAAGCCTCTTTTTGCTAAATTTGGAATTTATTTATTTTTTTTATGAGAGAGAGAGAGTGGGGAGAGGGGCAGAAAGAGAGAGAATCTCAAGCAGGCTTTACACTCAGCATAGAGCCTGATGTGGGACTCGATCTCACGACCCTGGGATCATGATCTGAGCCAAAATCGAGAGTCAGGTGCTCAACTGACTAAGCCACCCAGGCACCCCAGAATTTAATTGTTATATTGTCATAAGAACTATCATTTAGGTCCTTCTTTAATGGATAAGAAAAGTAATTCACCGATAATTGAAGTGAATTGCCCCAGACACATTGCCCAATTAGTGCATAACTGGACAAAAACCCAAAGCTCCTACATCCAGCTTTGTTATTTTTTCCTGTGTTGGCCTGCCTTCCACAGACTGGTTCTCAGACTCAACGGTGGGAATTTAAGAGTAGTTGAAGGTCAGCCTTGATGGTCTTTAAATCCCATGGCTAGGGCAACTCCCTTTTCTTGCCTCCAGATCTGTAGGCACATCTGCTTTTAGAGGTAAATGGAGGGGCGCCTGGGTGGCGCAGTCGGTTAAGCGTCCGACTTCAGCCAGGTCACGATCTCGCGGTCCGTGAGTTCGAGCCCCGCGTCAGGCTCTGGGCCGATGGCTCGGAGCCTGGAGCCTGTTTCCGATTCTGTGTCTCCCTCTCTCTCTGCCCCTCTCCCGTTCATGCTCTGTCTCTCTCTGTCCCAAAAATAAATAAAAAATGTTGAAAAAAAAAATTTAGAGGTAAATGGAATATGTGGGGCCAGTCAGTCATGGACCTCAGACTCAAAGTGAATCCAGGCCTCCTTGTCTTATTGGTCAAGTGGGCTTTTTTGGGTCACAGTATCTGGGCAGAAGGAAAAGAAGGGAGAAATCAAAACTCAAACCCAGTCTGGGGCCCCACTTCTACCTAAGATGTAGATGGCCCCAGAGAACATTGCTTCTGGCCTGACAATGAGAAAAAGCTGGATAATTGATAAAATCATGACCTTTTTTTGAGCTTATTAGAGAGCTGAGGTCATAGAGCAACCCAACTGAACGTGAACCCCGGGAGACATGAGGACACATGAAGAGGTAGCATCCATAAACAACTGAAATTTTTAGCAAATTCTCTCCCTCTCTCTCTTTTTTAAGTAGGCTTCATAGCCAGCGTGGAGCCTAACATGGGGATTGAACTCATGGCCCTGAGGCCAAGACCTGAGCTGAGATCAAGAGTCAGACACTTCACCAGCCCAGTCACCCAGATACCCTGTTAGCAAATCCATAAAGACCAAGTGTGGGCTGATGTTACTTGGTAGTTATTTGACCACGGACAGTGTGCTGGGCATTGAGCAGAGTAGGATCTTTTCCAAAGGGGTCATCCTGGTTTGGACCCTTTTCCTTCTACAGCACTGAAGGTGGGTGTATTGGTTCCGAACTGTTGTGTAAAAAGTTACCCCGTAATTTCCTTCTTTAAGTAACTGAAAAAAGCAAACATTTATTGTCTCAGGTTCTGTGAGTCAAGAATCCTGGTGCAGCTTAGCTGGGGATTTCTGGCTCAGGGTCTCTCCTCAGGCTCCAATGAAGGCATAGATCATGGCTGTGATCATCTCAAGACATGACTGGGGAAGGATCATCCAAGCTCATGCACCTGGCTGTTGGCAGGGCGTAGGTCCCTACGGGTAGCTAGTTAGAGACAGAAGTTTTTTTTTGCCACGTGGGCTCTCCACAGGGCAGCTCAAAACATGGTAGCTGTGGGTAAGTGGGTAAGTGAGAGAGCCAGAGAGGATACCCAAGAAGGAAGCCCCAGGCTTTTGGTCACCTAATCTCAGAAGGGACATCCCATTATTTCTGCTGTGTTCTGTTCATTAAGAGTGAGTCACTAGGTCCATCTAAAACTCAAGGAAAGGGAATTACGCAGGGACATGCATACCGGGAGGCAGAAACTTTGGTGGCCACCTTAGTGGCTGCCTACCACACAACAGAAGACTGTATTTGGGGACCCATGGCTAACTATTACACCCTTGGGATAGGAGGTCGTAAGCAGGAGTGAAAAGCGTTACAATGCCAAGTTGTGCAAGGAGCTTTGATACGAAAGTTGGAGCCGTTAAGTATCAAGGATTTGAGACTTGATTGGGTTAGGGTAGAAATTCACCAACAACGAGGGAAGAAGGAACACGTGTCACATGCTTCATGTTATGTCATTAAATTATCAAGTAAACCCATGTAGGCAGTATTAGCCCCATTTTACAGAGGAAGAAATGAAGGCCTGGAGAAGTTGAGTGTCTTCTTCAGGATTACAAAGGTAGAGTGATGAGGGCTGCACAACTCTGTAAATACACTAAAAACCATTGGATTATGCAACTTAAAACAGATACAATCTATGTTTGTAAATTATATCTCAATAAGCTATTAAAAAAAAAAAAAAAGACCATGTAGTGGAATGGAAATTTCAGACTTCGTTGTTTTTAGCTCGGTATTAGTCAGCTCAGGCTGCCTGACTAAAATGCCACCGAGTGAGTGGCTTTGACAACAGACATTTATATTCTCAGTTCTGCAGGTTAGCCGTCTGAGACCAAGGTATTGGTATGTTTGGTTTCTCCTGTGGCCTTTCTCCTGGCTTGCAGATGGCTGGCTTCTCCTTGTGTCTTTATACACAGCCCCTCCTCTGTGGGGACACATTTCTGGTATCTCTTTGCGTGTCCACATCCCCTCGTCTTATAAGGATGAAAGTCAGATTGGATTAGGACCCCACCCCTACGGCCTGATTTGAACTTAATGACCTCTTTAAAAACTTTATCTCCAAATATGGCTATATCCTAAGCTACTCGTGTTAGAACTTCAACATATGAATGGTGGGGGGGGGAGAGGGGTACAGTTCAGCCCATAAGAGACGCCAAAGCTTACGCTGTTTTGTATATACTTTTTCCGACAATAGAAATCTATTGTATTTGTTAATGAAATCTGCTGATAAACATTACCCTGGCTTTATTAGTATAGCATTTGTTTTGTTCGGTTAAAACAGTATAGGGAAAATTCTAATTCATCCAGATAAGTATTTGCAAATGGTAACCATTTTAAATTAGCTCATATTGCAATCTCTAGATACTCTTCAAATAAATTGATGCAAAGCCCAAAAGAGGAATAGTTGGATTTAAAACAAAAATTAAATTGAATTACTACCAATATTTAACATCTGTTAATATCATTTATCACAGAGAGAGAACTTAAATAAAAAGCATCCAGAATGCATTAAAAAAACGCTAAAACTATTTGTAATGTGAGGTTATCACGAGTTTTGTCGAGGAGACACTCATAGGCGTAGGTTTTTAAATATTTATCTATTTTGAGCGAGAGAGAGAGAGAGAGAGAGAGAAGGGGCAGGGGAAGGGCAGAGAGAGAAGGAGAGAGAGAATCTCAATCGGGCTCCGTGCTGTCAGCACAGAGCCAGATGTGGGGCTTGATCTCATGAACCATGAGATCATGACCTGAGCTGAGTCCAAAAGTTGGTCACTCAATTGACTGAGCCACCCAGGTGCCCCAGGCCGAGGTGTTTAAAGAGTCCAGACACACGAGTTAACTTGTTGCTGTTCTGATCTGTTAAAATTTGACATAGGAGACATTTGAGCATGTGTTTCCCTTGTTTTAAAGGTAAAAATAGTTTTTAAAGGTCCTTGAATCAAACATTTGTGGGACCCCAGCGCAACTCAGGGTTCAGGGGTACGTGGTTTGAAACTACCTGCAATGTATCGTAAAGCTCTCACACCTCCGGGGCCATTCCCAGCTGACCTGGGGGGACCTGTCTGGTGTAGGCATGAGGGGCAGCTAGATGCGGTTTCAGACCCTGGCTCCTGGGCTTCTACCAGCTGCCTACAGAACGGAAAACCCACTGAGGGAAACACCAGGCGTGTGCTGCAAGAAAAAATTCCTAAACACTCCATTCTGGGTTGGAAGAGTGACTGGAGAATCCCTATTATCTGCTCTCCAGATCAACCACAAACCTTAGCATTCCTCAGGAAGAATCGAATGTCACTTAAAACTGTCTTTTTGTCTGCTTCCTCCCTCAATTAGAGAAGCCTTTGTAGCGCTGAGACCAAAGGAGCCCATAAAAAGGGCTTATTTACCATTTGGCACTCAGACGAAGCCAGAGTCGCCCCGCTCTCTCTCTCGTTCTTGTTTATTCTCCCTCCACGGCCCTCTTGCCTGTCTTTTAAGCCAATTAAGGAAACGGCAGATTTTGTTCAAGTGCCACAAAAGTTGTTCTATTCCGAGTATTGAGTTTTTCAGTCAGCAAGGAGAGGCCAGCCAAGACCCCGTTATCTCAAAGACAAACAAAAGCAGCTAATGGGGGGGGGGCGGTGGTGGAAGGAGAGAGGACATTCTGGAAGCTTTAGTAATTCTTTGGAGGAGACAACATGATTTCATGCCGACTGAATCTGACGGACTGGATCCTTCCGGTGAAGAAATCTCCCTATCACACAGTCCTTCTCCACTGGATGGCAACAGAGAGCCACGGATGCCTTTGTCCCCGTTCTGGAATAACTTCACCTCTTACCTTGCTGAAGTTTAAAATCCCCTCTGTTGATTGAATGGAATAATACCAAGAAGTTTGCTTAAGAAATGTCTGCTTCTTGGCTGTTTAGACCCTACTGCCCGCCCTTTGCCCTCGTCCCACATCTTCACGTGCGACGGTAGCCATATTTGTATTTTTCATTACTAGGAACGTATACTGGGTATGTATTGGCACTCACGTTTTAGCCTCCGGGAGAAACTGCCAAGCAGCATTTTCCTCTTTCTCTTTTGTACAGGAGGCCTCGTGCTTCTTTGAAAATCTTTTTTTGTGGTTCGTTTTCAATTGAGAAGAACCAAGTAGCCAGCCTCGCTGGGTATGAAATCGTCTGTCGACTCCCCGCAGACAACAATTTGACCTGACTCCCGTCAGACTCTAGGCCAGGGGGCTCCTGGGAACGTTGTTCCCCCCTGGCTTAGTCTGATGCCTGAGAGGGCAACTCGGGGTTTTGTGGGAAGTGTGGGAGAAGAGCTGGAAGGCTCAAGTGTCTTCCAGCTCAAGGGAGACAAAGCCTGAGGTATAAAGGGTACACCAAGCCCTGTGGATGTTGATGCTGTCCTGGGATATAATTCACGATGTAGTTCCAAAAACAGAAAAATTGCTGAGAGGGAGCTGGAGCATGATGGGGAAAGAGGAAAAAACAGGGGCTTCCTGTAGCCACGTTGCCAATTTGAAGTGGAAAGCCCTTTGGTTCCGTGTACGAGGGGTAAGTGTTGGTGCCACTAGCTTGCCTATCATTTAGGAAGGGAGAGAAGGGAAAAGATAATTAAAGGAGAAAGAGAAGACAAAACAAAGAGGAAGAAAGTTTTGAGTGGAAGAGTGATAGAAGGTTCTCATAGTGCAGCTTGCCCACTGATGCTTTCAAGACAACCCTAGCTGGAACCCGCATAGCCTTCAGCTGTGGGATCAGTGGTCACTCACCTGGCCCTCTGCCCGGGTTCTGGGTAGGGCACACCAAGAGCCAGATTCTGACCCCTGGGAAGTCAAGGTGGCCATAATCTGGCTGGGGGAATCCAAATGGCTGATGGCTGCACAGCTCAGAATCCCCTGGTCTGGGGCTCAGAGTACGAGCTCAGAAAATGTCCCCAAAGAAGCGTCTGCTTAGCTGCGAACCAATCTGAATGTTCCCCTGGATTCTGAAACCACCTCATGTAGTGTCAGCCACTGACAGTCCCTTTAGCCTGGAGCTCCAAGGGAAGGGTGGGGGCCAGGCAGGAGGGCCCCTGGCTGAGGAGGCATACATGAGCAAGAGACCAGGAGAAAGGAGAATGCTGGGGTGCGAACATTCGGGAGACTCTTGGGTGGAGAAGCCCAGATTCTTCAAGGCAGGGACTTCTCTGGGGACATTTGTTGAATCAAACCGAATATAATCTCATGTTGGATCAAATAACACTACTTTGTATTTATATAACCTTATATAACAAAACGAAAGCGTGTTCTTGGCTAAGAACACACTGAAAGACAAGAGAGGGAGCTCGTAAGAGATGACAGAATTTGGTCTTGCTTTTGGACCAAATAAGAAATCATTTTTGTGTCTCCACGCCAGTGATACCCACTTATCATGTTTGAAGCATTTTGGATTTTCTGAAGGTTTTGGTGGCCAACGTTTCTTCATTGCATGACTAGTAGTATTGAGGTCAGGGGATGACGTAATATGTGTTCCTCAGACCATTTGATATTCCTGACTTGATCGCTGAATTATTTTTGTTCGCTTCAACCCTCAGGAAGAATAATACTACATATTTGTGCAAGACTTAACACGTTGGGAAGCCTGGTCATACCCACTACCCGCTTTGCTCCATATAGGAGTTCTGAGGTAGGGAGGGCACTCCTGGTGGTCCTAATTCACCAAGTGCAGCTATTTGGGCCCAGAAACAATTGAGTAACTTATCCCCGGTCTCCTGCAAGATGCCGAAAGAGTAGGGAAGAGGTCAGGTCTTCTGTCTCCCAATCTAGCGTCTTACTTTTTAGCTTGACATTTTATAAAAAAAATAAATGCTTTATGCTTATAAGATGCTTTATTAGGCATCGCCCATTGATTCTACTTTTTAGCTTCGGAGTTATTCTTAACTTTCTGTACTCTATAAAGTAACCCCAGAAAATGTGATATCAGAAAAATTGTCATGAGGCGGGCCATGGGAAAACTGTAGACGGATTCCTTCTTCTCGGTGCTAGAGCAAGCCTCCTAATATGTGCATTCCAGAGCAAGCCTCCTAATATGCGCAGTCCTGGCCGGGTATTTACCGCTCTCCTCCTGCTGTGACAATTGTTTCGTTTTTCTTCGACACAGCTTTTGTGCATCTCAGAATGACGGACGAGACAGTCAGTGAAAAGAATTTCTGCTTAAGCAAAAGAATCCGATGGCTCGAAGTCAGAGGCTTTTACCTGCTGATTAGAAGGGGGAATACTTTTTAAAGGTGAACCCGTATCAGGTGTCATTCTCCTGAAGAATTCTTTGAGTATGCCTTGATAATTTTCAATGTAATGAGTTTGGGAAATCTCTGAAGCCATTGAACTACACTGACAGGCAGCAAAATGGTTTCAAAACTCTTCCTCCAGCTAGCCACTTTTTGGTTGCTCTCCTTGTTCTAAATCACCCAGATATCCAGTGGGATTTAAAACTGGCCCTAATGGAACCTCTAGCAGCAAGACTTCATTAGACTAACCCTCATTTAATCTTCTCTTGTAAGATATTCCTAACACCGGGTCCCTTGGCAAACGCCCTAAAGAAGTTTCATTTCAATAATATTGCTTTGTATTTATATAACCTCTATATCTAAGGAGCTTAAAAACACTTATGGCCCATGCTTCATTACTTAGTTTAACCAAAAAAGAAAGCCAACCCATTTCATATTAACAAATTTAAGCTCTCCCTTTGGAGATAGGTAATAATCATAACACTTTGTCTGTATGACACGTTTCTCTTTCAAGAAGCTCAAAGTAATTTGAACAGCTGAACTGCTGGAGGAAATAAAGAACAGATAAGGAGAGTGCTTGGTTTAAAGTAACCCAGCAAAATGGGGGCAGAGTGTAAATCGTCGACAGGACTTCTGACTCTCCTGTCACCCTTCCATTAACCCTGGTTACAAGTATGATGACAGCGAACTTTTTAAAAAGTGGAAGTTGACATCCTGTTGTGGTTCCTTGTTACAAATCTGTGCAGCTTAATTTTTTTCTTGACTAAAGGGAAAAGTCTCTAAATCCTGCCTTTGCTTCTGGATGGGAGGTTGACTTCTTTATCTTTATGTCCTGGTTAGTTCTGCTAAGGTGTTTGCAGAGACAGTGCAGAACATTATGCATGGTGAGGTCCCAATTAACCCAGGACTTTGGAGTGAGCATTTTAGTTCTTTGAATCAAGTAGTTAAGTGAATGTTACCTGGTAAACCCTTCTCGTTTCAATGCTTGTTATATGTCCCTCTAAAATCTGGAGGCTCTGTCTTCGATGATTCAGGCTCTCAGAGTTCTCCCCATCTGGGCCGTGGCTCTTCATTGTCGGAACTGCTGATACATCAAATGTGAGAAGTGGGAAATGGCCATGTTCTGATCTCTGGACGTACCCTGGAGAACCGCTGTGTGTTTGACATTTACTTGTCCCTCGACCCCTCTTCTCTCTTCCCTTGGTCCAGTTCTTCCAGAGGCTTGGCTGAATGACTCCTAAATTCACATGAATTTGACATGAAAAGGTACGTAGGATGTAGGGACTGTCCGTGGGTACCAGGAGCACTGCAAGTTGCCGATCTGGGCTTCCCAACCTTTGTATGTTTCCCCTTCGCACCTTTCTTGGGAAAACTCGGAATGCATTTTGGGAAAGGTAGAACTTTGTATTGCTCATTCTTTCTCTGTATTGTATGTCTTTCGATTGAAATACATTTGACATACAACATTGTGTAAGTTTATGGCATAGAACGGTGTTGATCTGACACATTTGTATATTGCAATATAATGCTATTGTAGCATTAATTAATACCTCTATCACATCACACAATTATCCTTTCTTTTTTGTGGTGGGAATAGTTAAGATCTAGTCTCAAAGCAAGTTTGATGTTTATATCCATGTTGTATTTTTTAAACTGCCTTGGATGCTTGATCTTATACCCTGTGCCCTGGAGCTGCACAATTTCTATATTTATCATGGAATTTTGGGGTGGGGGGAGGGAAGTAATACATCATCAGTCCCTTATGAGGAACACTCCAGTGCCCCCTAAGAGAAATCTATCTCCCCAGTTCCCTTAAAAAATGTGAGCTGGTGCCTCAAACACGGCCCGACAGGTAATTCCTTGCGGGAAGCAAGTGACCACTCTTGTATTCTCAGGGTGAGTTTTCTTGCCCCAAAGTAGTCTGATTTAAGCTGAAGGGAAATGGAAGCTGAGAGATCAGTTGTCTGGAGACTCCAGGCTTCTTAGAGCAAATATTCCACAGCAGAGACCTCTGGGCTGCTTGGCGCAGATATGGCAACCTGAACTTGGCCCCCGTCTCAGAGCGCATATGGTGTTCCAAGTCAAGATCACACACAGCAATATACCATACTGTGCATGGGGAAAATATTTATGGGATAATAAATGTGAGCAAAGCATGTTTGTGCTCTGTGCATAATTGGCAGAAGAATATGTAGATGAACTGATTTCTTCTTCTCCCTTTTACGGAGCTGTGGCCAGATGCCCTCTCAGACATGCCTAAGAGCAAAATAGTCTTCAGCTCCAGGGCAAGGGATGAGGCCAGGGGAAGCGGCCACTGTCAGCTGGCTTAGGACTAATGCTTGTACAGGACACAGGGAATTCTATGTGTGGTCTGGCTGAACAATGTTTTCCCTCTAAAACCGGATTGTATGGTTTTTTTTCTATATGGAGTGTAGATCAACTCTGTGAAACAGGCTTTACGTACACTCTCGCAAGCACCAAGAAGAAAGTTAGCATGATATGACCATTGTCTTGGCAAATATGGAAAAAATCCAGGCGAAGCTGCCTAATTCAGATTAACTTCTATGTTTGAGATGTCAGTCTCATTGTTCGGGGATTTTTAGACAAAGAACTCAGAAAGTACTTTTTCACCCATACACTGCCTTAGGTACTGTATGATCATTCCAACATTACTGCAATGTCAAACAATTGCTATTGTGCATTTATTTTTCAAGAGCTCATAGATAGAACAAGAAAGAAGTCTCAAAAAACAAACGCCAGAGGTTAGATTTTTTTTTTTAATTTCACTTTTGGTAACTCTTGTATGAGTGTACTAGTAGAGGGGCAGATTTGCGAAATAAAAGAAATACGAGCGCTCAATCCTAATTTGTACACTTGTTGTGTAGACTTTTAAATAAAAGTTAAAACTGGGGTTGATTTCTTTTCTGTGAAACAAATCTCTTGTAGTTTTCCTGCCTGCTTGCTATTGTTATATAGTGGGTAGATTTCTCTTCACATTCTTTTTGCATTATTGTAACAGACAAGTCTAAGACACTGTCTAATGTTAATTCTACACGCTCCTGCCAATTATAATCAGAGCTAGTCAAAATAAACAAATTAAACAAATAAACATGTCAAAACATCTCTGAGTTAGCGAAAATAAGCCAAGTCTGAACTCTCCCGGTGTTTCGGCATAAATGATGGGCTGTGGGTTGTAAAACGCTCCATAACATTTTTTCACCTTTGCTAGGGGGAAAGTGGGTCAGTTTAGAATTACAGTGCAGTTCAACTTTGAGAAAGGGGTCTGTGACCGAAACCAAATCAAACCCAAATGTTGCTGGCTTTACCTAGAGTAGTAATGATCTGCCGCATGCTCTAAATGCTTTAAAAAAGAAAGAAGGAAAGAAAGGAAAAGCAGTTGATTCTTTGCTGATGTGATGCCAGAACCTCTAAATCACTGGAGAGGTTGAACACAACACAGGTGAAAATATACCAAAGGCGGATGTACATTTCAATATGAAACATACTGTCACTGTGACATTTCCCAATCAGCACATTTAAAATACTAGGCAATTAAGTTAGAAAGCTCTATTGGCTTCAAGAAGGAATATAAAACATGACTTTGCTACCCAAGTAGGATATCTTGGCCAGAGCTATGTTTAAATAATGAGGGGTATGAGGTAGAAGGGTGTGTGTGCGTGCGTGTAGTGGTATGTTAACCTCTAAAAATATGGAGAGAGGTTAGGGGAGAAGGCTGTCACTTTGGCAGGTGGTTCTCGTAAAAAGGTGATCTCTTGAAGTTCAAGCAACTTAAACATATCTACACCCACTCCTGGGCAGCATGCCGCAAAGCAGGTGATTCGTGCAAACCCCTGGGCGTTCTTTACATAACGAATACCGATCTGGCACCAACTCTACGCTGGGCACAGGCTGATGCAGATGATCAGGGCTCAGTCTATATGCCTTCGAGGAATCGCCCTTGGTCCCCACGGGGACGTCGAAATGCTGGGTTTCAGGGGGAGGTCAGTGATGGGCAGCAAGGAGGAGCAAGGGAGACCAGGCTCTGACATCTCTTATTGTTGGAGTTTCACCTTTCACTTGTCAGGGAAGGGGATTCGGGTAAGGTTATACTCCAAGGAGAGGGGCTTTGCGCAGGAGTGAGAGGAGGGACCCTGGAAAGGGGCTGGCGGTGGAAATCATTGTGCCTTTGAAATGTTGTTTTCTGAGGACAGTATATAGAATCTTGGTTATTAACAACCTCTCACAAGACAGTTATTTTTGGAGTGGCCTCTTAGGAGGCAACCTCTTGGAAGTGAACTCATTTATTTTGCGTCTCACTGTCCTGCCATTTCCTGCGGAGAGAGGGGAAAAGTGAAACCACATGTTTTGAGGAGCGAATGGAGGAAATCCCTTCGAAGACAAATGACGACTCCTCTCCCCTGGCAATTAGTCAAACCTGGGCTTCAGGCCAGCCCAGGTGTTCCCGACTGTGTATAAATTTGCCAAAGAACAATGAAAATAGCAGCTGATTGTGCTGACAGATTCTTCTGGTAATTTCCTGTTGTTTGGCATCTTCACGTTACTTTCCCACAATTATGGCTGCTGATGAAGTCTGGGGCCCTTCGAAGCAATTTTCTAACTCTCTCCTTGCCCCTTTCTGTCCTCCCAGCAGCAAGCAGCCCCTTACCCCCAGCCTAAAAGAAATGAAACAATCAAAATCTGAAACCGAGGTAAAAAATATTTCAGAGTTGTGGATATTTTTTCCCCCTTTCCCAGATGTTTGAATTTAATCCCCTTGCAAAATACATATTTTAATGAGTCTGAATTTAAAAGAGGGAAAAAATGATTTGCACCTGCATCATATAGAGTTTCTTGGCAACTGTAAGCTGGGATTCAGGTTCCTTCAGATTCTCCAACGTACAAGTTGGAAGATTTCCTTGTGTTGTCCGTGAGTATCTAATCTCAATGAAGCCGGGTCAGCTGGTCCTGCTGCTGAAAGGGATTGGACTGCCGCCCAGCACTGACCCAAAGGGGCAGCCCCAAATGGGACTGGGCGCCATTTTGATGGCTCCGGCCTAAACATGCGCCTCTGCTCACCTACTGCTCCCCGTTTCCATCCCTCAGTTTAGGAAAAGGAAACCACTAGGATGTGTGGGTGGAAGTTACATTTGCACCCAAAGCATTTGGGGTGAAATGAAAATAAGGGGAATTCCACAATTTTCTCAAATCTCCACGTTATCCAATCTGTCAGGAAGCGATGCATATTTTCTTGGTTAGAGCAACTATGTAAAAGATTTTTTTTTTTTTTTTTTGGAGGGTCTGGGGAACTGGGGCTATTGTTGAGAAGCTGCCAAGAAGCTGGTTTCTTTCTCTTCACTTCTCCCTTTCCTGGCCTCTCAAACCCCCAGAGGACAAAGTAAACGTGAGCGCTACAACGTGGGTTTACAAAAGAGTTGCTTAGGATATATTAGACTAGAGAATAATGTATTGAATTTTTCTAAACAGGGCTCCGTGTCCCCTATTAATCAGGACTTCTAGTCGGGAGAATAGCAAACCAGATAGAAAATTCCGGGATAATCCACAGCCTTTGAGAAGAGGGGAAATCTCAGAACCCTATCATGTCTGAAAAATGTTTCTGAGGTTGGCTTTGAAATAACTGTCAGTCTACTCTGTTCTGGATATACTTGCAGTAGAAAGGCTGCGTTTCTTTTCGTTTTAAGGTGAGAACTGTGGGAAAAAAACTCATTCAAGTACAAAAGCAACCAGGAGACGTTTTTCTAGATTCCCGGACTTTTAAAAATAATAACGAAACATCCAGGGGAAGGTAGGATTGGAGGGTGTCGGAGATGACACGAGACATGGAAAATGCTGGTTATTTGTGACCTTTCGATAACCCTCCCGCCCCCACTTACGTACTCTATCGTGGATAAAAGGTGCTAGTTAGGTTTTTAGAAAAATACCTTTAATTCATGTTAATTCATGTTGTTACTCCCTTCATCGAGAAAGCCGTTCACTTATTAATTTTTTATCCGTTAACCTGTTTATTCATTGGTTTACACATCGTTGAACACCCTCCATGTGTTGGATATACTTCAAAGTATTTTCCCTATGCTAGTGACCATAGTTTAATCTCCTCTCTCCCCTTTTGCAACGCTGCTCACCCTAAAGGTCCAGGTCAAAGAGCACCTCCTCCACGCAAGCCTCCTTTCTTTACATTCCCGCCCTTATTAATCTTCATTTTCTCTATCTACAGCACACACGCATTCGCTCAAACGTATTGAGCGAGCATTTCAAAAGTGCATTTTGTGTTACAGGGAGGGAATACTGTGTTGATTAACACAGTCATGGTTCCCTGGCCTGTCGGATCTTGGAGGAGAATGGAGGCAACAGCCAGTTAGAAAATTAGGTACAATCTGGTATGCGAAATCCTGTGACATGGGAGGCCATGGACCAAGGAAAGCAGCCCCGATGGGTAATGATGTTTAAGCTGAGGCTTGAAGGATGGGCAAGTAGCCAGGTGACTGGGTGTGCGGAAACGCTCCTGGAGCAGCATGAGCAGAGCAGCATGCTGGGAAAGGATTTGGGGAACAGGGCAAACTTCCGGGCCACACGTGGAGGCCAGGGAGGGAGGAGAGCGGAGAGGAACAAGGCCCAGAGGTAAGCAGAGACTCAATCCTGAATGGCTTTTAAAACCAAGTGAGGAATGTGGACTTTAGGCAGAGGCGGGGCCGTGAAACGCTTTAAACAAGGAAGGGACACGACTGGATTTGTGCTTTAAAAGCTATCTCTGCCTGAGTGTTGGGGAACTGACTGGGGGCTGAGGCAGTGAAAGCCAAGGCTGGCTGAAATGGAGGTCACCTGATTTTGTGCTCGGCATTCAGAGGTTTGCTTTCTTTCATTGTCTGCGGGTCTTAGCCTTTACTCTGTATCCTGATCACAAGCATCTCGAGACCGGCCACCATATTCTCTCCTCCTGTGCGCAACTGACAGTGGGCGCTCAGCAAATACGAATGGCAGTTGGATTGTATTTTTGTGCTGCTTTCTTTCCTGTCTGCCATTTCAACACCTATGGCAGTGCAATAGCCCTTTAGGGGGCAATAAACGGAGGGAGAATTTCTCTGGGTGAGTCTCATGACAGCAATTGCTGAACCTCAACTTACCAAGACAAAATCCACGCTTGCCTTCCTGCTTTCTTAATTCCCAAGCGAGAACAGTTGTGATTTTATGTGCCATATGCAGTTCCCGATATTAAGAGTCGAAGTACTTTTGCCAAAAGGCCGGGCAAGTTCTGCTTGGGGTTGAAAGTGGGGCTTATCAGGTTGGGTGGGAGGAGAGTGCTAGTACCGGTTGAAGGGCCACGGAGGCATAGATTGGTAGTTAATTCTCCGGTACTTCCCTGGAAAAGTGGTTCCCCTCCACCACCCACCAGGCACATTCCGCAGTGTCCACCAGGGAATGTGACCCCGTTAGCACTGAGTATTTATGACCAACATTTGCCAGTGATTATATTAACAGCCAAATGATTATAACTCTACATGCAACTGTGTGTGTGCATCGGGGCGAGGTTGGTTAAGGACGAGAGACCATCCTGGAAATGAATATATTGTCCCTTGTAAATTGCATCCCTGTTACCAAATTGGCAATTTTGGTGATATACTTGTTAAAGGATGTAGAGGCAAAGAATGGAGTTCACTGGGAGGAACGTTGCACGGGTGAGGATACTGAGGTGCAAGAAAGTGTTTGGCTTGGGCCACACATCTAGACAGCATAGTTGAAACTCAAACGAGGTCTCTTGGCTGCCAGTTAAGTGGTCTCTCCATGGTGCCCCAGGGCTTTTCCTCTATGTGTTTATGACTTTCATACAGTGCTTATTGGAAACTGAGCCTCAGGGCTTCATACTTATCTAGATATTTCCTCTTTCCTCCACTGCCTCGCTATCTCCCTGGGCACCCAAGGCTGCTTGTCTCCACAAAGGGTTGCAGGCAATGCTCACATTCTGTGGTTGTCCCTCCCACAATTGCTTGTCCCAGGAGCTCAGATCCAGAAGCCCAAATTTCAACTACGGGGAGGCTAGGGCATTTGGTGACCCTCAAAGCTTGTGCTCTGTTTTTCGTAATGACCTCTTCCTCCAGTCTCTATAGTTCCTTGGGTAACCTGTCTTAACTTCCGTCTGTCTTCACACGCTGGTAGCTGTGCTTCCCAATCTTTCATTAATTGGCCACATTCACAAATTTTGCAGTAGCCATATACATAGTGTATGCAGTGAGATCAACTGAGTGTTTTTTATTTTTTATTTAAAAAAAATTTTTTTTTTAACATTTATTTATTTTTGAGACAGAGAGAGACAGAGCATGAACGGGGAGGGGCAGAGAGAGAGGGAGACACAGAATCGGAAGCAGGCTCCAGGCTCTGAGCCGTCAGCACAGAGCCTGGCGCGGGGCTCGAACCCACGGACCGCGAGCTCGTGACCTGAGCTGAAGTCGGACGCTTAACCGACTGAGCCACCCAGGCGCCCCAGGAAATCATTTCAAAATACACGGAGTCAAACCATCGTGCTGTGTGCCTTCAATTTTCACAGTGTTGTACGTCAGTTATATCTCAATAAAAGTGGGAGGAAAGGACGATTTGCAAATGATAGAGAGGTTGTAAAAGCAGACTTTTCAATGATAAATGACAAAACAATGCCTGGCAGAGTAAGTACTCAATAAAGGTTAACCCTTATTATTGTTACAAGAATGATGTCAAGGGAAAAAGAGGACCATTCCAAGATGTTTGAGAATGCATCTCGTCACCGTGTCCTGCGGACTGTAAACCTGATGCTAAAGGAATTCAAATCAAGGGACAAGATCACTGAGAACCGGTATTTTCAGGAAAAGAATGATCATAACACCTTGCATTTCTAATGTGCTTTATTTCCTCCTCAGCTTGTGAAATTATATTCCATTTATGGTTTATGGGAAATATGAATAGGATTCATCACCAGAAGGAGAAAAGTCGGAAGAATACTGGCATCTCTATTTTGCTGAATTATTTATTGTTTCTTGCCGAGTAGCAGACTGTGTGCCTCTTGCCCTGCTATACATGGATTGGATTTGATTCTGTCCCCATGCAGTCTGGTGAGCTTATTTTAATAAGAACAACTTAATATTGCAATGATTCAGTGAAGCTTTTGCGTCCCTCTAGGACATTCCGCACTACACGCTCTGCACTAGCCTGGCTCTTCTGATTATTTTGGATGAGGAAACTAAGTTATCTTCCTAGCTTATGTGAGTAATCTTAGGATTGATATTTAAATTCAATCAGCGTGTGTGTGTGTGTGTGTGTGTGTGAAGTGCCAAGACACTATGCTGGGCACCTTCAGGTCCATTATTACAATTAATCTTCAAAATAATCTTATGAGGCAGGCATTATTCCTATAAACTTATTTAAGAGATAAGAAAGCCAAAGAGAGGTTAAGTAACTCACCCAGGGTCTCCAGGAAGCAAAATGTAGGAAACAAGATTGCCGGCTGATTTGTGATCGAGTCCATACTCATTTCTAGCATGCTGGGCTGCAGGAGGCTGTGGTTGGCAGCTGTCTGTCTTTCTTCCTCCTGGAGTCCTGCCTCTGTCTTTCTCTTCCCTCCTTTTCTCTTTCCCACCTATGCTTCCCTTCCTTCTGCTCTTCCTTCCTCCTTCCCTTCCTCCTTCCTTCCTTCCTTCCTTCCTTCCTTCCTTCCTTCCTTCCTTCCTTCCTTTTCTTTTTTTTTTTAATGTTTATTTATTTTTTCAGGAAGAGAGAGAGACAGAGCGCAAGCAGGGAAGGGGCAGAGAGAGAGGGAGACACAGAATCCGAAGCAGGCTCCAGGCTCTGGGCTGTCAGCACAGAGCCCGACGTGGGGCTCGGACTCAAGAACTGTGAGATCGTGACCTGAGCTGAAGTCAGTCGCCCAATGGACTGAGCGACCCACGTGCCCCATTTCCTTCCTTTTCTGTACTTTTATTTTTGTAGATTGCTGTTTCTCAGCTACAACGTAAAGTAGCAGGGACATTGCATAAAATTGAATCAAGTTTGTCCTCTTGGTTATTCAACTATCCGTGGAAAATAGAAAAGAAGGCTGAGTCCCCATCACTGTGCCAGGCAGGTGGCAGGCGCCACCCATCCACGTTTCAGACCTTATTCCAAAGAGCAGTTCTCTGTGCTGGGCATTTTCAGCTCCACGTTGCAGACAGGGAAGCAAGTCTTCAAGAGGCTCTATGACTCCCTGATTGTATAGCATCAATGAGTGGTGGAGTCAGAATTTGAAGACACATCTGCCCGACTCCAAATCCCATCTGTTCTTGGTTGCATTATTTCTCTTCCTAATTAAATATTAGTTCGGGCCAGAATTTGGACTGTAAGAGAGGCCTACTGAAGACCATTTAATGGGGCCCCCCGGGTGGCTCAGTCAGTTAGGCGTCCGACTTCGACTCAGGTCATGATCTCACAGCTCGTGAGTTCGAGCCCCGCGTCGGGCTCTGTGCTGACAGCTCGGAGCCTGGAGCCTGCTTCGGATTCTGTGTCTCCGTCTCTCTCTCTCTGCCCCTCCCCAGCTTGTGCTCTTTCTCTCAAAAATAAATAAGCATTTGAAAAATTTTAAAAAAAGAAAGACCATTTAAGAAGAGGCAGAGGAGAGACACTTACAGTGCTGGGATGTGAGCAATTCCTCCCTCGTTGGTACTAGATGACCTAAATGATGGAGATAATGTAAGGATTGGTCAGGACATCTCGGCCCCCAAATGTGTCAGGTGGGCTGAGTAATGAGAGCCATTACATCTGGCCTGCCATGCACTGGCTGGTTTGGGACTGCGATTTCCCTCTCCACTGACCTCCCGCCTTCCCTTAGGAGGATATGATGCTGTTCACTTTCCATCCTAAATGATTGTGGTTCTGTGAGCTGTTAAGGAGTCAACATGTTCCAGGCTCCCATGTTAATGGCGTGGGGATTAAAACTAAGCGAAGCAAGCAAGCCTTTGACAATAAATGAGTCTATTGGAAGTGAGTAGTGAGTGCAGAAGGGAGTGCGTGTTTCTTGCTTGTTTATTGACTCTGGTATTTTGGGCAAGTCTTTAAACTTTGGTTTGCCTCTGTTGTCCCTGCTATAAAATGGGAGATAACAGTAGCACGTGTCTCTTAACACGCAGAGGCGGTGAGAGGTTAATTACTTAATGCCTCAAAAATTCTTCGGGCTCCACGGCCAGGTCCAGCAATCGGAAAGGTTTTCTTCCCAAACCTTATCAGAGTTCTCTCCTGCTTGCTGAGGCTCAAATCTTAGTGGAGAATAAAAAAGAAACAAAAAAGGAGGGTGAAAAAAGGAGAAGACTTGGGACAGGAGAGGTTCACAGGAAGTTGCTGTCAGGAACGTTTCGTGTTCTCTTAGATAAAGAGAAGCCTCCAAAAGAAGATGCAAGGAGTCTGTTCGTCCTTGTTTTGCAAACTTCTATGCTTCAACTACTGCTCTTTGGAGAGAAGTAGATAAGCTGTCTAAACGTATTGAATGCCAGTGCTCCCATCGTCTGGGGGTGAAGAGTGTATTCGTTTTTGTAAATCTTTGAGTCTTCAGAGTAGACCCTGGTGCTTCCTGTCTCCCTGTGCCTCCCTCTCCCCTCATGTCATTGCTGGCCAGCACTGGGCATATAGGCCATGCCTGAAGGGCAGAGCGTCATCAGCCCCACTGGCTAAATACCCGGGGACTTTGTTCTGTGGGACAGTTTTTCACTTAAGGACAAAGTCAGATCTCCTGCGACAGACTTCTGAAGCCAAGGTCCGCCTCTGCGCAGCCCCCCTCCCGCCACATCGTCCCCAGATTTCTGCCCAGCCTGGAGACTGAAGGGTGAGGCAGAAAAAGAGAGCTGAATGCATTATCTTCTCTAATCAAAGGGAAACATATTTTGCTCTGAAGTTTTTGACGGTTTTTCAGACAGAATCAACAGCATTTTTATCACAGGACCCTATGAAGTCCCAGGTTTATTCCATTTTCACCTCTTACGCAGAGGACCCACCACTGTTTTGTCATAGAACGTGAGACAACACAGCAAAGACGCTTAGACACCCTCCCTCGCCACGGTTTTGCCAAGGTACTAAATACCTCCACGTTAAAGAGGTTTTGGCAAAATAATTTGATGTCTCTGATATTCACAGCATATGAACATCTGCGTTCCCACAGGGCCAGGTTTTTCACACTTGATCTTAGCCAAAAGGCCGAGAAGCGATGGGGCCAGGTTTTTCCTTATGACTAAGAACATTTCTTTTCTGTCCCTCTGTGGGTCGTGGACAGTGCATCAGAGGGGGAATGGGTGGGATTTGTGGTAGTGGCGGGAATGGGGAGGGATTACATGGCTGACCCAGTATAGCATTCCTAGTTTCCCATTATATACTGGGAGTAGTGCTTCCTTCTGGCTGCTACGGAGTGAAAGGTATTTTTTCTCTCCGGCAGAAGAATAGGTTTATTAAGCCTTTTTTTTTTTTTTTTAAATTGTTTTAAAGTATCATAGAAACCGTTTTTTTCCCCCCTGCACAAGCTCTTTTTAAGAATTATTACAGGGGGAGCCTAGATGGCTCAGTCAGTTGAGTGTCCCATTTTTGATATTGGCTCAGGTCATGATCTTGCGGTCGTGAGATAGAGCCCAGTGTTGGGCTCTGGGCTGACGGCATGGGGTCTGCTTGGGATTCTCTCTCTCCCTCTCTCTCTCTCTCTCTCTCTCTCTCTCTGCCCCTCTCCCGTTTGCATGTACACACTCACTCAAAATAAATAAATAAACTTAAAAAAACTGCACTGTCAAAATTGTTTTTTAAAAAAGAATTATTGGGGCGCCTGGGTGGCTCAGTCGGTTGAGCCTCCGACTTCAGCTCAGGTCACGATCTCACGGTCCATGAGTTCGAGCCCCGCGTCGGGCTCTGGGCTGATGGCTCGGAGCCCGGAGCCTGGAGCCTGCTTCCGATTCTGTGTCTCCCTCTCTCTCTGCCCCTCCCCCGTTCATGCTCTGTCTCTCTCTGTCTCAAAAATAAATAAATGTTAAAAAAAAAAAAATTAAAAAAAAAAAAAAAAAGAATTATTATGTTGAGTTATAATGTACAACATTATAATTCAACATCTGTATACATTATTAAGTTATCACTCCCCCCAATCTAGAGTTACCATCCATAACCCTATGACTGACCCCCCTTTATCCCTTTTGTCCATCCCCCAACTCCGTTCGCCTCTGGTAACCACCGACTTGTTCTCCGTACCTATGAGTTTGCTTTGTTTTCTCTGTTCATCTATTTTGTTTTGTTTTTTCTTTTTAGATTTCACACATGAGTGAAATGGTACAGTATTTCTCTTTCTTCTTCTGACTTACTTCACTTAGCATAATATCCTCAAGGTCCATCTATGTGGTCACAAATGACAAAATTTCATTCTTTTTTTTTATAGCTGAGTAATATTCCACTGTCTGTGTGTCTATATATAAATCACATCTTCTTTGTCCATTTGTCCACCAATGGACATTCAGGTTGTTTCTATATCTTGGCTATTGTAAATAGTGCTACAGTATACATGGAGGTGCATATATCTTTTTCAATTAGTAGTATCATATTCTTTTTTTTTTTAATTTTTTTTTTTTCAACGTTTTTTATTTATTTTTGGGACAGAGAGAGACAGAGCATGAACGGGGGAGGGGCAGAGAGAGAGGGAGACACAGAATCGGAAACAGGCTCCAGGCTCCGAGCCATCAGCCCAGAGCCTGACGCGGGGCTCGAACTCACGGACCGTGAGATCGTGACCTGGCTGAAGTCGGACGCTTAACCGACTGCGCCACCCAGGCGCCCCAGTAGTATCATATTCTTAGGATAAATCCCCAGTAGTGGAGTAGTTGAATCACATGCTTCATTTTTTGAGGACTCTCCATACCGTTTGCCATAGTGGTTGTGCCAATTTACAATCCCCGCAGTGTAAAAAGGATTCTTTTTTCCACAGCTTCTCCAAAATTTGTTATTTCTTGGGGCACCTGGGTGGCTCAGGCGGTTGAGCGTCCGACTTCGGCTCAGGTCATGATCTCACAGTTCGTGGGTTCGAGCCCCGCGTCGGGCTCTGTGCTGACGGCCTGGAGCCTGCAGCCTGTCTCAGATTCTGTGTCTCCCTCTTTCTCTCTCCTCCCTTGCTCGTGCTCTGTCTCTCTCTTCTCAAAAATAAATAAATGTCAAAAAAAATTTTTTAAAAAACCTTGTTATTTCTCGACTTTTTGATAATAGCCATTTCTAACAGATATAAGGTGATATCTCACTGTGATTTGATTTGCATTTCCCTAATCAGTAATTGAAGATCTTTTCATGTTGGCCATCTGTATGTCTTCTTTGGAAAAGATTATTCAGAGCCTCTGCCCATTTTTTAATTGAGTTGCTTGGGTTTTTTCGTTGCTGAGTTGTATGAGTTCTTTATATGTTTTGGGTATTTACCCCTTATCAGATATGTGATTTCCAAATATTTTCTCCCATTAAGTGGATTGCCTTTCATTTCGATGATGTTTTCCTTCATTGTACAGAAACTTATTAGTCTGATGTAATCCTGTTTGTTTATTTTTGCTTTTCTTTCCCTTGCCTTTAGAGTTGAATCTACAAAAACACGCCTAAGACCAATGTCAAGGAGCTTATCCTGTATGTTTTTCTTTATGGTTTCAGGTCTTTAATGTAAAGTTAACTCTTTAATTCATGCTGAGTTAATTTTTGTGTATGGTTTAAAATAGTGGCTTAGTTTCATTCTTTTGCATATACCTGATCAGTTTTCTCAACACCATTTATTGAAAAGACTGCCATTTCTTCATTGTAGGTTCTTGGCTCCTTTGTTGTACATTAATTGTTCATATATGTGTGGGTTTACTTCTGGGCTCTCAGTTCTATTTCACTGATCTGTGTGTCTGTTTTTGTGTCAATATCAAACTGTTTTGATTATTAGAGCTTTGTAATCTGGTTTGCAATCATAAAGTACGGCACCTCTAGCTTTTTTCTTTTTTTTCAAGAGTTTTTTTTTTTTTTTTTTTTTTTGACTATCCAGGATCTTTTGTGGTTCCATACAAACTTTAAGGTTGTTTTATTACTGAGAAATATGCCCCTGGAGTTTTTATAGGATTGCATCTATAGATTGCTTTGGGTAGTGTGGACATTTTAATAATATTAATTTTTCCAACCCATGAAGACAGAATAGCTTTCCATTTACTTGTGTCTTCTTCAGTTTCTTTCCTCAGTGTTTTATAGTTTTCGGTGTATAGGTCTTTTACCCCCTTGGTTCGATTTATTCCTGGTATTTGATTCTTTTTGATGCTTTTGTAATTGGGATCGTTTTCTCAATTGCTGTTTCTGATAGTTTGTTATTGGTGTATAGAAATGTTGCAGGTTTCTGTATATTGATTTTGTATCCTGTGACTTTACTGAATTTATTAGTCCCGACAGTAGTTTTGGTGGAAGTATCATGTCATCTGTAAACAGTACTGTGTTATTCCTTTTCTTTTGATTTGTACACCATTTATTTATTTTTCTTGCCTAACTGCTTTGGCTAGGACCTCCAACACGATGTTGAATACAAGTGGCAAAGGTGGGCATCTTTGTTTTTATCCTGATCTTAGAAAAAAGCTGAAAGCTTTTCCCCACTGAGTATGATGTTAGCTGTGGGTTTGTCATGTATGACCTTTATTATGTTGAAGTAAGTTTGCTTTATATCCACGTTGTTGAGAATTTTCATCATAAACAGCTGTTGAATTTTATCTAGTGCATTTTCTGCTTCCGTTGAGGTGATCATATGATTTCTGTCTTTTATTTTGCAAACGTGGTGTATCGTGTTGATTGATTCGTGGATGTTGAACCATCTTTGCATCCCTGGAATACATTACAGTTAATCGTGGTCTATGATCCTTTTAATGGATTGTTTAATTTGGTTTGCTAATATCTCGCTGAGGGTTTTTGCATCTATGTTCATCAAAGATAGTGGTCTGTAATTTTCTTCCTTTTACTAATGTTTGTTTGTTTGTTTGTTTATTTAGTTAGTTAGTTAGTTAGTTTTGAGAGAGAGAGAGAGAGAGAGAGAGAGAGAATATGGGTGGGGGAGGAGTGCAGAGAGGGGGACAGAGAGTCCAAAGCAGGCTTGATGCTGACAGCAGAGAGCCTGATGTGGGGCTTGAACTCACTAACCATGAGATCATGACCTGAGCTGAAGTTGGACACTTCACCAATGGAGGCAACCAGGCACCCCCGTAATTTTCTGTTTTTTTATGTTGTCCTTGTCCGTTTTTGGTGTCAGAGTGATGCTAGCCTCATAAAACGAGTTTGAACATTCCCTCCTCTTGAGTTTTTTTGCAAGAGTTTGAGAGAATAGGTATTAAACCTACTCTGAATGTTTGAAAGAATTCACCTGGGTTCTGGGCCTTTGTTGGGAGATTTTTGTTTGTTGGGATTTTTGTTTGTGGAGATTTTTGATTACTGATTTGATGTCCTTACTAGCAATTGGTATATTCAGATTTTCTATGTCTTCCTGATTCAGTCTTGGAATATTGTATATTTCTAAGAATTTATCCATTTCTTCTAGGTTGTCCAAATCATTGTATAATTGCTCGTAGTAGTCGATTTCTGTGGTATAGCTTCTCTTTCATTTCTGAATTTATTTGAGCCCTCATTCTTATATTCCTGGCAAGTGTAGATAAAGGTCTGTCAATTTGGTTTCTCTTTTCAAAACACCAGTTCTTTGTTTCATTGATCCTTTCTGTCGTCGTTTTCGTCTCTAGTCATTTATTTCTGCTTACTCTTTATTATTTTCTTCCTTCTATTTTTTTTTTAATTTTTTTTTTAACGTCTATTTATTTTTCAGACAGAGAGAGACACAGCATGAACGGGGGAAGGGCAGAGAGAGAGGGAAACACAGAATCGGAAGCAGGCTCCAGGCTCCGAGCCATCAGCCCAGAGCCCTACGCGGGGCTCGAACCCGCGGACCGCGAGATCGTGACCTGAGCCGAAGCCGGACGCTTAACCGACTGAGCCACCCAGGCGCCCCTTTCTTCCTTCTATTAATGTCGGGCTTGGTTTGTTCTTCTTTCTCTAGTTCCTTTAGTTGTGAAGTTAGATTGTTTATTTGAGATCTTTCTTGTTCATAGAAACCTTCTTAAAACTCCCGCATGGGAAGTCAGACTGCCGCTTACAGGACCCACCTCAGGAGAAGTCTCCCCCTTGTCCTAAGCTTTTTGGGTAAATGCTGGCCAAGAGCATCTGCATGCTAAAGTTGCCAGAGAATGAAGCAGTTGACCTCTGGTGTTTGTTTTGCAACTAACAAAGAACCAGGGGAAACTTTTCTGAAATGTTTGCTTCAGGGTACAGTGATGAAATTACCGTTGGCTTCTCTTAGAAAATTTGTTATGTCTGACAGCAGAAAAATAGCTCCTTTTGATTATAAAAAAAATGAAGGAAGACTTTTATAAGGTCAGTAATGGGCAAAGTGATGACTTTAGCCTTTTTTCCTTGCAGGTGGTAGCAGGTACCCTGGCGGGAATGGCAGAGCCCGCCTGACTCGCAAACAAACCAGACTCCCCACCACCCCCCACCCTAGCCCAGCTGGGTAAGGTATGAGCATGGGTGAGGCAGAGAACATCTTGGACAGTAGAAATCATATACCAAATAGGGCTTTAGTGCCAAATAGCCTCGAACATTTCTTTCCTAGAAATGATTTCATTAGAAGAGAACAACTATGGGGCGCCTGGGTGGCTCAATTGGTTATGTGCCTGACTTCAGCTCAGGTCATGATCTTATGGTTCATGAGTTCGAGCCCCACGTCGGGCTCTGTGCTGAGGGCTCGGAGCCTGGAGCCCGCTTTGGATTCTGTGTCCCCCTCTCTCTCTGCCCCTCCCCCACTTGTGCTCTGTCTCTCTCTGTCTCTCAAAAATAAATAAACATTAAGAAAATTAACAAAAGAGAAAAGAACAACTGTGATGAGATAGGAAATAAGCATTTTAATAGAAACTGAAGGTAAATTAAGCTTAAATTAAATCATCAAGAATGATTGAACAATAGTGGAAAAGGAACAAGATTATACCTCGGTGGTCCTCACTTTATGCATTTAAGTCCTTTCAAAACATCATTTTTCTTAGCGTGGCCGCAACTGAAGAAGCTTTAGGATTAAATGAAAAGCGGGACTCGTGAGTGGAAATGTACGTTAATATTTTCATGTCAGGTGCCACACGCTTAAAGTAAATCTTTTCAGGTTACGAGGTAACTATAGGACTCCCCACTCACTTGGCGGCACATAGCCTAACTTCTGGCAATATATCAAGGAGAAAATAAACTGCTTCTTGAATTCCAAACCCAAACTGGTCATTAGAGGGCAACGCCATAGACCCAGAGCCTGAATTTCTTGTCCTGTGGAAGACCAGGGATGATACGATATCTAGAATTGGAGTGCCGAAGAGCTTGGCCATTTCTGCAGGCTGCGGTTGGGACCCTGTCTCTCACCGGTGGGTCCCAGTGTCTGGCCTGCTCGACAGACCTGTCACAGCCTGGGTGGGTCCATGATGCGGGGTGAGCAGAGGTAGCCATGCTTCTTAAGCTGGTGCGTAGCATAAGCCCTGAGTATGCCCACCAAGGGATGAAAGATGAAATAATTAGAAACGGGGCATTTTCCCAAATGCTTCCAGGGAGCTTTGCTCTCTTCACCTGGGGACATAGGTTAATGCAGTTTTCCAACCAGCTGCACAGCGCAACCCAAACCCTGGCCTTTTAAGGACTCAGTGCTCACGCAGACAATAGATACGGGCACCTCGGGAAATACTTCGAGGTAATAGACCTCATTTAGGAAAAAAAATTAAGAGAACATCTAACTATCTCTGAAGTGTTGATATGGAAATCCCAGTGTAATGTTATATTACTTTTTTTTTTTTTTCCTGATTCCTATTTGGATAGACTCCAATACATGCAGCAAGAGTATAGTCCTACTTTAGCTTCAGGAGAGACTTGAGGAGCCCAGAAGACAAATAATCCCTACTTGGGGGGTCATGTCTTTCGGGCGGCCCTCTGGATTGAGGTCAGTTGTCACGGAGGAGACCAGAAAGGCAGAGTAGGCTGCTTTGCTTTTGGAAAGTGCAGCTAATTACTCGGTTGCGTTGTGTAATGTGTGTTGTTATGTGATCTCCTTTCTGAGTCGACGTGTACGTATTTGTGGTTTTATGCATATCTATTTAACCTGGGGAAACAGCAAATGCAACGTGCAATGGGAAGTCCTCGAATCTTGGGCTCCGTTTCTAGCTCCTTTTGACTTTATAGAATGACCTTTTTGCTGGACACCGACACAGGCTGTTTGCCCTCTGTTCCAGTACGTTATGGGTAAAGCTAATAAAGTATAATCACAACGCCCTGAAAATGTCAAGTTGCTGCCCCTTGGGCCTCTCATAACTATTCTCATCCGCAAAATGGAGCTGGTAACTCTGCACCCTGCCTTCCCTGCACAGATGTTGGGAAGCTGGGCTAAAGCACATCTGTAGAGCAGTTTTAGATTTTGGAACATGGGAACAATAAATGACCATAACAGCTATTTATCATGCAAGAAGGGATGACGATATAGTCTATATTTCAAGCCCCACTTCTCTCATCCCCCTGAAAATAGTTTTGCATGATTGAAGCCATTAGTTAAGGAAGACTAAGTGTATGCAATGCAGAGGAAGGCAGGGGATTATGACCCAAAACGATGCCACCTAGGTGAAAAGTAACTCCGAAAGGATGTGAAAGTGAATATTCATGAGCTGAAATGATCAACATAGCTTCACAAATGAAAAGAACGTTACTGAGTCTGATGCAGGATAAGTGACGTATGGCAGGTACCAAGAATTTACGACTCATCTTGGCAGTGACCCGAGGCAATGTAACTGGGGTCTGCTTTGGCACCTTTCCTGGGTCCAGGATGATTTTGCAGGTCTTAGGAAGCAGAAAATGATGTCCTGAGGAAAGATCACAGAATTCAATAAATCCTCGGGGGTCATGGAAAATATCTGTGTAGACCGACTGGTTACTATTTTGATGGAACACTTTTTCTTTTGGTGTCCACCCGAGAAGAGGCTCAGCAATTGTTTTCACGCAAGTGAGTAATCTCTGGGGAGAGGCCATGCTAAAAAATGGTAAAAATCAGTCGTTTTATCTCTCTGGAGTTCATGTCTCATTTAGATAGTCCTCAAATATATGCAAAGTAAGAATATTTGTATTTAATGTACCCAACTTGGTGCCTTGGATGCAAAATGGTGTCTGTCCTCAAGAGGCTTACAATTAATAGGGGATTTAAGACTCCCACAATTTAAGACTCCTATTTAAGACTCCCACAATTCTTAACTCCTCTAATTAAATTAATGTTGTCTCCTGCTCTTTTCCCCCAACCCCACTGACTTGATCAGAAGTCCAACATCATTCTCTTAAGCCTCTCTCCCGTGTACCCGGAACCTTTTAAATTCCTCCAATGAGGAAGGCCCTTCTGTCACTGACTGCCTGGGTCTCTCCCTTCACTGCCACTGCCCCTGCCATAGCTCCTCGCTGCCACATGGTGCCACTGTTGAATGCTGGCATAGGCCAGAGTGGCTTTTTTCAGGAGGGTAAATCCTAGCTGATACCACTTCTTAAGAGTTAGGTCTTGACTGTTGTCCTCACTGGGTTCCTTCCTAGACGACCGGCCTTTGCACCCAGTTCTTTGGGTTATGCACACAGTCCTTTCCCCACTCAGAGGAGCTACGCCGGGAAGTCCCAGAGTCCGTGCACTGCTGGACTCAGAGACACTTCCCTCTTCGAACCCTGGGAACCCACTTCAGAAGATGGCCACTTTTCCTTTCAACCCTAGAAACACCAGGTATTCTTAACAGCCCTTCCATTCATTCCCTACTTCCCTTTAATAATCGCCTTGCCTCTAAGATATTCCCACACCTCAGAAGCATAAAGCGACTGCTTTCTGTCACTTATGGGCAATGTCTTCTCTACCTCAGGGCAGATCGCCCTCTGAAGAACGAGCAGGAATCAGCTCCAGCTACCGTCGCTGAAGTAGTGAAAAAGTAAAACAATCTGTATCTTCAATAGGACATACAAAGAATTCATTAAAACTAGGCAGAATGCAGTAACTGATAGGAGAATTACAAAGAAATAGCGGTGGTGAGTTACAAAGAACGCAGATCAGAAGACATTCGTGTCAACCTGGAGTAATCCGGGCAGACCAGCTGGAGGACGCAACACTTGTGCCGGTCCTTGGCATACAGTAGGATCTCAACTGTGGTAGGGAATGGTATTGCAAATAGAGAGGGTAGGATAAGTCAGTACACAGAAGTAGAGGAAACCCGTGTCACGTTTGATGACCAATGGTGTGGGGGGCGTGGTGGTGGTGGTCGGGAGTTTTGTGAACTACAGTGCGGGGGCACCACAAAGGGGAGACATGGGAGATTGAAGCCTGGGGCTCAGAACACCCCGCTAAAGGATACACACCCTAAAAAGACCAGCACTCCGTTTTCCTTTCCCATCGCCATATCTCTTCTTGATCAGCTCAAGGCCCTTGCCAATCAACGAATCAACAAAGAAACCGGAACAGTCAGAAACAAAAGTTGAAATTAAGTTGTCTTGATGTGGCCAATCTTACATTTTTGTTAAAAACAACACCAAGATTCCCAAAGAAAAAAGTTGAACATGTAGCCTTAGGAAAGGCGAAACAGAATGTTTGGGGAATTTCAATAAGCCCCTGCATTAACAAGTCTACTCTTCTCCATTTTCAAACCAGTTTTGAGTTGGGTAAAGAGTCAATACTTCACCGTTGTGTCCTTGAACTGAGTCCTTTTAGTTTTCAGAAAGAGACATTTGGAAGAAAATGACACAGAAATGTCTTCCTCAAACCACCTTGTTGAAGTTTCTCCAGGGACCAAAGCAGATGATTTGTAAATTCCTTTACTCTTAAAATAAAAGGCATTTTCATAAAAGGAAAGGTGATGGCACACCAACACCTACTCAGGAGGGAAAATAGTCACAGGGAAAATGTCATTTATTCTCTACTTCACGGGGCAAAACTGTCTTGCATTCAAAAGCCTCCTAAGAGGAAGACAGCGTTTGTAACTACAAATAAAAACCCTTTCACAACATTTTTTTGAGAGTTGTAGGAATCAAGACTTGCACAGCGATAATGGCGCCAACTTTGTAGAGGTCTGTAAACTTTTCAGTATACTTTCCCACCCCAGCTTCTCATTTGTCCGTCACTACAGTCTCATGGAAGGAGGGAAAGCGTGGACTCTCAACTGTGTCACAGCTGACAAAGCCAAGGCCTTGAGTGGCAATAGACTGAACCAGTGTTATCAGTAAGGGGAATAGGAAGGCAGATTTGGAGATTGGGTCTCTGCAAGCTTACCGAGGCACATTCTTTCCTCTACTCCTGGCAGACTGCTCCTTGTTGGACAGAAAAATTCCCTGAAGGTGGGTTGTTGTTTTTTTTAAGTTTTCATTTTATTTTTTTATTTTTACTTATTTATTTTTAATATGAAATTTATTGTCAAACTGGTTTCCATACAACACCCAGTGCTCATCCCAACAGGTGTCCTCCTCAATGCCACTCACCCGCCCACCCCTCCCTCCCACCCCCCCATCAGCCCTCAGTTTATTCTCCGTTTTTAAGAGTCTCTTATGGTTTGCCTCCCTCCTTCTCTAACCTTTTCTTTCCCCCCTTCCCCTCCCCTATAGTCTTCTGTTAAGTTTCTCAGGATCCACATAGGTGGGTTTTGTGTCTTAACTATCTTTGGATGCTTCCATGGTGCCTTCCACATAATAGGTGTTCAATAAATGTTAATTTATTAAGTGCTGTAAATCCTGAAGTCTAAATGGCTCTAAATTAGACTTTCAAAGCTTTCTGTGCCCCTTACACATTTTTATAAAAAAAAAAAAAAAAGAAAAAGAAAAACCTTTGATTCCTTAATCTGGCAATTAAGAAAAAAACTGTTTGTTGATTTAATCCCATAGGATATTTGGAAACAAATATTGAGAGCGAGAAGGAGGATGAGGGTTACCCTTTAAATAAACAGCAATAATGAATGGCTCTAGAGTACAATTCAGTCTCTTGTTGACATACATCTGCTCCTTCTAGCTCATGGGTTTGAAAATGACCTTTCTTAGCAAGATCTAGAAATGAATAGTCTTCTTTTTTTCCAACCAGTTCCTGTATTTCCTGACGTCAGTTGCCATGTGTCCTTTGACAAATGAGTTGCGGGAGTGTGTACCCCCCCCCCCACAAAGAACACTTTCTCCTGCATTTTTCACTCTTGTTTACATGACCACTTTTTCGTCTTTGCCAAGTTGGGTGTTAAGATGATTCATCCCCTCAAGAATTGTGGAATGGACAGGCTTTTGCAGGATTTTTTTTTTTTTTTGAGTGGTTATAGGGTAGAGGAGAGGGGATTTGGTGGGCCAAGAGCTTATCTTAGGGAATGGGCTACTCGATGTCTGCATGGCAAGATACCAGGAGGCTGGGTTTTCAGTAGCAACAGTGATGAGCGCTGCAAAGCTGTGCCTGTTTGAGACTCCAATTAACATCGGCCCTGAACATCCACCTACTGCCATAGCCTTAAACTAAGCATCACCAAAGTTTCTACAGTTTCTAGAGTTAGTCATTATTTTTTATTTTAAAGTTTATTTTTAACAGGCCAAAAGCCTTTTTTTTTTTAATGGCAATAAAGTCACTAGCAAAAACTGTTAAAGAAAGAGAAGAAACACAAATGACCGATATTAGAAATCACGTCTGAGGCATTCTTTACAGAGCCTGTGGATGTTAAGAAGGATTTCATGAAATACATTGGTCAAAAAATTTGACTACAGAGATCAAAATGCACAATGGTTTGGAGGGGAGATGGGGGAAGTAGGGGATGGGGATTTAAGAGCACACTTACGATGAAACAAAATAAAATGACTTAAAAATGCCCAATGTTTAAACTGATTTACATAAACTAACAGACTATAACATAAAACAAAACTCTTATATCTAAGAAACTAAATAGAACCAATAATTCATTTTTAAATACAGTGTATTTATTTTGAGAGAGAGAGAAAGAAAGAGTGAGAGAGTGCATGCACGCTCGAGTGGGAAAGGGGCAGAGAGAGAGAGAGACAACCCCAAGCAGCCTCCATGCTGTCAGCACAGAGCCTGAGAGGGGTGCGACCCCACAAACTGTGAGATCATGACCTGAGCCGAAATTAGGAGTTGGATACTTAACTGACCGAGCCACCCAGGCGCCCCAATAATGCATTTATTTTTAATAGAATTGGTCATGAACATTATAGGAAATTTTGAAAAAGTGGAAGAACACATTTATGCCAACCTCTCTACCCAAAACAGTTTGAAAACATTTTTTGTGCTCATTTTTTTAGGCGTAGATACTGAAGTTTCATACAAGGTTGTTATCATGCTGTGTAAATAATTTAGTTAATTGCGATTAGATGTCTACATCTGGAGATAGAGGCTCAAAGAACGTAACATTCTTGCTCTCCCTGCTCCTAATGCATAAATCTGGTTGCCTCTCCCAGAATAGATTCCTAGAAAATCTATTTCTAGGGAATCCAAGAGAGGAAACCTCTCTCGGGATAGATTCCTAGGGAGGAAACTCTGGGGTCACAGAGTATGTGTTAAGGGGAAGCAAATTTAAACTAGGGTGTGGAGAGGAAAATTTTCCTTTTCACCCACTTACCCTCCATTTAGTTTATCAACTAATTTATTTGCTGGTGGTTTCCTGCAACCACCATGCGATCAACTCCCAAGGAAAGCCCCAGGTGTGTAACCTAGAGCAGTTGTTGGGGGCAGGGTTGACTGGGACCGAAGGAATCCTGGGCCTGCAGAGCGAGACTAGAGTCGTTTCACCTTGGAATCTCTGTGTCCCGGAGAGCCACTCAGCAGTGCAGACGACATGAGAGGCACATGGGCAGCCCCGGCTGTGGAGGGTTGATTTGAAGATTTTAAGTGTCTGATCTTGGGCACTCTTACCCATAAAGAAGTCCAGTGTCACTCCTTCTGTGACTTTGGTTTGGGCAGACACAGTTGGTTCCTTCAACTTCCTGCCACCATAATCAACCGAGGACTTATTCTCTTTCTTCCTGTTCTTGTAGAGTCTGTACCGTCTGGTGGGAAAGCCATATCTGCAATAGCCACAACCAAATAAACGTATTTCTCTAAGCTGTTAGGTGAGGTGTTAGGGAGGAAGAGTACAGGGTGACCTGAAAACATACAACAAGGAAAATCGTTTAGCCTCCCCATTCTTCAGAATACAGCTCAGTGGTAACTTCCTTGGGAGTGGAGTGGGCTGGAAAGGTCATCCCAAGGAAGTTACCACTGACCTGTATTCTGAAAATGGGGAGGAATTAGAAGGTAAAGGTGGTGTGGGAAGGAGGGTGTAGAGATGTTCCTGATAGATGGAGCAGCAGGTGAAGCTAAACCACAAAGAAGCAGGTCATTACTTCTGCTGGTCACGTACGCCCGGTTGGCTTGGCCAATGGGCAGAGTATGAGCTAGGAAAATAGGGTGACCAGCCCATTTCGGTTTTGACATTAGAAATCCCATGTGCCAGGGAGCTCCTCAGTCCCATAGAAACTCAGATAATTGGTCACCCTGAAAATACCCTCTGCCTAAAACAAAGAAACCTTCTGAGTGTCAAACGTTGTTTGGTTCAGCCTTGTCCTGCTCTGTCTATGGACCTTTACTAGGGTATCAGTACTTTTGGGATAAGGCCACATAGTTAGCCACTCACTTTTTTTTTTTTTTTAAATTTTTTTTTTTTTTTTTTTTTTTTAATTTTATTTTTGGGACAGAGAGAGACAGAGCATGAACGGGGGAGGGGCAGAGAGAGAGGGAGACACAGAATCGGAAACAGGCTCCAGGCTCCGAGCCATCAGCCCAGAGCCTGACGCGGGGCTCGAACTCACGGACCGCGAGATCGTGACCTGGCTGAAGTCGGACGCTTAACCGACTGCGCCACCCAGGCGCCCCAGCCACTCACTTTTTGATATCAGCTGGCTTATTTAAAATCTAAATTCTTTACCAGTTATTGTCTGGCCAGTGTGGTTACAGTGAGACCTGGAAGAGAATGGAAACCTGGAAGAAAATGTTTTTATTTTTATTATTATTTTTTTAATGTTTATTTATTTTTGAGAGACAGAGACAGAGCATGAGCAGAACAAGGGCAGAGAGAGAAGGGGACACAGAATCCGAAACAGGCTCCAGGCTCTTAGCTGTCAGCACAGAGCCCGACACGGGACCTGAACTCACGGACCATGAGATCATGACCTGAGCCGAAGTTGGATGCTTAACGGACTGAGCCACCCAGGTGCTCAGAAAATGTTTTTAATACCCAGAGGAAAAAATAAGGGAGTGATGAAGACATGTTTGGCCTACCTCATTAATTTGCCCGTGACTCGGTTACCTTAGGCCCCTATTCACTGTGCCTTGACTCGTATCTATGAAATGGGAATAGTAGGAACTCTTGTTCATGTAAGGAGTCACAAACATAGTGGACCCACAGAACTCTTGGTTAATGCCATGTGATGGCAAGGACCTTCGTGTTCTGTTCCCAGCTGCAGGGAAAGCCCCCTCCCACATTTCTCTTGGTATCCATTTGTGAGAAGCAAGTTGTAGCTGAAACAGTGACAATAAGGGTCTTCCTGCATTTTCGGGAGCCTGTGGACCAGTCTTACATGAAGCTCCAAAGAGGTCCTTTGTTTCTACAGGACTCGTGAAGCATTTTCACTTGTATTAATCATCTTAGAGCTCTACAGAAAGTCAAGGGAACTTAACAATGGCCAACATTTGTTTAGCACTCATTCTGTGACAAGTTCTGTCCTGCTTTAATTGAACCATGTCATTTAATCCTCAGAATAATTCAATGAGGCAGGCATTATTACCACTCAGCTTACTTATGAGAAGGTGAAGCCCGGAAAGCTTGAGTGCCTCATCCAAGGTCATATGGTTATTACATGCTGCAGTCAAGAGTTGAATCCAGACACAGTGGTGTTACCACACCCACTTTACAGTGGAATGTACTTGGGGCCTATGGAAACCCTTGGCGCTTTAGAGGGGCCAGACCTCAGGAAACCCAGGGTCCCTTATGTTAGAAGGGAACTCAGATACCACTCCCCCCCATACCCCGCCTTTCGTTCAGGATGACATCTGCCTTTTGTTTTATGTAAAGCACCCAGCTGCCAGGTTAGGGAAAATCAACCCAAATTTCATTGGAAGAGGAAGTGAGGAGGAAAGGCTCTGGAAAGAGGAGAAGAGAGGGCAATTCCTGCACTTGAAGATGGGACAGCATAGACCCAAGAGACGGTAGGCAAAGTAAGGCTGGCCTATGGCTATACAGCAGAGGGGATGTGACCTGGAATGGGAGCAGTGGACTTAAAGAAAATCACTGAGGCAGGACATGTAATCAGTGGTTTCACCCAATGTCTGGAGGTTAATTCAGATGGACATAGCTCCCCTTCCTCCCCTTTGCTGATCAGTGGATGAGGGAAGAACTTGGTACAGCCTTGGGTTAGGAGGGAACTTGATTCCAAAACTTCGGAGTTCAGGAGTACAAGAGAGTGACTGTATTCCTGACTTTGGCAAGAGTTTAGCCTGCAAATCTGGTAGGTCATATCCTCCCCTGCCCTGCCCCCAGCCCCTTCAGTGAAGTCTTTCTGGAAATTTGCTGTCCAGGCATGGCTTCTTTATCACAGGAAAGCTCTCTTGCTTTTCTTAGTCTGAGCATTTGGTGGTTGCTTAGACTCGACAATCTTTAATATTAGCCTACCTGACTCTAATGAAGGAGATAAACCTTGAGGAAGAAAAAGGAGAAGTTGTTTTGACATGAGCTGTATAATATACTGGGTACAATTTGGAGACTAGCTACTGTTGTAAATTATGCACACAGCAAATCAAGAGTTGGGCGTGTAGCCACTTAGAGAGTCCCGATGGATAAATATTTGGTTCACCTTCTGTAGCTATCTTCTGGGTTCTGACTTCCATTAATAAAAGATATATGAGCAAATGCCCAACCTCTGCTCAGTTTAGCCACTTGTAGACTGGGTAAGATAGCACTATGTTTTCAGGTGAAGTCAATCCCTCTGTCCCCACAGGGTTAACTTATTTGTCCAAAGTAAACTCTCAGAAGCATAATAAAAGTCTGTGTTCCAGGGTTACAGACTCGAGGTCCTCAGGACTTCAGAGAGCATTTGATTGCTGCCAGGAGGCACCTACTAAGAGTTCCCCAAGTGTTTTCTGGGAAGAAATGCCTCATCATTTAGGGAGATGCCCCATTAGGATGCTTTTGCCCTTTGCTCCTTTCCTTAGTTTTTCTTTTCTCTTCTTCCTTTTTTGAAAGAAGCTAAGCGAAGTGGTTTTTTGCATTCTTCCTCAGTGTTGCTTACCTGCGTGCTCGTTGGGAAAAAGGCGAGAGAGGCGGGGGAAGCTTAAGTGGAAACAAATGTGAAGGTGACCGTTGGCGGGTGCCGTGGAATGAAATTCCAGGAGGCAGACAGGCGGCCCGTCCAGGGACAGCGGAATCCGTTGAGAACAAGCATTAGCTCTGACATTTGGATAAAGAATTGTCAGGATTTGCTTTTCTATTTTTTACCCCTCTGCCAGGATTGTGTGATTCGTCATTAAGCCCTTACTTTCTAAACACCTACTGTGTGCAATGCGGTGCAGCTTTCTGGGCACTGCAGGGGACCCCGTCTCTCCCCAGCAGAAGCTTTGGTATAGTCAAGGGTTTTATTTCCTTTTTTTTTTTTTTTTTTTTTTAAATAATGTTGTGTGGTCTTGAGACAGAGTGAATAGTTCAGCTAATAAATTCCTAAGCCCCTTCAGCACAGAGGTGAGAGCCCCATCACTCACACGTGCCTCTAACTCTTGACCTATGTAGCCTTTTGCCTCACTATAGCAGAGCCTCTTTATATTAATACCAATTTATCATTATTCCCTTTAAATGCTCTTTTTTTTTCGTCCAAGAGAAAGAGACAGAAAACATCTGCATATCGAGTAATATTAGCTACAGTTGGTGTCTCAAGTGAGAATCAATCTGACAGCCCCATTTATTATATCGGGGTAGGCTTTATTATGGAGACTCTTGCATTTGAACTTTCCCTCTACAAGATATGAAAGAGTCTCTGATGTATTCATATCTTGCTTGAAAAACAACATTTTGAAACACAAGAGAGATAGCAGCTACAGATAACATTTCAGCTATAATAAGAGAGGCCAAATGTTAGCCAGTCTTAAAACAATAACAACAATAAAGACACTTAGAAGTGTTATTAGTTATTAAGCCATATGGTTCATGTTACAGCTCCGTTCTTTTGTTCCCTGCCTGTGTTGTCAGCATTCATGGGATTGTTGTGATTTGTCGTGTCCAGTGCATCCCCCTTTTCAATACATTAGGCTGATAACTCTGGTCTTTTTAAGGGCAATGTCACGATCTGTTTCCCTTCGGTTGGGGCCAGCCATCAATGTTAAAACGTGTCATTGTTAAAACAAACCAAATTACCACCTCCACCGAAACCCCCACGCAGACGCCTTTCTTCCTATTTAAAAATCAGCCATTTGAGGCTTGGGAAGGTGCTCTGGGGTTGTTATGGGAAATGTTCAAAGAACTGACCTGTCAGTTAAGTTTGTTCCTTGTAGGTTAATGAGGACATGAATTGTTACAAACCAGAGGTGCTCATGTTGGTGGATATATTACGTGCGTCTTGAACGGCACAGATGTTTAGGAACTGTTGTTTCTACGTGTCTACTTCTTCGATAAATAAGAAAATGGGTTGTGGTCTCCTAATCCCAGTGGATCACATGGGTCTGCAGGTGCCCTTGTCCTCCCTGACTCCTGGGACACAAGCCTTCAACTGAGGCCGGGCTTCCAAGCCAGGATTACCCTGGGTGTTTCCTCCCGGCCTTCCCTCCTCACTTGCACTATTTCTTGAGTGGGTCCCAGTACTCAACACCAGGAAACAGGAACTAAAACAGGGCTCCCGTTCAGTGAACTGATGGTCAGCCTGCAATGGTTTATATAAATCTGTGAAAGTTCACTATGTTTATTTTCGTATGTCAGCGGGTCTCGACATTTCCTGCGTGAGAAAAACTGTAAGCAAACCACTTGCATGCTCTAAACTTGATTTTTAGGACACCCTAGAGCTGCAGGCCTCATGTATCTATGTCAATTAAGATAAAAATGTGTAGAGAACATTTATGAACGTTCCAATACTTGCAGGCCTCTGATAGTTGCAAATTAAGACGGTTGTTTTTCTTCCTGCTCCTTTAAGGGTCTCGGGCAGATTTCTCTGGCTCTTCAGTCACCTTCCCCCAGCTCCCTCCGATTTATGCATTCTTGATCACCAGCTCCATTATTCTTTTGCATATGCTCTTTCTGTGCCTGGAGTACCTAGTTTCCCTAACCTAAGAACTTCCTTGACTTTGGTTATTTGAAGGCCTTTCATTTTGTTAATTATTTTCTTCCTTTCTTTTTTTTTTTTTTCCCACTGAAGCACACAGATGCAATTTAGGATTCCCCTTACCCAAGAGGAGACATTCAACATATGTGGAATCAAAGATAACTGGAAGGCAAAGTGTGAGAAGTGTGAGAAGATCAAAGCCTAGTGCTTTAGGGGTATAAAGGTGGAGAAATAGATTTAACAGTGAAAGGCTTCTTTCAGAAAATATATCTTATGCTTACTATCAAAATAGCACACATTTAGAGAGGTGTCAGCAGGATGACTGAATAGGAAGCATTTGGCCCTTGTTCTCCCACAGAGACACATTATTGGCAAAACTATATGGATCAGAATACTTTTGTGAGGACTCTAGAGAGTCGTTGAGAAGTTTCAACACTCAGACCAACGTAAAACCAAGGAAGGAGGGGCGCCTGGGAGACTCAGTCGGTTAAGCATCTGACTCTTGATTTTGGTTCCGGTCATGATCTCACGGGTTCGTGAGTTCGAGCCCCACGTTGGGCTCCGCACTGGCAATGAGGAGCCTGCTTGGGATTCGCTCTCTTCCACCCTCTTTCTCTACCCCTCCCCTGCTCACGTTCTCTCTCAAAATAAATAAACTTAAAAAAACCCAAGAAGGGATTCCAGTGAAAGGGTTAGGAAAATTCACTGAGTTTTGAACCCTTGTTTGTGCTTCTCCCTCTTGCTGAACGAATGTGGGGTGACTGAAGGAAACCTCCCACACGAGGGATCATCCCTCAAGAAAGAAGCAAAAGAGGGGAGCGTGCATCCAACATTTTGGCTAGCGTGGGGGCTGTCCGAGGGACCAATATCTGTCTCTCCTGACTCAGAGTGCTGATGGGACTGGTGGCCATTTTTGGAAGCTTGTAGAAAAGATATGATCACAGCAGCACATTAGCACTGCAGTTCTGCCAGTATACAGATGCCAGGGACAGCAGGGGGTTACAGGGACAAGATGCTTAGGGAATTTGAGAAGACTAAAAGTACAGCACATGCTCAGAGAAGACACATCCCAGAAAAGTATTGAAAGGTTCTAGAATCTCTAGCTGGACTGGTTGGTGAAGGTCTTCTCCTGCATGAAGCCAGTCCAGAAAATTTGGAAGACGTAGTTCTTTCTTCAAATGCCCAAGTCTTAATGAAAACACAACACAACACAACACAACAAAACAAAAAAAACAAAAACAAGGCATACAAAGATACAAGGAAACATGGCCAAATCAAAGAAATGAAATAAACCCCCAGAAACTGACCC
The DNA here is from genome assembly GCF_028018385.1 of Neofelis nebulosa. Taxonomy (NCBI): domain Eukaryota; kingdom Metazoa; phylum Chordata; class Mammalia; order Carnivora; family Felidae; genus Neofelis; species Neofelis nebulosa. The sequence continues at coordinate 33,296,456 of NC_080784.1, read as the reverse complement.
TAAGGAAACACAGATCTATCTGCTGCCTGACAAAGAATTTCAAATAACTGTCATAAAGAAGCTTAATGAGCTTAAAGAGAACACAGACAACTAAATGAAGTAAATGATGCATGAACAAAATGACAATACCAACAAAAATAAGGAAACTACAAAAAAGGACCAAGAAAATTTTTGGCTTTGAAAAATACAACAACTGAACTAAAAATTTTACTAGAAGAGCTCAACAACCAACATGATCAGGAAGAGAAAAGAAGTTGAAGACATGTCATTTAAAGTCACTGAGTCAGAAGAGCAAAAAGAAAAAGAAAATGAAGAAAAGTGAAGAGAGCCTATGGAATTTACAGGATATAACCAAGCAGTCCAATATATACATTAGGGGAGAAGCTCAAAGCCTCCAACCAGGAGAGATCTAAAGAGACAACAGGAGGGTGCCTGGGTGGATCAGTTGTTAAGCCTCCAACTTCAGCTCAGGCATGATCTCGCAGTTCACAAGTTCGTGGCCTTTGGACTCTGCTTCAGATACTTTGTCTCCCTCTCTCTCTGCCCACCCCCCCCATTTGTGCTCTGTCTCTCTCTCTCTCAAAAATAAATAAATATTAAAAGCAAAGACACTACATATATGTATACATGTGTGTGTGTATATGTGTATGTATATATATTCCCCTCTCATGCCATAGTGGAAGGACCTCTCCTCTTCCACATAGAACCTGAAATACTGAAATCTGGGGGGTGCCTGAGGGCCACTGATGTGCACTATTAAGCAGAGCAAAAAAATATTCATGTGCCTGAAACAAAGACCAATATTTCCACACAACATGGTAAGCCCAACACAGACTGTGTGGATTCTTTATCTCTTGGCAAGAAACTTGTTCCAGGCTCAAGGCATTCTTATAAAACTATGTAGGAGTTGAAAGACTGCATATATGGGACTGTTTTTCCCAATGAGATGTAAAGATGTAATTTGTGACCTCAGAAACATAAAGTGGGGGAAGGAATATATAATAATAACATTTCTGTATGTGATTTAAAGTAAGTTGGTATCAGTTTAAAACAGGATGTTATAACTTTAAATATTTCATGTAATTAAAATTATATCCACAAAGAAAATATCTATAGAATATACACACAAAAAAATAAGAAAAGAATCAAAGTATGTCACCACAAACAATCAATGCAACACAAAGGAAAGAAGGGACAAAAATCTACAAGACACATGGAGACCAATTAACAAAATGGCAATAGTAAGTTCTACTATATAAGTAACTACTTTATTACTTTATTACTTTATTTATTTATATTTTTTAAATGTTTATTTTTGAGAGAGAGAGAGAGAGAGAGAGAGAGAGAGACAGACAGAGCATAAGTGGGGAAGGGGCAGAGAGAGACACACACACACAGAACTCAAAGCAGGCTCTAGGCTCTGATCTGTCAGTACAGATCTCAACATGGGGCTCAAACTCACAGACTGTGAGATCATGACCTGAGCCAAAGTTGGGTGCCTAACCGACTGAGCCACCCAGATGCTCCTATAAGTAATTACTTTAAATGTGAATGAATTAAACTCCCCAATATAAAGATATAGATTGCCTGAATCAATTAAAAAAAATGGATCCAACTAGATGCTGTCTACAAGAAATTCGCTTTAGATAAGGAGACACATAGAATGAAAGTGAAAGGATGGGAAAAAACATTTCATGCAAATGGTAACCAAAAGAGAGCAGGAGTGACTGTACTAATATCAGACTAAATAGACTTTAAGTCAAAAACTAAACTTTTGAGAGTTTTGATTACTGAGAGTTTGATTACTGATTCAATTTCTTTCCTGGTCATGGGCCTGTTCAAATTTTCTACTTCTTCCTGTTTCAGTTTTGGTAGTTTGTAGGTTTCTAGGAGTTTGTCTACGGAAAGAGGTGGGTGAGGGATGGGCTAAATGGGTGATGGATATTAAGGAGGACCCTTGTTATTATGAGCACTGAGTGTTATATGTAAGTGATGAATCAGTAAATTCTACTCCTGAAACCAATATTAAACTATATGTTAACTAACTAGAATTTAAATAAAAATTTGAAAAAACAAACTGTTACAAGAAACAAAGAACATTATATATGATAAAAAGAACAATTTGCCCAGATATAACAATTATAAACATATATGCACCAAACATCAACTTTCCTAAATATATGAAGGAAACATTGGAAACATTGAAGGAAAAGGTAGACAGATCTACAATACTATTAGGAAACTTAACTATTACCCCACTATCACTAATAGGTAGAACAACCAGGCCAAAGATCAATAACGAAATAAAGGACTTGAATAAACCCTTAGAACAATTGGACACAACAAATTTAATACACTCTAGACAATAATAGCAGAATACATTTTTTTTTTCAAGTGCACACGGGACAATCTCCAGGATATACTATATGTTAGGCTTCAAAACAAGTTTTCATAAATTTAAAAAGATTTAAATTATACCCAATATCTTTTCCAATCACAATGGAATGAAACTACAAATTGATAGCCAGAAGAAAACTGAAAAAAAAAAAACCCAAATATGTGGAAATCAACCCTTAAACAGCCAAAGGTTCAGAGAAGAAATCATATTGAAATTATAAATTACCTTGAGACAAATTAATATGAAAACAAAACACATCAACATTTATGGAATGCAAGGAAGCATTGTTAAGAGGGAAATTTATAGCTGTAAATGCTAACATTAAATAAGAAGAAGGATCTCAAATTACAATCTAACATAATATTTCAGAAACTAGAAAAAGAAGTAACTGAACTTAAAACTAACAGAAGTATGGGAATAATGAAGGTTAGAGCAGTGATTAATAAAATAGAAATAGAAAAATAATAAAAAATCAACTAACTTAAGAGTTGTTTTTTTTTTTTAAGATACAGAAAACGGGATGCTTGGATGGCTCAGTTGATTAAGTATCCAACTCTTGATTTAGGCTCAGGTCATGATCTCACAGTTCATGAGTTTGAGCCCCACGTCAGGCTCCACACTGATAGTGGAGAACCTGCTTGGAACTCTCTCTCTTCCCCTCCATCACTTCCCCCAACCCTCAAAATAAGTATATAAACTTACAAAAATAAAAAATGAAAAAAATACACAAAATTAACAAAGTGGACAACCTAGAACAAATGGATAAATTCCTAGAAGCTGATAACCCACCAAAACTGAAGCAGGAAGAAATAAAAATTTAAACATACCAATTACCAGCAATAAAATTGAATCAGTAATCAAAAAACTCCGAACAAAAGTCCGGGACCAGCTGACTTTACAGTTGAATTCTAGCAAACATTTAAAGAAGAGTTAATACCTATTCCTGTCAAACTTTTCCAAAAAATGGAAAAGGAAGGAAACGTTCCAAATTTATTCTATAAGGTCAGTATTACCTTTATACCAAATCCAGGTAAAAACACCACACAAAAAGAGAAATTCTGGTGAATATCTCTGACAAACAATGATGCAAAAATCCTTAACAAAATATTTTCAAACCAAATCCAACAATACATTAAAAAAACCCTTTACCACTTCAAGTGAGATTTATTCCTGGAATGCAAGTGTGGTTTAATATTCACAAATCAATCAATGTGACACATTACATCAGTGAAAGAAAGGATAAAAAACATGATCATTTTAAGAATGCAAAGATGGTTCAATGTACAACAATCAATCAATAATACTCCACATTAACACAGTAATTGATGAAAAGCACATGATTATCTTAATTGATGAAGAAAAAGCATTTGACAAGATACAACACTTTTCATGATAAATACACCCAAAGAATTAGTGATAGAAGGAAACTACTTCAACATAATTAATACCATACATGAGAAGCCCACAGCTAATGTCATAGAAAATTGTGGAAGACTAAAAGCTTTTCCTTTAATATCAGGAATAAAGCAAGTATGCCTGCTCTTTCCACTTCAATTCAACATAATATTGGAAATCCTAGCCAGAGCAATTAGGCAAGAAAAATAAATAAATGCATCCAAATTGGAAAGGAAGAAATAAAATTATCTGTTTGTGGATGACATGATCTTATATGTAGAACTTCCCAAAGATTACAGACACACACACACACACACACATCAAACCAGTGGAACTAATAAAGAAATTCAATAAAGTTGCAGGATACAAAATCAATGCAAAAATCACTTGTGCATATACACTAACAATAAATTATCTGAAATGGAATAAAGAAAACAATCCCCTTTGTAATAGCATCAAAAAGATGTGAATACTTAGGAATAAACCTAATCAAGGAGGTGAAAGATTTGTACAATGAACATTAAAAATTGCTGAAATAGCTTAAAGAAGATACAAATAGAAAGACATCCATGTTTATGGATTGAAAGACTTCACATTGTTGAGATGCTTATATTGTTTAGATATATTGTTTATATTATAAATAATATTCAAAGAGATCTAAGATTCAACACAACCCCTGTCAAAATCCCAATGGTATGTGGAAGTAGAAAAAAAAAATCATCCTAAAATTCAAATGTAATTTCAAGGGACCTCGAATAGTCAAAACAATTTTGAAAAAGAACCAAGTTGGAGGAATCGCACTTCCTGATTTCAAAACATATTACAAAGCTACATTAATCAAAAACAGTGTGCTACTGGCAAAAATAAGACATATACGCCAATGGAATAGAATAGAGATTCTAGAAACAAGCCCTCATGAGTACAATCAAAGGATCTTTGAAAGGCTGCCAGACCACTCAATGGGGAAAGGACAGTCTTTTCAACAAATGGTATTGGGAAAGCAGGATATCCATATACAAAAGAATGAAGTTGGACCCTTATACCTGCAAACAATTAACTCAAAATGAATTAAAGACCTAAATACAAGACCCCAAACTGTAAAACTCCTAGAGGAAAATATAGGGGGAGAGCTTCAAAGCACTGGATTTGGCAGTCCTCCTGGGACAAGAAAGAGGGTAGGTCTTGGGCTGTGGGTGGGAAGATCTACATCTTTCCATTAGACTAGGAGTGGTTGGATTTGGACTTTGGAAAGGAGGACATTTGGGGAAGATAGCCTAGCCCTTGCAACATGGTAGCAGGTCAGAAGAGAATGGGGTAAAAATATGTAGGGCTAGGAGGAGACCCCTGGAAAACCAAGGCCCATAATTAGAAGCAGTGACGACTTAACCAGTTTTTAAGTTTAGTTTTGTGTTCAAATTTTCTTCTGTGGTGTTTTGTTAACACACAACCTAGTTTTCGTATGCTTCTAGGATTTAAGAAAGGGGCCTGTGTCCATACCTCAGGCTAAACTTGTAGAAAGAGTGGTGGAAGCCATGAGAAATAACAAAACCACTGTGACCATCCGGGGAAATTTCTCAAATTTTTGCAGAAATTACATAGAGAGGGGGAACTTGCAAGCAGAAGGGAATTCTCATTCCAGGGAATGGGGGCCTGTTCTGTTGTTATTTGGGAATTATGTGCAGGGAAATCCACAAAGACTGGAACATTTAGATACCTGGTTTACACTCAGGAAGGCCTTGAAAAGGCAACATTTGGACATCTTTATCCATTGGGCAGGTCGATGTGATAATTTTTCCGTTTCTTTGATTCTTCCTCATTAGACTATTTACCCTGCCTTTAAAAAAAAATCATGTATATATTCTAGTGACTGTATCCCATTATACATCAAGCCATACAATATTGTAATTTGTAAAGTTTTTAGGCACTTCAATTACAAAACATACTTTTTTTTTGCACTGAACACATACTATGTATCATTAAATTTGCATGTATTAGCTCTAATCCTCCTAACAATTGTGTTGAATATATGTTATTATTCCCGTTTTACTGATAATGAAAGTGAGACTAAGCCAAATTAAGTACGTTACCCAAGGTCTCACGGTTAGTTGGTGGTGTAACTTTGATTTGTACGTACATCTTCTGGCTTCCGAAGTCTACAGACTTCCCACAAGTACTAAACTTCTTACCTCTACCCTACTTCAGGTCTCACTGATGGCAAGAGGACACCTTCTTTACTAAAAAGGGATTTGGGGACGTTGACCTCTTTTAGTATCCCCAAAAGCATTATTATTAACATATCATTATTGTTATTAATTATTATTATTGCAAAGAATGATGGCTGAGTGGGCCAACATAGTGGACATATTAGTTTTCAATACTGTTGTAACAAAGTAGTATAACCTTAGTGATTTAAGTAACACAGACTTATTATCTTATAGTTCTGAAAATTGGATGTCTGACAGGGTCTCACTGGACTAAAATTAAGATGTCGGTGGGGCTGATTCTCAGCGGGAGAATATCCCCTTGCCTATTCCAGGTCCTAGAGGCCACCTCCATTCCTTGGCTTCTAAATCAGCAATGATGGGTTGAGTCCTTACTTTGCATTGCTCTGATCTCTTCTCTGGTCATATCTCCCTCTCTCACACTTTCCTCTGCTTCCCAAATCTACTTTTAAAGACTGTTGTGATGACATCTGACCCACTCAGATTATCCAGGATAATTTCCTTGTTTTAATGTCAGTTGACTAGCAGCCTTAATTCCACCTGCAACCTTAATTTCCCTTTGCCGTGTAGCCTAACATATGCACAGATTCTAGGGATTAGGACGTGGGCATCTTTGGGGGACCACAGTTCTGTCCACTACCGTGGATTATTGATTCAGATTCAAAATTAGATTGGATCTCGAATTTGGTCCTGATTTCCTCTGGGATTGCTATGAGTCCATTTTCTTTCCCCACTATGCTTCAGTATTCATTTTTTTTAATGCAAAACTGAATGAATATGAATTCATATATGAATTTGAATGAAATGAAAAATACTGAATGAATACTGAATTCATGTTTTTAATGAATACTGTCACCTGGTAGTGACAGGTAATTAATTGGAAAAAATGGTAGATGGTTTCAAAATGGCTCAATATCAAAAGCATGGAAAAAGATCATGGCTATCTTCTACTAGGAAGTATAATGGGAAGATTGAGAGTGTGGGCTTTGGGATCAGGGTACCTGAATTTAAACCCTTATTACTCTACCTACCACGGATAATCTTGGGTGAATTCCTTACCCCCTCTGTGCCTCAGTTTCCTCAGCTGACAAACAGAAATGATAAAGATAGTACCCTAGTTGTTATGAAAATCAAATGAGTTGGTTCTTGGCACATAATAAACACTCAGTAAATGTTAGCTGATATTACAGAGATACGCTTCGTTATTCCCCAAAAGGTTTGGTGGTTAAAATTTAGAGGTTGGCATTTGTTTGAAATGAGAAGTATGACAGAACAAAAATTGCAAGAGGGTTCAGGAGTCTTGGACCGAAGGGCATTTCTGGACTTGACTTGCATCTAAGTGGTTATGGGCTGGAGGGATTCATGATGAAGAACAAACTTTGGTGACACTGATGGGCCATCTCTGTCTGCCTTTCCATCTTTGTCTGTCACTTCACCATCTCGTGAGAACGCTTCCCCTCAAACCCAGTCTGGGCTTTCTCAACTCTGAGCCTTTGCTCAAGCCATTCTCTCTTCCTTTGACTGCCTCCCTCCCATCTCTGCCTAATGAAATATCTCAAAGAACATTTTCTCCATGAAGCCATTATGGTGTCTCCAGCCAGAAAGGACATTTCACTCTCCTGAATTTTTATAACCCTTTGCAACTCTTGGATTGTGGTTACTTCTGCCTATGTCTTTTCTTCTTCACTAGAGGTAGGTTGCCTGATACCTTGTTTACCCTGTGTCTTTTACAGCATGTGGTAAATGCCCAGCAAAGTTCTGTTGACTAAATGGTTGGTGAGTGAGGGAATGAGCGTCCCATATCCAGGACAGGATGTTTCTGTGCTTTTTGATGAGAAATTAAGTGATGGTATTTGTATCATTTTACACCTTAAAAGTCTCTCTTCTCTGATTAAATATACACTCCCCTTGCCCTGTTGCTGGTCCCCAACCCTGAGTGTGAGTGAGAATTCTCTTCTGAAATATGAAAAAAACTACAGATGTTCTGAAACTATCCCAAAAATTCCAAACCAATAGATCAGAGGTGGGGCCCAGACATTTGTATTTTTTTTTTTTTAAGCTTCAAAGTGTTTTTCTAAAGTGTGTTCAGGAAAGGTAATTATTGACATTGGGATTGGAACGAATTCCAGATATAGGCTAAGAGACATTTCATGAAAAATTAACAGAAAAGGAAAGCCTATCACTTTTCTATTCCTGTTGTTAAAACACACCACCAGTCATAATTTCAGGGGAACGTCATATATGTCAATACATGCGTTAGTGATGGGGTTGAAGTTTGGGCAAAGTGTTTTCTTCCTTTGTTTTTTATTTTTTTCCCTTAGTCTAGTAAGAGCCAAGAACAGCATCAATGAGTCATGAGAGAGACCACACACACACACACACACACACACACACACATATTGTACACTCCTAAGCTATAAAGCCAAATGTAAAACATAAGTCCACATGGGCTCAATTGAGAAATTTGCCCCAGGGTAACAATTCAACAAGACATAAAGTGAACCAGGCTAGACTTAGATAAAGAAAAGAACAGGAAAACTGTCCACACCTGGAATTTGTTGAAAGATAAGGTTTTTCTAGAAGTCTTATCGTGAATTCACTTTATCCAATGGAATAAAGGGATTCAACCAGTCACCAGTGCCCTGACAGTCAAGAGCTAAGGTAGATGGGAAGAGCGAGCTAGGCAAGGAAGGGAGAATGAGGAAAATGGCCGAGGGGCTCAGAAGTCAGGATTGGTTTTATTCACAAGATGATACTTCTAGTCTTTCTTGATAAAATATGTAATTTTATACCATGACTTTTATTTCACGATAGTATAGTTTCATTTCCCTTATACTTAACAGCAGTTACAAATATATTTTTCTTCTTTGTGATGTTGATGTATTTCATTGGGTTGTTTGAAGGGAACGGGATACAGCCTCTCTTTTCCACCCTTCTCTCAGCCTATGCCTGGGGACTGATGGAGTGCTCCCCCTAGATCCTTATGCCCCTCTGCTTTCAAATAAACATGCCTACTTTTCTCTGGTTCTCTCCTTGAAATCACAGCCTTGAAATCACAGTCATGGGCATGACTTGGTTCCATGGTTTTTGTGACAAACGGGGGTTTCCTGTGGAGAGGACAATGCAGTTGGCCTGGACAACTGAGTCACCATGGAGCAAAGGCAGTAGCATAGGTGGGGAAGAGTACATATTTTAGTATCCTCCAGCCTATTTTTTAGGCTGTGTAGCCAGTTTAGGAAGTCATTTTCCATCTGAGGAAAGCAGACCTAGGAAGACCAGCTCACATTTACTAACGCTAAAATCCCAAGAAAGAGGGTGAGTGGAATATACTCACTTGAGGCACTAAGGACACAGATTGGAGACATAGAATCCTGGAACATTTGCACTAGAAAGGACCTCGGAAATCATTTAACCTTCTTCCCTTATTTTATAGGTTAGGAAACTCAATCCACAAGAGTTTCCTCTTTTGGAGGAAGCTAATGAGGAGAGGGCCCAGACAAAGCTAATGAGGAGAGGGCCCAGATCTTGTACTGGAAAGCTCTTTCTACTCTCCTGAGCTCCTGCCACATTTGGCTTTGAGGATTATCATGAGATTTTTTTTTTTTTCAGAAGTTGATCTAGCCATTCAATTTTGCTCTCGATGGCCTGGTATTAAAATGGCGCCTGGGTGGCTCAGTCAGTTAAGCATCCGATTTTGGCTCAGGTCAAGATCTCACAGTTCATGAGTTTGAGCCCCACATTGGGCTCTGTGCTGTCAACGTGGAGCCCACTTCATGTCCTCTGCCTTCCTCCCTCTCTGCCCCTCCCTGACTCGTTCAAGCATGCGTGTGCTCTCTCTCTCTCTCTCTCTCAAAAACAAATAAAAACATGGAAAAATAGCAAAATGTTCTTGTCTTCTGTGCACCAGTGTTCAGAGGAGCATTATTCATAATAGCCCCAAATCAAGAGTAACTCAAATGCTCACCAGGAGATAAATGGATAAATGAAACGTGGTATATACATACACTGGGATGTTACTCAGCCTTCCAAAGGAACGAGATTCTGACACAGGCAACAAAATGGATAAAACTTGAAAACATTGTGCTAAGGGAGACAGACATTAACAGGACGGATGGTTCCACTTACATGAGGTACCCAGAACAGGCAAACTTTTAGAGACAGAAAGGGAATAGAAGTTTCTAGGGATGGGGGTGGTGGTGGTTGGAGGAACGAGAAGTTACTGCTTAATGGGTACAGAACTTCTTTTGGGGGTGATAAAAAGTCCTGAAGATGGATGGTGGTGGTGGTTACACAAAATTGTGCATGTCCTTAATGCCACTAAAATAGACCCTTAAAAGTGGCTAAAATGGTAAATTATACGTTGTGAATCATTTGCCACAAAAAAAAAAAAAGGAAGGAAAATTTTGTCTTCATCACAAACCAGCAGCGGCTCCAGGGAGCGGAGTTTTGGGAAGACTGGACAGGGAGCTAGCTGGAACTGAATGTCATTCCACGTCTCCAAAGCGTTGATGTTCTCTTTCTAGGTCCTAGCACTGGCTGAAGGAAGGACAGCTCAACATTCAAAGAACCAAGAATCAAAAGGGTGCTGAGCTTCCCTGCTGGCCCTCATGTACACATAAGAGAGACAGGTGGGATGGACGGTCTAGAAGTTCGGAAAGCAGCAGTGGTCTTGAGCTCACATCCTTAATCCATCACAGACTAGCCTTTTGACTCCTGTGTGGTTAGTTCTCCTGTCTGTGTTTACTTTCCTCATCTCTAAAACCTAGATGATCTCAGAACCCACCTCAACCTTCGTTATAAAGATGGCGCGAGTCAGCGTTTCAGAACACTTAGAATGGGGTGAGCCGTGAGTTGTTACCATTATTTTGGTTACACGCTAGGAAGGAGGGGGAAATACAAGGGCCTCTGGCTGCTCCCAAGGAACTATTTATTACTGGGGAAAACCAGACTAAGACTGAGAAATAACTAGTTAACACTGTAAGCAGTCTTTGCTGGAATGACGACAAATATCACAGAACTCTTTGCACTTCGTAAAGTTCGTCCACGTACATGGGTTTATTTGGTCCTTACAACCTCTCCACCATTTTTACGTATTAGAAAGCAGAATCACTGCCTTGCCCAAGGATTCACAGATTGTAAGTGGTACAAAGAATAAGAATCTTAGGAACTCAGATGAAGGAGAAACCAGTGTGGGCTAGGACCATCAAGGACGTCTTCATGAAAATGTGACTTGACAATGCCTTAGATAAGACGAGAACACTGAGAAAAGATCTGGAGCTGACGCATGGGTTACAACGTGAAAAAGGTTGTGTTTTTTTTTTTTCTTTTTCTTTTTCTTTTTCCTTGTAGAGCCATGCAGTACGCCCCCTGCGGGGCTGTACAGGGCATCCCTGCCTGCCAGGGGAATCACGTGAGCGGGAATGAGCAAATTGTCTTTGTAGCACAGGCAGGAGTCCACATGTGACAGAAGGAGAAATAAGAAATTGAATGTGATACTAAACTGTTTTAATGCTTTGGACGCTGAGAATTTCGACAGTTCAAGGAGCTCTAGAATAGGAGACCTGTGGTCTCACTCTTGACTTGCTCGCCTCCAACCGTGTCACCCCGGTAAGGCATTCTAGTTCTTGGGCTTCAGAGGGTCCAGCTGTAGACCGAAAGGGACTGACCGGGGTGGCTCTGACATTCTGTTCTAGGTCCGTTAAGAGACAAATCTTCTTTGTCACATGACCCTCCTGCTCCCCTTACTGGAAGAATGACGGCTTCCTTTCCCAATGTTTCCTTTACCCTAAACACAAGCACTCATTACAGGGGTGGAGGTTCCCTACAGCCCCTTTCTCCGAAGTATTTTAGAGGAGTCGGTGTAAAAATGAGGTCTTTCTTGGTATTTTTATTCTTCAAACACCAGGATAGGGTAAAATTATGCTTTTTCTTCTCTGAGTAATTAGCCTCTCTCCTTTCCATCCCCTACAGGGGGGCTGTAGAGTCAGATACTTCAATTTCGCTTTCTCCATCATCGCCTTCAAAGCTCAGAGGGTTCTACTGACACTATGTCCCGGCCTGTCTTTGGAATCAATCTGAGGGGATAGAAACTCTTCTCTGCTTATTCTGCAGCCGCACCGCATCTGACAGGCCAAGGTAGATGCAAAACAGTGTACCCTTGAATCGGATCCAGCCAAATATATATCTTTTTTTTTTTAATTGTTTGTGCCTTACGTTCTTTATTTTTTTATTTTTTTATTTTTTTCAATATATGAAATTTATTGTCAGATTGGTTTCCATACAACACCCAGTGCTCATCCCAAAAGGTGCCCTCCTCAATACCCATCCCCCACCCTCCCCTCCCTCCCACCCCCCATCAACCCTCAGTTTGTTCTCAGTTTTTAAGAGTCTCTTATGCTTTGGCTCTCTCCCACTCTAACCTCTTTTTTTTTTTTCTTCCCCTCCCCCATGGGTTTCTGTTAAGTTTCTCAGGATCCACATAAGAGTGAAAACGTATGGTATCTGTCTTTCTCTGTATGGCTTATTTCACTTAGCATCACACTCTCCAGTTCCATCCATGTTGCTACAAAAGGCCATATTTCATTCTTTCGCATTGCCACGTAGTACTCCGTTGTGTATATAAACCACAATTTCTTTATCCATTCATCAGCTGATGGACATTTAGGCTCTTTCCATAATTTGGCTATTGTTGAGAGCAGCCAAATATATATCTAAAGAGCAACGATATTTGCCATCATTTTACAGTTGGAGAAACCAAGGCAAAGAGTGGGACAGTGATCTAACTGATGGGCAAAGAAAGACCAGGTATGTTGACAGAATTCAAGCCTTCCATTTTCCAGTCCCCCGTAGGAACGGCACGCGGGTGAGGGACAATGGCTTGCGTGGGAGGGAAGTTAGGTTTTGCGGGGGCCACCAGAGGGGTTTGGAAACCAAGTCGAGGGCAAGCATTTTACCCTCCACGTTGTCATGGGCGTTCACCGCCATGCGCTTCCAAGAAACACTAAACAGTTTTCCACGTTTTCTCTAAACGAATGGGACGCTGCAGGAAAACCCTGAAGGGAAGCGTCTGAGAAATCGGTGGCAAAGGAATTTAACTATGAGGAGAATGAGCCGGTGCGTTACTGTTGGCTTATTAATAGGTTCTGTGTCACCAGCTCCAGGGGGAACGGCCCCTGGAATCGCTGGCGGGGAAAAGCAGTCAAGGGCTGCGTTTGATGGAAATAGGGAATAACGGGAAGGGAAGGGAAGGGAAATGACTTCAGAAAAGACTGGAGAGCTTGTCCTCTGGAATGAAAACCAGCCGCTGCTGATGTGACTGTCCAGGTCCCGGCGGCGGCTGCTGGAGAGCCGAACACGAGGCTGAGCCGCTTCAAGAATGCCAGAGTCTTGCTTCTCCTGGGCCCCGTTTGCAATTTATATACGGTGTCTATGACGTCTCAGTCTTTGGGATAAGGCTGTATCTAAAATCCAGCACGTTTCAAAAGATGACCTGCTCTGGCTGGGGCGGGCACATAACCTGGTTAGAGAGGCTGGTGGCACTGGCCGTGGATTGATAAATACACGGGAGGTATGTGCCTGCCTTTGCGAGGTATCTTCCAGACACAAGGTGTGGCAATGCCACCCTCCTCCAGGAACAGTCATCTGGTCATCTGGTCGGCGAATATTTATGCCTGAGCCAGGCCCTGAGCCGTGCTGAGGCCTGGAAGCCCCGTTGAGTTGTGTGCCCTGTTCTCCAAGAGGCTGGCGGGGAAGAGAGAAAACAGAGACGATCACAGCACAAAGTGATAGGGCACCCAGGGTGCGGGTGTGCGTAGGGTCTGAAGGCAGGGGTGCCTGTTCCAGGCTGGTGAGGCTGGAGAGGGCGGGACCCAGCAAGAGCTGCCTGGAGGAGGAGGTTTCTGGAGGAGAGCTACGAAGCAGTTGGCGGGTTTTTCTTCCCAAATCAAGGATCTGAATTTTACATACTCTGGGGACCCACTGAAATTGTCTGAAAACTCTTTTGGGTGTTATGTGCATCCGCCTGTCTTCAGAGGATACATCACGTTCATTGGACGCTCAGAGGCCCGAGACCTTCTCTTTCTCCAGGTAAGACATTCGATTGCCCCCCGAATATGTACAGGTATATATTTAATGCGTGCGTATATGGGACTGTAGCAAACATCCGTGTAGGTAAATCTTTGTGAACACATCTGAATATTTTCCTAAAGTCTTAGAAGACCTATTGCTTCCTCAAAGAATGTGAATGTTTAAAAAACTTTCGCTACATAGATTGTCAAAATCCCCTCTTCAAATTCGCACAGGTTTGCCCATGTATCAGCAGGAAGGAAGTGCCATTTTCCTGAACTCTTGCCAACATTATTTTCATTGCCTTTTAATTAAGAAAAACTTTAAACAGGGGGCGCCTGGGTGGCTCCATCAGTTGAGCGTCTGACTCTTGATTTCTGCTTGGGTCACGCTCCCAGGGTCGCGGGATGGAGTCCCACGTCGGGCTCCATACTGAACGTGGAGCCTGCTTGAGAATCTCTCTCTCCCTCTGCCTCTCCTCTGCTCCTGTGTGCTCTCTCTCTCTAAAATAAAATTTTTAAAAAGATGTATTAAACATTTTTTAAAAGGGAAAACTTTAAACATAAAATGGTACATAAGACACCCCTCTGCACTTATTTGCTCGGATTTAATAGATAGTAACAACTTGCCAAGTTTCTTATCATTTAATGAAGAAGTGTGACAGATACAGAAGCCCATTTCTGCCCCCATTCATATACTGTCTCTCCCAGTATTTTGCAGGTGGACGTTTTCTCATTTTCACTACTCACAGACATCTCTGACAATATTTGATGTTTGTGTTTTAAAAATATGTGATAATGGGACGCCTGGGTGGCTTCGTCATTAAGCGTCTGACTTCAGTTCAGGTCATGATCTCGTGGTTTGTGGGTTCGAGCTCTGCAGAGCCTGCTTCGGATCTTCTGTCTGTCTCTCTCTCTGTCTCTCTCTGCCCCTCCCCAGCTTTCTCTCTCAAAAATAAATAAATAATACAAAAAAGCATTCTTAAAAAACAAACAATCATAAACATATGTAATAATGGCATCATACTGAATATAGTTGTGGTAGTTTTCTGGTAAAAATGTATTTATAGCCTCTGTGCTTCTCCACTTTTTATTCACTTCCTGCCCCTCCTTTTCCAATTGAACTGAACAATTTTTGTTAGGCTCCGCTTTACCTCTGCTGGTCTAGAAATTATGCAGATAGTCTACTTTTTTTTAGGGGTTGCCCTTATAAGGTGTTTTAAACAACTTCATTGAGATATAATTCGCATGCGGTACAGTTTACCCAGCTAATGTGGGGAGTTCAGTGTTTTTAATACATTCACACAGTGGTGTCACTAAGAACCTCAATCTGTTCACAGCATTTTTATCACCCTAAAAAGAAATCCCATACCCGTTATCAGTCACGGTATCAGTCATTCTCCTCTCCCCTCTCTCCTTGGCTACCAGGAATCTAGTTTATCTCTGTATGGATTTGTCTGCTTTGGCCATTTCATAGAATGGAATCATACACTATGTGGTCTTTTGTAACTGGTCTCTTTGTAACTCACTTCACACCATGTGTTTAAGGCTTATCCACATCGTACCATATATCAGTGCTTCATTCCTTTGTGTGGCTGAACGATAATCTACCGTGTGTCTAGGCCATATGTATTTATGCGTCGGCTGGTGAATGTTTGGGTTATTTCCACTTTTTGATGACCATGAACACTGGTGTAATGAACATTCAGGTACAAGTGTTTGTGCAGACATATGTTTTCAATGTCTCTGGGTACACACCTAGAAATAAAATTGCTGGGTCATGGGGTAGAGGCAATGTTTCACATTTTTAGAGGGATCGCCAAACTATTTTCCAAAGCAATCGCACCATTTTATATTCAAATGTGAGGGTTCTAATTTCTCCACATCCTCCCTCACACTTGTGATCTTTTTTCCCCCTTTTCATATAACTGTCTTAGTGGGTATGAGCTGGTATCTCATTGTGGTTTTAATTTGCATCTCCCTAGCAGTTAATGATGTGGAGCATGTTTTCATGTGCCTTTTAGTCACGTCTATATTATGTATATAATTTGAATTTTATTTAACATACAGTGCAATGTTGGTTTCAGGAGTAGAATTCGGTGATTCGTCACTTACATACAACACTCAGTGTTCATCACGACAAGTGACCCCTTAATACCCATCACCCATCTAGGCCATCTCCCACCCACTTTCCTCCATCGACTCTCAGTTTGTTCTCTATCATTAAGAGTCTTTTGTGGTTTGTTTCCCTCTCTCCTCCCCCACCTTCCCATATGTTCATCTGTTTTGTTTCTTAAATTCTACATGAGTGAAATCTTATGGTATCTGTCTTTCTCTGACTGACTTATTTCATTTATCATAACACATTCTAGCTCCATCCACATCATTGAAAATGGCAAGATTTTATTCTTTTTGATGGCTGAATAATATTCATATATATATATATATATGTGTGTGTGTGTGTGTGTGTGTGTGTGTGTGTGTGTATACACCACATCTTCTTTATCCATTCACCAGTAAGTGGACATTTGGGCTCTTTCTATAGTTTGGCTATTCTTGAAAATGCTGCTATAAACATTGGGGTGCATGTACCCTTTCAAATCTGTATTTTTGTATCCTTTGGGTAATTACCTAATAGTGCAATTGCTTGCTTGTAGGGTCGTTCTATTTTTAGTTTTTGGAGGAAACTCTGTACTGTTCTTCAGAATGGTTGCACAAGTTTGCATTCCCACAAACAGTGCAAGAGGGTTCCCCTTTCTCCACATCCTTGCCAACACCTGTTGTTTCTTATGTTGTTAATTTTAGCCATTCTGATGGGTATGAGGTGGTATCTCATTGTGGTTTTGATGTGTATTTCCCTGATGACGAAGGATGTTGAGCATCTTTTCATATGTCTGTTAGCCCTCTGGATGTCTTCTTTGGAAAAGTGTCTATTCATGTCTTCTGCCCATTTCTTAACTGGGTTATTTCTTTTTTGGGTGTTGAGTTTGATAAGTTCTTCATAGATTTTGATATTAACCCTTTATCTGATATGCCATTTGCAAATATCTTCTCCCAATCTGTAGGTTGCCTTTTAGTTTTGTTGATGGTTTCCTTCACTGGACAGAAGCTTTTTATCTTTATGAAGTCCCAATAGTTCATATTTGCTTTTGTTTCCCTTGCTTTTGGTGATGTGTCTAATACAAAGTTCCTCCAGCCATGGCCAGAGAAATTGCTGCCTGTGTTCTCCTCTAGGATTTTGAAGATTTCCTGTCTCACATTTAGGTCTTACATCCATTTTGAATTTATGTTTGCGTATGGTGTAAGAGAGTGGTCTAGTTTCATTCTTCTGCATGTTGCCATCCAGCTTTCCCAACACTATTTGCTGAAAAGACTCTTTTTTCCATTGGATATTCTTTCCTGCTTTGTTGAAGAGTACTTGACCATATAGATGTGGGTCCATTGCTAGGTTCTCTATTCTGTTTCATTGATCTCTGTGTCTGTTTTTGTGCCAGTACCACACTGTCTTGATGACTATAGCTTTGTAATATAGCTTGAAATTCCAGAATCGTGATGCCTGCAGTTTTGTTTTTCTTTTTCAGGATTGTTTTGGCTATTCAGGGTCTTTTGTGATTCCATGAAAATTTTAGGATTGTTTGTTCCAGCCCTGTGAAAAATGCTGGTGCTGTTTTTATAGGGATTGCATTAAATGTGTAGATTGCTTTGAGTAGTATAGATATTTTAACAATGTTTTTTCTTCCAATCCATGAGCAAGGGATGGTTTTCCATTTCTTTGTACTCCCTTTCATAAGTGTTCTATAGTTTTCAGAGTACAGATCTTTTACCTCTTTAGTTAGGCTTATTCCTAGTTATCTTACTGTTTTTTTGGTGTTGCAAATGGATCAAATCCTTGATTTCTTTTTCTGCTGCTTTGTTAGTGCATAGAGATGCAACAGATTTCTGCTCATTGATTTTATATCCTGCAATTTGCTAAATTCATGTATTCATTGTAGCAATTTCTTGGTGGCTTCTTTTGTGCTTTCTACATAGAGTATCATGTTGTCTGCAAATAGCAAAAGTTGGACTTCTTTCTTGCCAATTTGGATACCTTTTATTTCTTTTTGTTGCCTGATTGCTGAGGCCAAGACTTCTAGTACTATGTTAAAAAGTAACTGACCCTTTCTTTTATTATTGTGGTGTATCACATTGATTGATTTACAAATATTGAACCAGCCCTGAAGCCCAGGAATACATCCCACTTGATCATGTTGAAAAATTCTTTTAATGTACCATTTTTAATGTACTGTTGAATTTGATTTGCTAGTATTTTATTGAGAATTTTTACATCCATGTTCATCACAGGTATTAGTTTGTAATTCTCCTTTTTAGTGGGGTCTTTGTCTGGTTTTGGAATCAAGGTAATGCTGGCTTTGTAGAATGAGTTTGGAAGTTATCCTTCCATTTCTGTTTTCTTGGAACAGTTTGAGAAGAATAGGTATTAACGCTTTTTAAATGTCTAGGAGAATTCCCTGTATCTTTTTTTTTTTTTTAATGTCTACTTAGATAACTTACCCATTGTTAAACTGTGTTACTTATTTTTTTTCCTATTGAATTGCAAAAGTTTGTTTGTTTGCTTGTTTGTTTCTTTATTTTTATTTTTTATATTTTGGCTACAAATCCCATAGCAGATAATATGGTTTTCAAATATTTTCTTCCATTCTGTGATTGTCTTTTACCTTTTTTAAAAAAGTTTATTTATTTATTCTGAGAGAGTGCAGGTAGGGGAGGGGCAGAGAGAGAGAGAGAGAAAAAAAAGAGAGAGAATCTGGGGCTCAACCCACGAACTGTGAGATCATGACCTGAGCTGAAATCAAGAGTAAGATGCTTAACTGACTGAGCCACCCAGGCATCCCTGTTTTTTACGTTCTTGATGGTATCATTTGTGGCACAAAAGTTTTTAATTTTGGCCAAGTCTAATGTACGTATTTTTTTCTTTCATCGCTTTTGCTTTCTGTGTTGGGTCCAAAAAAGATTCTGCCTAATCCAAGTTCAGTAAGATTTACCTCTGTGTTTTCTTTTAAGAGATTTATCATTTTAGCTCTTACATGAGTAACTATCACGTATGTTGAGTTAATTTTTTGTGTATGGTCTAAGGAAGGGGTCCAAGGTCACTCTCTTCCATGTAGGTATTCAGCTGTTGCAGTGCTGATCATTACATTTGTAACATCCATATCTGACTTAAGATAATCTTAGGTTTATCATTGTATCTTCAGAACAATCAGGACTCATAGACCATTTCACCTCTTTCAGGCTATTAAGGTCTGATATTTTACATCCACCTTGTTTTTAACCCCCCTCAAATTCTTGCCATTAATGCTTATTTTGTGTCTTTCTGGGTTTCCCTTCCTTCTTAACTGAAGTACATTCGTCAGTGGCTGTGGCAACCCTGGTGAGAGTCTTTGTCTAAAAATGTCAGTGGCTGGCCCCTACTCACTAGGAAAGCTTAACTGGGTGTCTCACTTTGAAAATATCTCATTGTTGGGGAGCCTGGGTGGCTTAGTCGGTTGAGCGTCCGACTTTGGCTCAGGTCCTGATCTCGCGGTTCGAGTTCGAGCCCAGCATCAGGCTCTGTGCTGATGGCTCCGAGCCTGGAGCCTGCTTTGGATTCTGTGTCTCCCTCTCTCTCTGCTCCTCCCCTGCTCATCCTCTGTCTCTCTCTCTGTCTCTCAAAAATAAATAAATGTTAAAAAAAATTTAAAAAGAACATATCTCATTGTCACTTGGCTTCTAAGGTTGGGTTGACTGTGGAACCCCAAATCCATCTTTTCTTCTAGATTGTTTTTAAGACTTTTTCTTTCTTCTTTCTTCTTCTGTTTTTCCTTTGTGCTTTCATGAAAGCATCTCAGAGTGGGTTTCTTTTTATCTGTCCTTGTTTTGTTTTGGGAAAACAAGAGCAATGAGGAAAACATCCCCTCAAATTTTCACTGCCACACTTACCCACTGACTTGCATCATGTCCATACACACGATCTTTTGTCTTTCTTTTAAATTGAAATACACTTAACATATAATATTTTACAAGTTTAAGGCCCACAATATGTTGATTTGATATATTTATATATTGCAGTGTGACTGCCATTATAACACTTCTTTCACATCACCAAATTATCATTTCTTTTTCGTCATAGGTGTAATTAAGATATAGCCTCTTAGTAAGTTTGATGTCTGTGGTTCAGTATTGTCTGTAATCACTATGCTGAGCATTAGATTTCCAAGACTTATTCATCTACTACTTATGAGCTCGTGCCCTTAAACAACATCTTTCCTGTTCCCCCAGCCCTTGGTAAGCATCATTTTACTGTTTTTTGCAAGTTTGGCTTTTTTAAGATTCCACATAGAAATGTGTAAAGCATAGGAAGAAAAAGAATCCAGTTTTCTTATGTTGGGAAAAACCACGTCTTTCCCTAGCATGTTGGTCTTTAACATTTCACGTCTGGTCACCAAATTTATGGAGGCTTTTTTCCCACACCAAGCAATTCTCCATAACATTAGCAGGGCATCCTACAATTTAATGTACTTCTGACCCTATCTACCTGGAGACAGTGTCAGATCCCAAAGGTGAAGTGCTCAGTCCCACAAGACTGTTTCCCATCACATGTCAGACACTAATCGCAAGAAGTCCCCGGGTTTCCCACAACTTCTGTCCAATTGGGCTACAAATTGGAGGTTCCCATGACTTCCTCCCCGGGTCTGATTAATTTGCTAGAGCAGCTCACAGAACTCAGAGAAGCACTTAGTGACATGTACCAGTTTATTAAAAGAGAGGCTAAAGGGTAAACTTCCAGGTGAAGAGATACATAAGGTGAGATCTGAGAGTGTCCTGAGCGCAGGAGCTTCTGTCTCTGTAGAGTTGGGCTGTGTCACCCTCCTGGTGTGGATGTATTTGCCAACCTGGAAGCTCTCAGAACCCCATAGCTTTGAGATTTTTGAAACTTCATCGTATATGCATGATGGATTATTTTTTTTAAGTTTATTTATTTCTTTATTTAAAAATTTTTTTTTTTTTGCGTTTATTTATTTTTGAGACAGAGAGAGACAAAGCATGAACGGGGGAGGGTCAGAGAGAGGGAGACACAGAATCCGAAACAGGCTCCAGGCTCTGAGCTGTCAGCACAGAGCCCGACGCGGGGCTCGAACTCACGGACCGCGAGATCATGACTTGGGCGAAGCCGGCCGCTTAACCGACTGAGCCACCCAGGCGCCCCCTTTCTTTCTTTATTTAGAGAGCAAGTGGGGAAGGAGCAAAGAGAGGGAGAGGAAGACTCCCAAGCATGCTCCACACCACCAGTGCAGAGCCCGATGCAGGACTTGAACCCAAGAACCACAAGATCATGACCTAA